>NC_080068.1:10288107-10610228 GCF_949987535.1 Balaenoptera acutorostrata
TCTGGTGTGTGTTTCTCTGTCTTCTCATTTTGCTTAACTTACTGTGTTTGGGGTCTCCTTTCACAGGCTGCAGGTTTGTAGTTCGCATTGTTTTTGTTATCTGCCCCCAGTGGCTAAGTTTTGTTCAGTGAGTTGTGTAGGCTTTCTAGTGGATGGGACTGGTGCCTATGTTCTGGTGGGTGAGGCTGCATCTTGTCTTTCTGGTGGGCAGGACCACGTCCGGTGGTGTGTTTTGAGGTGTCTGTGAACTTATTATGATTTTAGTCAGCCTCTCTGCTAATGGCTGGGGTTGTGTTCCTGTCTTGCTAGTTGCTTGGCATGGGGTGGCCAGAACTGTAGCTTGCTGGTGGTTGAGTGGAGCTGGGTCTTAGCGTTGAGATGGAGATCTCTGGGAGAACTTTTGCTCTTTGATACTGTGTGGAGCCGGGAGGTCTCTGGTGATCCAATGTCCTGAACTCCGCTCTCCCTCCTCAGAGGCTGAGGCCTGACACTCAGCTGGAGCAGCAAGACCCTGTTAGCCACATGGCTCAGAAGAAAAGGGAGAAGAAAAGAAAGAAAGAAAAAAACAAAATAAAATAAAGTTATTAAAATAAAAAATAAAAAAAATAATTAAAAATAAAAAGAGTTAAGGAGTAATTAAAAAAAAGAAAAAAATAAAAGAAGGAAGAGAGGAACCAAACTAAGAAACAAATCCACCAATGATAACAAGGACTAAAGAACTATACAACAACAACAACAACAACAAAAACGGACAGACAGAACCCTAGGACAAATGGTAAAAGCAAAACAAGACCAAAAGACAACCATCAGAATGGGAGAAAATATTTGCAAATGAAGCAACTGACAAAGGATTAATCTCCAAGATTTACAAGCAGCTCATGCAGCTCAATAACAAAAAAACGAACAACCCAATCCAAAAATGGGCAGAAGATCTAAATAGACATTTCTCCAAAGAAGATATACAGATTGCCAACAGACACATGAAAGAATGCTCAACATCATTAATCATTAGAGAAATGCAAATCAAAACTACAATGAGATATCATCTCACACCAGTCAGAATGGCCATCATCAAAAAATCTAGAAACAATAAATGCTGGAGAGGGTGTGGAGGAAAGGGAACACTCTTGCACTGTTGGTGGGAATGTAAATTGATACAGCCACTATGGAGAACAGTATGGTGGTTCCTTAAAAAACTACAAATAGAACTACCATATCACCCAGCAATCCCACTACTGGGCATATACCCTGAGAAAACCATAGTTCAAAAAGAGTCATGTACCAAAATGTTCATCGCAGCTCTATTTAAAATAGCGAGGACATGGAAGCAACCTAAGTGTCCATCGACAGATGAATGGATAAAGAAGATGTGGCACATGTATACAATGGAATATTACTCAGCCATAAAAAGAAATGAAATGGAGGTATTTGTAATGAGGTGGATGGAGTTAGAGTCTGTCATACAGAGTGAAGTAAGTCAGAAAGAGAAAAACAAATACAGTATGCTAACACATATATATGGAATCTAAGGAAAAAAAAAAAAGCCATGAAGAACCTAGTGGCAAGACAGGAATTAAGACACAGACCTACTAGAGAATGGACCTGAGGATATGGGGAGGGGGAGGGGTGAGATGTAACAGGGTGAGAGAGTGTCATGGACATATATACACTACCAAACATAAAATAGATAGCTAGTGGGAAGCAGCCGCATAGCACAGGGAGATCAGCTCGGTGCTTTGTGACCACCTAGAGGGGTGGGATACGGAGGGTGGGAGGGAGGGAGATGCAAGAGGGAGGAGATATGGGAACATATGTATATGTATAACTGATTCACTTTGTTATAAAGCAGAAATTAACACACCATTGTAAAGCAATTATACTTCAATAAAGGTGTTTAAAAAACATGGTAAAAGCAAAGCTATACAGACAAAATCACACAGAGTCCACCTCCTGAATTTGGGATCATTCGTTGTCTATTCAGGTATTCAACAGATGCAGGTATTTCAAGTTGTTTGTGGAGCTTTAATCCGCTGCTCCTGAGGCTGCTGGGAGAGATTTCCCTTTCTCTTCCCTGTTCGCACAGCTCCCGGGGTTCAGCTTTGGATTTGGACCCGCCTCTACATGTAGGTCGCCTGAGGGCGTCTGTTCCCGCCCAGACAGGACGGGGTTAAAGGAGCAGCTGCTTCGGGGGCTCTGGCTCACTCAGGCGGGGGGAGGGAGCGGTACGGAGGAGG
The DNA here is from genome assembly GCF_949987535.1 of Balaenoptera acutorostrata. Taxonomy (NCBI): domain Eukaryota; kingdom Metazoa; phylum Chordata; class Mammalia; order Artiodactyla; family Balaenopteridae; genus Balaenoptera; species Balaenoptera acutorostrata. Next base: position 10,290,342 of record NC_080068.1, read on the forward strand.
CGGGGCGAGCCTGCGGCGTCAGAGGCGTCGTGACGTTGCAGCAGCCCGAGGCGCGCCGTGCGTTCTCCCGGGGAAGTTGTCCCCGGATCACGGGAGCCTGGCCGTGGCGGGCTGCACAGGCCCCCAGGAGGGGAGGTGTGGAGAGTGACCTGTGCTTGCACATAGGCTTCTTGGTGGCGGCAGCAGCACCCTTAGCGTCTCAGGCCCGTCTCTGGGGTCTGCGCTGATGGCCGCGGCTCGCGTCCATCTCTGGAGCTCGTTTAGGCGGCGCTCTGAATCCCCTCTCCTCGCGCACCAGGAAACAAAGAGGTAAGAGAAAGTCTCTTGCCTCTTTGGCAGCTGCAGACTTTTCCCGGACTCCCTCCCGGCTCGCCGTGGCGCACTAGCCCCTTCAGGCTGTGTTCACGCCGCCAACCCCAGTCCTCTCCCTGCGATCCGACCGCAGCCCGAGCCTCAGCTCCCAGCCCCGCCCGCCCCGGCGGGGGAGCAGACAAGCCTCTCGGGCTGGTGAGCGCTGCTCGGCACTGATCCTCCGTGTGGGAAACTCTCCGCTCTGCCCTCCGCACCCCTGTGGCTGCGCTCTTCTCCGCGGCTCCGAAGCTCCCCCCTCCGCCACCCGCAGTCTCTGCCCGCGAAGGGGCTCCTAGTGTGTGGACACCTTTCTTCCTTCACGACTCCCTCCCACTGGTGCAGGGCCCTTCCCTATTCTTTTGTCTCTGTTATTTCTTTTTTCTTTTGCCCTCCCCAGGTACGAGGGTAGTTTCTTGCCTTTTGGGAGGTCTGAGGTCTTCTGCCAGCGTTCAGTAGGTGTTCTGTAGGAGCTGTTCCACATGTAGGTGTATTTCTGCTGTATTTGTGGGGAGGAAGGTGATCTCCACGTCTTACTCCTCCATCATCTTGAAGGTCTTCCTCCCACTGTATGTCTTTTGATTGAGGCATTTAGTCCATTTACATTTAAAGTGATTATTGATAGGTATGAATTTATTGCCATTTTGTTGCTTGTTTTCTGGCTGTTTGTGTAGTTCTTCTCTGTTCTTTCCTTCTTTTATTCTCTTCCCTTGTGGTTTGATGACTTTCTTTAATGTTATGTTTGGGTTCCTTTCTCTTTGTTAGGTGTGTATTATTGTAGGTTTTTGCTTTGTGGTTAACATGAGGTTCATATATATTGACCCATGTATTTATCTGTTTGTTTTAAACTGTTAGTCATTTGAGTTCAAACACATTTTAAAAGCTCTAAATTTTCACTCCCCCACCATGTTTGATATTTTGACATCATATTTCATATCTTTTTGTGTATGCCTTAACTACTTTATGTAGTTATAGTTGATTTTATGACTTTTGTCTTGTGACATTTATACTAGCTTTTTAAGTGGTTAATCCACTGCCCTTATTATATACAGTTGATCCTTGAATAATGGAGGTGTTATGAGTTCTGACTCTCCATGCAGTCAAAAATCTGCATGCACGGTTCCTCCATATTTGCTGTTCCACATCTACAGATTCAAATAACCACAGGTCGTGGATTGTGTAGTACTGCAGTATTTACTATTGAAAAAATCCGCATATAGGTGGATACATGCAGTTCAGGCTCATGATGTTCAAAGGTCAACTGTATATGTCTTTACCAATGAGTTTTTACCTTCACATAGTATTTATTTTTTGTTGTAGCCTTTATTTTTTTGCTTAAAGATGGCCCTTTAACGTTTCTTGTAAGGCCGGTTTCGTGGTGATGAACTCTTAGTTTTTGCTTGTCTAGGAAGCTCTTTATCTCGCCTTCAATTGTGAATGATATCCTTTCTGGGTAGAGTACCCTTGTTTGTAGATTTTTACCTTTCAGCACTTTAAATATATAATGCCACTCCCTTCTGGCCTGCAGTTTCTGCTGAAAAATCAGCTGATAGCCTTATGAGGGTTCCCTTGTAAGTGACTCTTTACTTTTCTCTTGCTGCCTTTAAAAAGTCTCTCCTTATCTTTAACTTCTGCCATTTTAATTATGGTATGTCTAGATGTGAGTCTTTTGAGTTCATGTTACTTGGGATTCTCTCTGACTTCTGGACCTGGATATCTGTTTCCTTCCCTAGGTTGGGGAAGTTTTCAGCCATTATTTTACCAAGTAAGCTTTCTGCCATTTTCCTTCTCTCCTTCTGGGATCCCTATAATGCAAATGTAGCAGGGCGTAGGGTGTGTTGGAGCCAGTGCCTGGTGTGGGTTGGGGGGACATGCTGGCGTGGTCTTGGCAGACCAGCTAGAGGGCCTGATACTTTTCAATCAGCTTCCTTTGTACTGAGACTCGGAGGGAGTAAGTCTGTGGGTGTACACTTTAAGAACGGAGTCTCAGTATCCTATAGCCCTCTGACTCTCCCAGTTGTAAGCCCTGCTGGTTTAAGATCCATTAAGGTGGCTTGCCTTCCTGATGCCCGTCCCCAGGGCTTGGGTGCCCAATGTGGGGCTCAAGCTGCTTGCTCTTCAGGGAGGACCTCTGAGTTTGTAATGTCTCTTTCCTATTTTGGGTCGCCTGCTGGGGGTGTTGGTCCTGGCTGATTGCATCTCTGTCCCACCTACCTGTCTCAATGTTTTTTCCTTTATATCCTTTACTGTAGAAAAGCTGCCCTGCTAGACTTTAGGTCATTCTCAGAGAGAGTTGTTCTATATTTGCCTCTAATTTTGGTGTGTCTGTGGGAGGAGGTGAACTCAGAGTCTTCCCTCAGGGAAGGGTCTGGTATACTCATTCATGCCAATGTCATCAGACATTATCTTTTTCCCTTCATATCTTCATTTTCAGTTTCTCCTATGTAGATTTGTGAATATGCTTGCCTTCCTCCCACCTTCCATCCTTCCCTTAGGATTATTTCTGCTCTGGTCTTCAATTTAATTGTGAGTCAGGAAGTGTTTAAATTATTTCCATTTTGCCACATGGGAGGGTTTAAAAATAGATAATTCTGCTCATAATCACATTATCATTTAACAATGTTCTGTAAGTTCTGGTTAATGTAATAAGATTGAAATAGAAGTAAGTCGTACATACATTTTGGAAAAGTGAGGGCAACATTATTATTTGCAGATGTGAAGATACACATAGAAAATGTATGCGATTAAACTAAAAAAGTACCATAATAAAAAAGTTTAGCAAAATGGCATATATGAAAAACATTTAACAGTAACTGTGTGTTATTCCAGCAATTCTAATTTAGAAAATATAACGAAAGAAGAGCTCATTCATACTAGTAACAAAATACACCAATTAAGTTAGAAATAACCTCATCAAGAACTATAGCTATTATTTGAAGTAAACTATTGTTTTTCATAAACAGATAGACAACATGCCTTTGGAATATTTAGAGAAAAATGCCATACTCTAATTAGGAGAAGACTGAATATTGCAATGATATTTTCTTTCAAACAAATATATATGCAAACTAACTAATTAAAATTCAAATGGGATTAAAAATCAAAACCTTTACAAATGTTTCCAAGGTTTATCTGAAAAAATAGAACAGAAAGAACTGAATTTATTGCTAATGAAAGTTACTTAGTAGGAGTATAAAAAAGTTTAAATAAAATATTTTATACAAAGATTTTGAGATTGATTAGAATTTCAATACGTTGCAGTTTTATACATGGTTATTTAGTACTTATGTGTTCTAGAATTCTCCCAGGTCTCACCAGCCTGTTGAAATGAAGTCACGTTAACATTAATTTCCAAATTATAGTAACTTAGCATCTGATTTTGATACTGAAGGACTTCTCCAGTCTCCTGTCAAAGTTACCCCTAGTTATTTCTGGGATGTCAAGTTGTGTCACTTGTATCCAGGAACAAATTAGCTCATAATCTTCTTTCTGAGTCACATCGCCACGACTTCTGCTGCCAGTGCCCTCTGTGAGAATCCCCTAAAGTGGCTCCTCTGAGCCCATGGGTTGGCTGCCAAAGCCTCTCAGTGATACATGGCAAAGTTGGGGAGGAATGTTCACTGAGACCGGCAGTAACATTTGTGCCCAGAGCCTCCAGTGTCCTTTATGTATACATCTCCTAAACTTTCTGCCCTTAATCCCTCTCATCATCAGGACTGAAATATAGTATCTGAAGCCCGAGAGATATAGGTCCAAGCAATCCCTGTCTTACTCAGCTCTGTTCCCTTCATTTTTCTTCTTAGCTTTAAAACTTCTCCATTCTATGTCAGCCTCAGGAAAAAAAAGACCTGTGCATCATCAAAGCACACAAATAGACTACCAGGTCATCAAATAGCCAGATTCTGAGCACAAATTCATGCTCAGCAGAGACACTCTACTGTATAAGAACTCACCTAACTCTATTATAAATCATTCATTAACAGTGATCTATTACAATGTATGAGGTGTCAGGCATAGTTTAAAAAATTAAGAAGTCATAGTTTCTGTGACCCATAGCTAGGAATCATAGCTCTTATTTGCTAGGGAATCATGAGAGCTTACCAAATGCATTTCTAAACTACATAAACTACATTTTCCTACTGTACCAAGATAAATATGCTGCAAAAGAGCAATTAAATTTAGTCTGGCATGACTTGTTCACAGTTAACTGATGTTGGCTCCTAGAATCCTTTATTCCATTTTTTAAAATGTTCTTAAAATCCATTTGATAGCATTTTTGATAATCCACATCAAACTCACCAGAATGTAGTGAAAAGTAAAAGCATTAGCCCATAGTCGGTCTTTTAGCAATACCCTGGTTCTCTGCAGAACTGCAATGGTGACTCACTGCCTCCACATTCTGTCAATAACTTTCCATATGATATACTTAGGGCAGGATGTCAGAACTCTGAAAATAATCATGTGCTTTCTTACAGTATCTCTACCCATATTATAAATTGACATGCATAATTATTAAATAAACAGTTGAACAAACTCTTAACTGGCAGCTGTGTTAGATATAGAGGAAAAAATGGTGAATACAACACAGTTTTGTCCAAAGATGCTAATGGTTTAGTGGAGAAGATAGGTTTATAAACGAATGATGACAATAGTGATGATGATGATGATGATGATAAAGATAGTGACTATGGGGGGCTTCCCTGGTGGCGCAGTGGTTGAGAATCTGCCTGCCAATGCAGGGGACACGGGTTCGAGCCCTGGTCTGGGAAGATCCCACATGCCGCGGAGCAACTAGGCCCGTGAGCCGCAACTACTGAGCCTGCGCGTCTGGAGCCTGTGCTCTGCAACAAGAGAGGCCACGATAGTGAGAGGCCCGCGCACCGTGATGAAGAGTGACCCCCGCTTGCCGCAACTGGAGAAAGCCCTTGCACAGAAACGAAGACCCAACACAGCCAAAAATAAATAAATAATTAATTAATTAATTAAAAAAAAAGATAGTGACTATGATAAAATAATGATAATAGTATAATAGGGAGAGGTATTTTTTAAATTAAAAAAATCGTGCTGGGTTAATTGGCTATCTAATTGACCTCCACCTCACAGCATATGCAAAAATTAATTCTAGATGTATTATAGAGTTAAATGCAAAAATTAAAGCAATAACTTCTAGAAAATAACATGGGAAAATATCTTCATCTCCTTGGGGAGAAAAAATTTTCATAAACCAGACATCAAAAGCATTAACCTAAAGGAAAAACTGATAAGTTGAACTTCACTAAAATTAAGAACTTTTATTCAGTAAAAGATACTAGCAAGAGAGAAAACCAACGAGTAGGAGAAGTATTTGTAATACATATATCTGGCAAAGAACTGTATCCAGACTATTTGTACATCAATAAAAATATTCCAGAAAAAAATGGGCAACACACTGGAATAAGCACTTCACAAAAGCTATAGGGTTGACCAGTACACAATTGCAAAGGTGATCAACATGGTTAGTCATCATGGAAATGTAAATTAAAAAATACCTTTACAAGAAAACTAAAGTTAAACAAAAAAACTGATAATATTGGTGAATATATGATACCACAGTTTGCAAAACTTGCAGTTACTAAAGGATCACACACTACCCAAAGTCTCTGCAATTCTACTCTCAGACAAGAGAAATGTGTACTTGTTTACCAAAAGAACAAAAATGTTAGTAGAACCACTTTTTGTAATAGTCAACAAAACAAACACAATAACTAGAAATGAGTCATTTGTCCATCAACAGCAGAATGAAAACTACACAATGGGATAGCCTCTTCAACATATGGTGCTGGGAAAACTGGATGTACACAAGCAAAAAATGAAATTGGATTCCTATCCCCACACCATTCCTGAAAATAAACTCAAAATGGATTAAAGACTTAAATGTAAGACCTGAAACTATAAAACAACTAGAAGGATGTAGATCAAAACTACAATGAGATATCACCTCACACCAGTGAGAATGGCCATCATCAAAAAATCCACAAACAATAAATGCTGGAGAGGGTGTGGAGAGAAGGGAAGCCTCCTACACTGTTGGTGGGAATGTAAATTGATACAGCCACTGTGAAGAACAGTATGGAGGTTCCTTAAAAAAACTAAAAATAGAGTTACCATATGATCATGCAACCTCACTCCTGGGCATATATCCAGAGAAAAACATGGTCCAAAGGATACATGCACCCCAATGTTCATTGCAGCACTGTTTACAATAGCCAAGACATGGAATCAACCTAAATGTCCATTGACAGAGGAATGGATAAAGAAGATGTGGTACATATACAAAGGAATGTTACTCAGTCATTAAAAAGAATGAAATAATGCCATTTGCAGCAACATGAATGGACCTAGAGACTGTCATACTGAGTAAAATATGTCAGAGGAAGAGAATTATCATATGATATCACTTATATGTAGAATTGAAAAAGAAATGATACAAACAAATTTATTTACAAAACAGAAACAGACTCACAGACTTAGAGAACAAACTTATGGTTACCAGGGGGGAAGAGTGGGGGGAAAGGATAGTTAGGAAGTTTGGGATTGACATGTACACACTGCTATATTTAAAATTGGTAACCAACAAGACCTACTGTACAGCACAGGGAACTCTGCTCAATATTATGTAACAATCTAAATGGAAAAAGAATTTGAAAAAGAATAGATACATGTATATGTATAACTAAATCACTTTGCTGTACACCTGAAACTGTCACAACGTTGTTAATCAACTATACTCCAATATAAAATAAAAAGTTAAAAAAAAAAAACAACTAGAAGGAAACATAGGGAAAATCTTCATGACGTTGGTATTGGCAATGATTTCTTGGAAATGACTCCAAAAGCACAGGCCACAAAAGCAAAAATAGACAAGTGGGACAACATCAAACCAAGAAGCTTCTGCAGAGCATAGAAAACAACCAACAAAATGAAAAGGCATCCTACAGAAAATAGCAGAAGATATTTGCAAACCACGTATCTGATAAGGGGTCAATATCCATAATATATAAGGAACCCCTACAACTCAATAGTAAAAAACAAATAACCCAATTTAAAAGTGGGCAAAGGATCCTAATAGATATGTTTCCACAAAAAACATACAAATGGCCAATAGGTAAATGAAAAAGGTGCTCAATATCACTAATCAACAGGAAATGTAAATCAAAACCACAATGAGCTATCTAACCTCACACCTGTTAGGATGGTCATATCAAAAACAAACAAAAAATTACAAGTGTTTGTGATGATGTGGAGAAACTGGAACCCTCGAGCAGTATTTGTGAGACTGAAATGGTGCAGCTACTGCTGAAAACAGTAAGGAGGTTCTTCAAAAAGTTAAAAATAGAACTATTATACAGTCCAGCAATTCCACTTCTAGGTATTTATCCAAAAGAATTGAAATCAGGATCTTGAAGAGATATTTGCACTCCCATGTTTCTTGTAGTATTATTCACAGTAGCCGAGATAGGGAAGCAAACTAAATGTCATTCAATTCATGAATGGATAAAGCAAATGTGGTAAATACACACAGTGGAATATTATTCAGCCTTTAAAAAGAAGGAGATCCTGTCACGTGACAAAAATGGATGAATCTTGAAGGTGCAAGATATGCAAAGTGAAATAAGTCTGTCACAAAGGGACATATACTGTGTGATTCCACTTATATGAGTTATCTAAAGTAATCAGACTTCTAGAAACAAAGTAAATGGTGGTTCTGGGGACTGGGGTTTGGAGGAAGTGGGGAGCTGTTGTTCAGTGTGTATGAAATTTCAGTTATGCGTAATGAAAAAGCCCTAGAGATCTGCTGTACAATGCTGTGCGTTGGTTAACAATAATGTACTGTTTACTTAAAATTTTGTTAAGATGGTAGATTTCATGTTATATGTGTTTTTTTTTACCATGGTAAAAAACCCAGTAGAATGAATAATTAGATTGAAGATGCATTTAGACAACAGAATATTACACATTTCAGTAATGAAAATGAATGAATTATTGCTACATGGTAAGCATCAAGATGGATGGGTCACACAAGCACAATGTTGAGTGAATGAAACCAGACACAAAATTACACATCGTTATCATACTATTTATATAGAATTACAATCAAGCAAAACCAACCTATGCTGATAGAAGTCAGAATTGTGGTTACCTTGCAGGAGTTGGGGGATAGATAATGGGAGGGGCCACGGAGGAGGTTTCTAGAGTGCCGGTGAGGTTTTGTTTCTTACTTTTGATCTGGGCGGATATGCAGGTGTGTTTCACTATGAGAAAACTCATCAAGCTGTATATTTTAGAACTGTACACTTTATGTAGGTTATGCCTCAATATAAAGTTTACTTAGTAATAATAATAGCTGTCATTTATTGAACATATTAGTTGTCAGACACTTTACGTATTGTATTAGCTCATTTAACCCTCCCAACTATCTTCTGCAGTAGGTATTGTATTATCTTTATTTTGTAAGTGAGGAAACTGGAACACTGTGCAGTCAGCTAACTTGCCCAATGTCACACAGCTGACAAATTCACTGGTAACTAGCAATTCCAATGCAGGCAGTTAGGCTTCCCAACTCTCTTCCTAACAGCTGTGCATAGACACTCTAATACATCAGAGGAGGAACCAAGGGCTGTGCTTTCAGTGATTAAATTTTTCTGGGTGGACAAATTAATAGACAGCTTCTGGGGACATCTGGTGCTTGGGCAGCCTGGAAGGAGAGTAGGTATTGTCCAGACATAAAAGGAGAGGAGGTATCCCAGGTCAAACAAATAACACGTGCAAAAGTGAGAGGTGTTGAACTTGAAAATGCCAGTAGTTTGGTGTGGCTCAAAAATAGTGTGAATGCAGACATAGAAAACAAATTTATTGTTACCAAAAGGGATAGCGGGGGGTGGAAGGGATAAATTAGGAGTTTGGGATTAAGAGATACACACCACTATATATAAAATAGATAAACAACAAGGACCTACTGTATAGCACAGAGAACTATATTCACTATCTTATAATAACCTGTAATGGAAACTGAAAAAGAATATATATATATATATATATATATATCTGAATCACTTTGTCCACCTGCAACTAACACAACATTGTACATCAACTGTACTTCAATAAAAAAAATAGTGTAAGGGGAGGATCCTTGAGAACGTGTGCATAGACAAAGAGATTTTGATTTAATTCTTCATGAGGATGAAACTATTTTGAGCAGGATAATTATAGGATTAAGTTTACATTTCAGAAATAACGTCCTATTGGCAGTCTGGAGGATGGATGGGAGGGGAGAAGTCCGAGTCGATATGACCAGTTAGGAGGTGAGGTACTAGTAATGGTGAGGGGAAGAGGCTGAGACAATGGACATTTCAAATTGTACATTCTCAGTATTGTCACTAAATACCTATTTGGAAGGAAAAATGTTTCTCTCTCCTCAGAATTATGAAGAAAAATTTCTTCCTATAAATTTATGTACTCACTATTTATTTGAGTACCTTCTCTGTGTGAGGCATTGTCCAGAACACTTTTAGAGGTGGGCCAACCTCAGGCCTGCCTGCAGGTGTTGCAGGCCAACATTTCCACAAATTTGGTCAATAAAATGCTGCAACAGGCATATTTTTAAGAAGAGAAACCAGCTTTCAGATGGTGACACACAAATAAATATGCAGATAACCCTATTAAAATCTGTAATAAAAACATGTATGACCTTTGTAATAATAATACAAACTTGAGTCATTTTAATAATTATGTATAATCTAGTTCTATCCATTTGTCCTTTGTCCTCTTAGTCAAGACAAAGAGCTTGGATGGTCCTTGCCCATGAAGGAAACTCCTGTATTTATACCTAGAAGGGTGAAACATCCAGGTTGGAAAGAATGTGTAGAAATAGATCTAAGAACCTGTCTCAGTATCACCATTGGATCAGTAGCCTGAATTTATTCCTCAAGTATAGAAAGTCCAGACTCCTAGTATTGAGTATTCTAGTTCCCTCCCTCTGATGGAGCAACAAAGTTCAGGGGTGATGGAAGGAAATGAGGGGTGCAGACAGTTCCTTCTTTCCAGGTGGGCAAGGCTGTCTCCTGGCCTCTGTCCAGGTCCCCAGTCAACACAATGGGATGGTAGGTTCTCTGGGCCCTATCCCACCCCACTTCTCAGGCCCATGCTTTCTTGGCTGTGGGCAACATATTTTCTCTGTTTGCACTGGCTCCATTTTAAATTTGATGGTGGACAGCTTGGACCCTTGACCTGACTGGCTATTAAGATATGCTGTTGCCCAGCCTGGCCTACAGGTATAAACAATACGCAGCAGTGTGCCCTGGCTATCTGCCTGTGGTACCCAGAGCTTGTTGTCACACAGGAAACTTGCCAACCCCTCTCAAAGCCATATGTTCAGGGCAACATCCTTTCAGACCACATCTAGTGAAAGTGTGGAATTCTGCAGCAAACCTCGTGCTCAGCCCTCTCTATTTTCTTGGGGGCGGAAAGCTAGGTTTGAATTTCTGCCATCACAGTTGCATAAGGAAATGGATACAGTTTTAAAGGAAAGTGATCCACGATTGCATGTGCAAAATGGCGCTTTTGTGTGTCTCCCTTGAGTTATAAAAAGATCAGAAAAGTCGGCTTGAGTATTGCCGAGAAGGGAGAAGTGGGGAGAATCCAGATGCCCATTATGCACAGTAGCTCATTCTGTGTGTTGCTGACAGAGAGATGCAAAAACCAGACTCAAAGACCTGTAACCATGACAGACCAGACACGCGGTGTTTCAAGGAGAAATAGGCGCTTAGGAGCAGTGACAACTGTAATCACAGTTGTGTAGAGAAGTGGGACAAGGGTTGAAATAGGGAATGGAACGATGGGCAGGTTAGGAAACCGAGACACGGGATAAGCATGCTGGTTGCTGCTTGCGTGTGGTGTCTGTGTAAAGCTTCAGGTCACGCTGAACCCGTCCACCATCAAACGTGTATCCGTCCTGCTCACACACTGTCTGTCTCTATTTCTGTCTCTCTTTTAAGGGAAGATCTGAAAATTTCCATCAGAGATCCAATTCTAGTCAAAGGTCCAGCTTTCTGGGTCGAGTACCTTCATCAAATTCCTGCTATTTTCCTCTAATGGTGATCTGGGTTGGTAAACCTAAAAAATTCTTAACTCTTTTCTTTTCAGCTCGGAATGATTACTGAACCAAAGTGATCTGTAGGCCACCACTTACATATGAATCATCTAGGGTCATTGTTAAAATGCAAACTTCTTGCTCCACTCAAGAGGCCCTGAATCAGTATCTCTCAGGAGTAGGTTCTAGGAATCTGTATTTTAAACGAGCACTCTTGGTGATCCTTAAGAATTCTAAATTACGGAAAAACCCAAACGAAATTTTTTGGCCAACCCAATAGTAAGGCACGCTCCTATGTGTCCTTTCTCAGCTCTTTTCTCCTGGGCCTCGGTCTCGTCTCTTTGTGTCTCTAGAGCTAAACGTATTTTCTGGGGAAAGATACAGCACCAACAGGAAGAGCCAAACAACGTATATGATCTTCCCCAAAATGTCAGAATGCATTACTTTCCTGCTTTAAAATGCTCATTGCCTTTCCAATGAGCTGGGAATATAATATTTCCATGGTTGCGTGCCCTTCCTTTCTGATCTCTTTCCCTCCTACCTCATTCCTCCTGGCTTGCTAGCCTGTGGTTATACTGGTATAAGATCTGATCCTTGAACCTGCCAAGATTATTTCTGTCTGGGAGCCTTTGTGGATACTCACTTCCAGCAAGGAAAACATTTCCCATGTCTTCCCACCCCTGACTCCGTCTCATCATTCGGACCTCAACCCCTGCTTTACCTCCTCGGGAAGTTCTTCCTGGTTTCCCTTTCTAATACGTGCATGCTCCCCATCTGTTATCTCTAGCACATCAACCTATTCCATTTAGAACTCACTTTCTGGCATTTATCACTATCTGAAATCAGTCAATCAATCAATTAATCTTTCTATTCTCCTTTGTTTTTACTTATCAATCTCCCTTCCCTCTACCCCAATTGAATGGAAGAAGAATCTTCATCTGTGTTAGTCACTGCTGTATTTTCAGTGCCTAGAACTGTGGTTGGCACAAGGTGAATATTCAGTAATTAGTGAATGTTGAATTACAAACTTGAAAAGTGCAACATATAAGGGATTTTAAAGCTCTTCAAATCCACATTGGTCTCAGTTCTTCTAACTGCTTTTTTTTTCTACCCAAGGAACTCCCCCCAGTATTATGACACCTGTCCCTAATTGTGTATGAGGACAGAGGGAGCACAGAGACCTGGATAGCACAATTTGTGATTCTTCTGCAAATGTCACCTTACTCTTTGGTATGAAAGCTAAATGGCAAATCATTTCAGTCTCATTCTCTACATATAAAGTAAAAATGTAGACCTTTAACTAGTTAATTAAATCATCCAACAAGCATTTATTGCTCACCAATCAGGCCTATCCTAGGTAAATGGAGTATATCAGTAAGCAAAATAATGATTCCTGCCCTTATGGGGCTTACTCATATTCCTACCTGCTAACCAGGCCATTTGGTTCAGTCAGGAGAATCTTCAAGTTGTGGAGAGACGGTCCCCCATGCTGAATCATCTTCTTTATTTGTGAAATAATATTGATATGTTTAGAAACTTCAACTCTTCTTAAATATGAAAATAAGTTGTTCTGAAACATATTTTTAAACATCTCCAAGATATCATACATTATAAACTGAATATATATCAATGTTATTTCCAAGAGGAAATCCTTTGTATAATAATAAAGCTAAGAAAGTAGATGTATTCAGAGGGAAGAGTAGATGACAGAGATTATTCAATTAGAAAACTGCAAACATCTCTTTCTCTAGAAAGAGATGCCATTCAGTTACTAGATCATCATTCCATTTTCTTTGAAAATATCAACCTGCTCCACATTAATGTGAGAAAAAAATTACTTGAGCAAAACCCATAATTCAACTTGCATTTCATAGAGAGGTATTTGTGTAATGAAATAATCCTTTGAAAATTTATCTTAACTCTATATTGTTTGTCAATCTGAGGAATTCGTAAAAAATAAAAAAAACCTTGAGATCATTCAAGATTAAAACTTTATATGCAAGAGGGAAGAGATATGGGGACATATGTATATGTATAACTGATTCACTTTGTTATAAAGCAGAAACTAACACACCATTGTAAAGCAAGTATACTCTAATAAAGATGTTAAAAACAAGACTTTATTAAAGAATTTTATCAATATATCCAAGTACATCTAGATAAAACCAGCTCATTTAAAATAAACCAAAGCACATGTCTTTTATACTTAAAGACATTATAAAACCATTTTTATTTCTCTGTTTAGAAGAGAGGGCCACCCTCCTTCTTGCCATGCTGGGTGTTCTCAGAAGAGTCGTTAAGTATTCAATCTTTATTCCATTACAAAGAGTAGCATGCAAATGTGAACAGGCCTAAGGTGTAGACAAGTAGGAAATAGCAACGCTTCTTTTTCTAGGCACTGATGACTGGATGATTTGCAGTTGTGCTCTTTCATAAAGAACCCAAAAGCTGGGGAGAGAGGCGGACAGGGCTGACACGATTCTTTTGAACAGGGTAAAGCCTGATTTCTACTGTGTGAGGGTCTGTGTAGATCGTGGCACATTTAGGAAACTGCTTTTCTTCCTAAGTATAGTTGGAGACGCTACTCTCTCTAAGAATGAGAGCTTCTCTCTGGAAGAGTTGTTTATGTCTGATTAAACTGGTGCTCCCAGAAGACCAGGAGAACCTGGGTTCCTCACTTTTCACTCTACTGCACTAAAGGCCTTGGACTGTCTAGAGCCTCCTCTTCCCGGCCCAGAGGTTACTTAGTCTGCCCTAAATAATCATGGTGCTGGGACATGTGTCATTGGGGGATATCTATTTTCCAAGAGTTGTCTGATGATATGGGCATTTTTAAATTTTATTGGAAATACATTTATTTATTTATTTATTTATTTATTTATTTATTTATTTATTTTTTAAATAATTTTTTTTTTATTGTGCATTTGTACTTTTTTTTTTTTTTTAATTTATGGCTCTGTTGGGTCTTCGTTTCTGTGCGAGGGCTTTCTCTTTTTCCCCCCACGGCGAGCAGAGGCCACTCTTCATCGCGATGCGCGGGCCTCTCACTATCGCGGCCTCTCTTGTTGTGGAGCACAGGCTCCAGACGCGCAGGCTCAGTAGCTGTGGGTCACGGGCCCAGTAGCTCCGCGGCATGTGGGATCTTCCCAGACCAGGGCTCAAACCCGTGTCCCCTGCATTGGCAGGCAGACTCTCAACCACTGCGCCACCAGGGAAGCCCTATTTATTTTTTAAATTAATTTATTTTTGGCTGCGTTGGGTCTTCGTTGCTGTGCGTGGGCTTTCTTTTTTTCTTAGTTGCAGTGAGCAGGGGATACTCTTCATTGCCATGCGCGGGCCTCTCATTGTGGTGGCCTCTCTCGTCTTGGAGCACCGGCTCTAGGTGTGCGGGCTCTAGAGCGCAGGCTCAGTAGTTGTGGTGCACGGGCCTAGCTGCTCTGCAGCATGTGGGATCTTCCTGAACCAGGGCTCGAACCTGTGTCCCCTGCATTAGCAGGTGGATTCCTAACCACTGCGCCACCAGGGAAGCCCCGATATGGGCATTTTTAAAGCACAACCAACTTCGGGGTAGGGAGTGAGTTTCCTCCCAGTGGTTTGGAGGATTGTGTGTTATCTGACATTCTCTCCAATGCTCTGCACCTGATGAAAGGGAGCGTGACTAGGGACCCCAAAGACCAAAGGTAAAAGGCCAACTTTTTGGGATGCCTATTTTTTTGACTACTAAAATAATTAAACTCATACATATAGTTAAAATTGTTTTCCTTTTCTGTATTCAGAATCAATGTATTTATCTTAATCCTTCAGTAAATTCTGATACACCATTAAATTCTGATGGTGATGTGGAGGATAGAGGGATGAGTCAGTAACTAACAATGAGGTGCATCTCATATTTCCCACTCTACTGATGTCCAGGTGGAAGATTATAGCCCAGGATTCAAGGTAGGCCCATCAGAGAATGATCTGTGGTCCCAAATTGTTAAAAGCGGTGCTTGTGACCAGAGCTTGTTAGGTGATGAGCAGCTAGGTGGCAGAAACGTGGTTCAGGAACAAGTATTAGGCAAATCTCTTCTTTTCCCTAATTAAAGTAGGAGAGAGTAACAATGGAAGAGAGAGGAGACTGATGCTTAGATCACAGTTCAATGAAGGGAAAGAAAACACCCTCAAAATAACACCTTTAAAATCTAAATAACAAATATGTGACTTTCCAAAATATGTGACTTTTCCAAAATATGTGACTTTCTAGAATGTGATATCTTATCATCATTTATCATACTTTCAGTCAAGACTAGCATTCAATCACATTAAGAGTGTTGGGCTAGGAAAAGGATCAATATTGATGCTCTGTAACAAAAGAGACAAGTAAGGTAGTACTTACTGTCACTCTGAATGAAGTATGGCTGTCAGAGTAGTCAATAAAAGAAAAGAACACCAAAATAACAATTGATGCGGTGTCTTAACTCAATAACATGTAGTCTTTTCAAAGGAATAATTTTTACTGGTACAGTGAGTAAATTAGGAATATCGTGCATGGCCAGTTCATTCTGAATTGTGTTAGAATGTATTAAACTTGAGGATTTAAGTGATTTGATAACACACTGATTTAATTTTGAATATATCCCACTGCTCCAAAGGCAGCAGACACAATACAGAAGAGATGAAAAGAAATAATGTGATTTGGAGTCTGGGAGCTAGAGAGGGCGGTGTTTACAAAAGCAAGTCCTAGAGCCAGACTGCCTGGGTTGGAATACCAACTTCACCTAATCTCTCCAAGTTCAGTGTTCTTGTCCATAAAATGGTGATAAAATATGTAACTACAAGAGGTTATTTTGAGGAATACAAGAGATAATGTATGAAACGCACTTAAATGGTATATTGCAAGTCTTTAATGATATTTAGAGATTATCGATATTGCCATGGAAGACATTTATTTGCCCAGATAACCGTATCCAAGGATAGAAAAGTAAGGAGTGAATTTTGTATTAGGTCACAGGGCCAAACCAAACTAAACCTCACTGTTTCATTAAAATTTTCCCAAATACTATTCTCCCACTAATCTTCCGCTAAGCTCATGTCTGCACAGGCAAAGCCAAATGAAATCCTAAGCATATTTATTAGTTTGCTAAGGCTGCCATAACAAAATACCACAGACTGGGTGACTTAAACTACAGAAATTAGTTTTCTCACCGTTCTGGAGACTCGAGGTCCAAGATCAAGGTGTTGGCTGTGTTGATTTCTTCTAAGGCCTCTCTCCTTGGCTTGTAGATGGCCACCTTCTCACTGTGATCTCACATAGTCTTTCCTCTGTGCACAGCATCCCTGGGGTCTCTTCCTCTTCTCATAAGGACACCAGTCATATTGGCTTAAGGCCACACCCTAGTAGCCTCACTTTAACTTAATCACCTCTTTAAAGAGCTTATCTCCAAATATAGTTACATCCTGAGGTGCTAAGGGTTGGGACTTCAGAATATGAATTTCGTGGGGCACAATTCAGTCCACAACAGCAAGCATTTGTTTATTACAAATAATCAAAGCATGAAATTTATATTTTGAATATTTTATAATTTTTAATGGCAAAGTAATTCAAAGTCATACATTCACATTGCAAAAAATAGAACACACGTGGAGTAAAATGTTAAGTCCTTTTTACTATTTGACCTTTCACCCCTCTCAATCTGGCCATCTCTGGTGGCAATAGTTTGGTATGTTTCCCTAGAGAAGTTTTATGGATATACACGTGTGTGTAATATATTGTAGAATATATACATATATATGTCATTGTCATGATTATATTGGATAATTATATTGCATATATAATATAATTAAATTCTGTTATTCTTTTTTTTGCTATAGAATTAGCCTAAATAAATTGTTCTTTGATGTACTTTTTTCATTTCACTTGCTTTTTTCTTGATGACATTTGCATTTCAGTACACATATATATAGCTCATTATTTTTATATATAACATAGAGTTTACATATATAATTATATATTTTTTTATATTTGTACTATATAACTTAGTGTGGATACTCTGTTTCACCATATCCCTATTGGAGTGTATTCTGGATACTTCGAATTTTTCTTTATTTTAAACAATAATGCATACATATCTTTGCATTTATATGGGAAAACTGGTCTTGAACTATACAAGTTCAAACTATGTGCAGTTTTAGTTTTAAAAAAACTTGCCAAATTATCAGCCAGTTTTTTAGTTCCAACAATGATATAGGAAAGTATTTTTCCACACTATGGCCAGAAGTGCATGTGATGAGCAGTTTAAATTCTTTTCATCTAATGTTGTTTTATTTTGGAGCATTTTTTCACATATATTTTTGACCCTCTATTTTTCTTTTTTCATGAATTCCTTCTTCATATGCTTTATTTTTTTTATTGTGTCATCTTTTTCATTCAGAGTTGAAGCTCTTTTTATTCTGAAAGTTAATCCTTTTTGAAAGGTATGCATTGCAAATCTTTTCTCCCCGCACATATTTGTAATTTAATTGTGCTTGTGGTGTTGTTTGCCTTTGTGACTTTTGGGTATTATATCTTATTTAAGGAGGCCTACCCACCCCAATATTTTAAATTAGCTCCTATATTTTATTCTAGTATTTTAAACAGAGGAATGAGGTGCTCAGTGAAAATTTTAGTTTAAATTTTGGCTCTGCCATTTATTAGCTGTATGACAATGGAAAAGGCACTAAAGCTCTTCAGATTATAATAATTTCATGATATCTTGCATTAACCCTTATTTAGGCTTAATTACAAGTTTTACTGATTTATTTGTTCACTGTTTTAAAAATAAGTAGTATTTGTTGAATTAATTGTAAAATGTTTATTATGAAATTTTTAAACATTCAGAAAAATATGGAGAAAAAAACAAACTTGGGTAATCGTATACCAGTTTTATCAAATCTTAACATTTTGCCATATTTTCTAGACATGTGAAAAAAATATTGCAGACATAGTTGAAGCTGTCTGTGTATCCTGCCCTGATCCCAATACCTTACCTCCCTCACTACTACCGTGAAATGGTGTGCATTATTCCCATGAATTTTAAACATTTTGAATACACACACACACACACACACACACACACACACACAGGTAAAAATGTTTTGTGTCTTTTTATTCTTTAAGCAGATAGTATTATACTATATATACAATTTTGCAGCTTGCTTTTGTTTGAGATTTATTTATGTTCATAGAAGTAGTTCTGGTTTGTTCTTATACTTACCATTTGGTATTTCATTGATTATACCATAATTTATGAATATACCACAATTTCCGTATTCTCCTATTAACTGATGTTTGCATTTTCAAATTTCGTTTCATTCTATTCACTTTTATTTTCTACTTTTTTGCTATTTAAATAACACCGTAGATGTGTTTTTGAGAATATGTATTGGTTTTTCTAAGATAAATATTTACACATAGAATTGCTGGGTCTTAGGATACGCACACCTTCAACCTAAATTGTTATTAATAGATATGACCAGATTGCTCTCCAGAGTGGTGGAGCCAATTCCACTCAAACCATGAGTGTTGGATCGTCCATTTTTTTGTATCTTCATTAACAAATACTTTCCAAATTCAATCTCACAAGTTTAAAGTTTTGATTTTCACACTTAAGTCTTTAATCCTCATGGGAATGATTTTATCTTTGTAGAAGTGAGCTCGGGCTCCTGTTCCCATATGGCTAATTAACAGTCCCAGCACCACTTGCTGAGTTGTCCATTCCTCTTTCACTGATTGTTAGCACTTTAGTTATATATAGTTTTCCTAAAGGCATCACTCTGTTTCTGGGCTCTCTACTAGCTTC
Source organism: Balaenoptera acutorostrata (assembly GCF_949987535.1). NCBI lineage: Eukaryota > Metazoa > Chordata > Mammalia > Artiodactyla > Balaenopteridae > Balaenoptera > Balaenoptera acutorostrata. The sequence goes on from NC_080068.1 coordinate 10,309,635, forward strand.
CGTAGCACCATTTGTCTTTCCCTGTCCTAGACCACACTGTCTTAATTACTCTGACTTACTATGTCTTGCTGTCTGAGAAGGCAAGCCCTCCTGTTTTGTGTGTCTACCAAATTTTGTCCTTTACTCTTTCCAGCAAATTTTGGCATCAACTTGACTTACTTTATTGACCAGAGTTGTTGCAGTCATTCAAACTATAAACTAGAGTATTGTTTTTTGAAGAATAAGGCATTTTAGTGTATATTTTTATTTCTCCCTGTTTTCCCTCCCTCCCCCACTCTGTGCTTTCTGTGCTTCTGCACAGAAACACCTGGTCGATGGATGTTCGAATTCATAGATCTATACTCCACGTCTCATCTCCTAACTCTTCCCGCATACTTTTGATCATTTAGCTTTTATTTCTTATTTGCATGGCATTCTGGGGCAGTCTCTAGGATTGATTTTTCAGCTGCATTTCATTTTCTGTTCATCTCACTTATTGATTGTTTTAGTAATTTCTTTCTCTTAGCAGCCTCATTCATAATGGATGAGTTTTCCTTTGAACCTTTCAGAGGTTCCTAGTTGTGCTTATTTTCAAATGCTCCTTTGTTGCTCGGGGCATTGATTCTTTTGTTTATAGATTTTATTAGCTTTCCTTCATGTTGATGTTCCTCAAATGGTTACTGAATATTCGTTGTCTCTGATGTCTCTGGTTGATATTTGAGATTGCTCTTGACAGCAGGAGAATATTTCAGTGTTCAAATAAAAGTTTATGGAATCTTGGCAGTGAATATAGATTCAGACCTCAGGGTCTGAATTCTAATGAATATAGATGAGACCTCACTCCTTGTGTGTGTACATGTGTGTGAGTGTGTGCACATAGCAAGAACACGGCCAGGCTGGCTTTCTTTTAGGAAATGCTTATTATGGATCTTCTCTGTCAGGGAGGGGCTTTGTGTCCTTCATGGCTACACTGGGTCACCTGGTACACCTGCTTCTCCGTCCCCAGGCTCCAGTTTTCAAAGGGCTCTACTTGTAGAAGGCAGTTGCTCAGAGTCAGCTTCTGGAAGCAGGGGACTGGTACAACCAACTAGGCTCCATTACCTCTATACTTAGCATTACTTCATGATTCAGCTCTGTTGCATTTTTCCATCAGTTCATTCTCATCCGAAATGTCTTTCTGTTCTGCTGTGCTGATGATATATTTTCTAGCTTGACAGGATTGCTGAGGATTTGTTTTTATGTCATTTCAATGTGATTTTTTTTTTGAAGGAAGAAAGATAAAGCCAGACATCTTGAACCAGAAGTGTTGAGTCAACAATTTAAACTGAGTGATGCATCATTTATATTGTGTTGTGTGCTCTGATTAGAAGCAAATGAGAGAATAAGTTCTCTGCACAGAAAAACCATATCATATATTTAACTGTATTTTCCATAGGACTTAGAACAATAAGTATTTTTATCGTTGAATGATTAAAACCACTTTTTCTCAAAATCATTCAAAGTCTCAAAATCTCAGAAAGATTTATTCCTCTAAAGTGTCCAAGTAAATGTTCCAAAATTTTCCACTTATTCTTTTAAATTTACTCCTATACTGCTTCAGTTTTTTTTTTTGACTGAAATGCTCCAGATATCATCTCTTCATTTCCCAAACTAAACTAGAAAATATTTTCAGCTTTTGGATTTTAATGCAATATTTTTGCCATCCTCTTCTTTCTAGCCTCTAATGCGCATGTGTCAGACCAATTGTTATGGACTGAGTGTTTGTGTCCCACCCAAATAAATTCACGTGATGCAGCCCCAATGTGATGATACTGAGAGGCAGAGTCTTTGAGGGGGTAATTTGATTTAGACAAGGTCAGGGGTATAGAGGGCCCATACTGGGGTTAGTGTCTTTATAAGAAGAGGATAGACTCCAGAACTTTCTCTCTCCACTGTGGGAGGATGCAGCAAGAAGACAGCTACCTGCAAGCCAAGAGAAAAGGCCTCAGAATGAAACCAATCTTGCCAGCACCTTAATCTTGGACTTTCCGGCCTTCAGAACGCTAAGAAATACATTTCTAATGTTTAAGCCAACCAATGGATGGTATTTTGTATGGCAGCCCCTTGCAGACTAAGACATCAATAAAGATGGAAAGTTCCTGTAATAGGATGTCCATAGTGGCACCTCAGTAATAAGGCTTCAAATGGAGGCTTGGAGGTGATTAGTTGCATCAGCCTATATTCAGCCTTTATCTCCTATTTCATTTGTAGTTCTGTGCTCCCATAGGACAACATACATGCCTCTATTCTAGAATCTCTCATTCCTCTTGTATCTAGACGTGTGAGTACCTCAAGGTTGCTTCTGTTTTCATCCTTAATACTATAAATAGAAGAATTTCTGAGAAAAGGCAGTTGCTCCTAAATGAATGAATCATGTTTTTAAAAACATATTTCTCTGCTATATCAAATACAAATGGCTCAGACAAAGGGGAAAGCTTTTTAAAAATATCGTTTTGAATCCAAAGAAAAATTTAAACTGATCTAAGAGATTAGCATTCACATAGGAAGAATCTCTATTACTGACAACTAAAGGTCTTGCTTCTGAGCTGGCGGTTAGCTAAGTAACTTGACCTAATCACATTACTGAATTGTGTGTTCAGACCAAAGATCTGCCTCGGAGAACATGTTAACATCTTATTTTAGATTTTGATATGTACACCGAGCTTTGAGAAAATATGTAGGTTCTTTCACTGCATTTTGAATCAAAATAATAACAAGCAATTAAAACTTACGATTGTGAGGGATTGAGAACTGGGAGAGCCTCCCTTTATTATATTTTCTTCCTAAGTATAAATCATGATCATTACTTTTGAAATAAACACAAATATGACTCAGCAGTCTTATCAGTTATCGTTTCAATCCCCAAGATTTACTGTGCGGCCCAATGAGGATCACAAATAGCTAAGGAACTCACTCAGGAAATGACGACAACAAAATAACCTTCTGCGTCCCCGTGACATGGGCCTGGCTGTGGTTATTACTGGAAAGCTATAGTAACTGTTGCAGGCCCCCCACTGCTGTTGAGTAATGAGAGTAATTCAATTATGCTCAGCATTGTTTGCATATGATAAATCATTTTGACTGAATTACTAAGGTTTAATTTTGTTTGAAAGGGACTCATCAAATAAGAAATGCTGTGGCTAGACTGAGGTGGGTAAGCGTGACGTCACAGTTGTTTTGTGGTGACTGTTTAAAAACAGCATGGAGAGGTGTCTCTATTAGGGAAATGATTCTCTGTTGACAGCACTCTAAAAAATCAGAATTAGTAAATAGCCAGGGGGATGTGTGTTGGAAGTGAAAAGATCTCCAGGATATCATGATTCATGAATCAACATTTTTGAGAAGTGTGCACTTTATTGGATGGATTTTTACATGTTTTATTTCCATCACCCTCCATTGCCTCCCACCTACATCCCCCTTTCCACTGGCACTGCACACCTTTGTGCACCACACAGTTATTTATATTCAATTGCAAGCACGTCTTGGTGAAGAGGATTTGAGTCCCTTCCCAATTAAATGGGAATGGAAACACATGGAGGAAGTCCAATGATGATTTGTGTTTACATCCAGTCTTAAATGTCTAAACTTCCTAGTAACATGACACCTATTTCTATAATTTTCTCTCCAGCAAGCAATGTATGGTTCTATAAGATGCAATTCATCTAAGTAATAAAATGTGGATATAGATTATGAATGCATCTTAAATCTATTATATTCCTACAGTGCACTGCTTTCTCCATTTTAAGATACTTAGGACATTCATCATTTTTATTCTGTTATTCTGGATTATGTTAGATGAAATTTCATCATTTCTCAGAACATCTTGATTTTATTTTATTTTTTTGCCAGTGACAGGTTTACTTTCAGTATCCTCCAGATGTGCTTTCTTAAAACTGGTAAATTAAAATGTATTTCCATTGTTTCCTGTGACTATCATTTTCATGAGCCCTTGAAATTGGCAAGTCAGTAAACCGAACTCCTTCCTCTCCAAACAAAGAATGCTTGTGCTGTATAGAAGATCTGCAGATGCAGATTCTAATCCCAGCCCCACTTAATGCTTGCTCAGCCATGTTTGTAAGTCATTAAACTACAGTGTAACTTCATTTATTAAATGGATTACTTCCTGACCTCAATGTGTTCTCTCTGAAATAAACCTGAGGTCCTTTGTGCTTTGCAAGTAACGTAACATGTTTGGCAATAAAACAGCACAGTGCAAAAGAACTCCATTAAAATTGTATTACTAAAGGCAAATAATCAAAATTTTATAAGTGTAAGAGTAGAAAAGTACTAAAAGATGGTATTGACTGATACTAAACTCTAAAGATTTGGAAACAAATGTGATAAAAGTTCAAAAACAAAAACAAAAACAAATCCAGTGTTCCATTTGTACTTTTTTAGTTAAATAATCTGGGTACACTTAGAGACTTTATATTCATTTTTATAGGTGCATACATTTATAAGATTGGAAGGGACTTCTGAAACTATTTCATCCAGCCACTTTCTCCAGCTCATTCTCACTGGATACGTGAATCCTTTCCATGTTACCTTGGCAAGAGATTATTTAATATCAGCTGAAATAACTCTAATGACATACACTTCACTAACTACATTTAGCTGCTTGAAAATTCTCCTGAAGTCTGCTTCCTTACAAATTCTACTCAGTGATATCTGTTTTGCTTTCTGAGGAGACAGGAAAAAACGCAATCAAATCAAACCAAAACAAAACAACTGTACCTTCTACATTTAATGGCCTTCAAATATTTGAAGACGATGATTGTAGTCCCAAATGTTGTATTTCTCAGAAGGTTTTCTTTTTCTTTACGGCATCCCATGGCATCGTTCTTTCTTCCCTTAGCCCTCACTGCTACCCATGATCTATTTGGCACACAGCATTCTGAAGTCTGCTATCAGATTAACTCGGACTCCAGGAATGGTCAGAGCAGTTTGATGTGAGCCGAATCAGCCAATATCCTCCAGGCTTCATTATATTGCGAACTAATAGGATTCCTTCTGCCAAGACAAAGGATGAAGTTATCATCCTTTCTTTTTTCTCCTTCATTCATTCAAGAAATGCCTTTTGAGCCTATACTAAATTTCTGACATTTTCCTATGTGGTGGAGATCAATAATGGACAAGACAGTGTTGACATTTGCCCTTATGGAATTTATAGTCTAAAAGGAGAGAGAGGAAGAAAAAGGTTACAATTTGGGACTTGCTAAGTAAAAAGTCAGGTGCCAAAACAGATAGTAATGTGGTAAAGGGAGGAATGTAAATTAAATTAGGTGGTCCACTAGGTCCTGTTTGGGGGGTGCTATTTCAGCTCAATGCTAAAGGGTGAGAAGTAGCAAGTCTTTAACCATGGATTTCGAGCTGCCCCCCGGTCACTTTGCAACTATGCTGCCCATGTTGGTTGTAGTTTTGCCCCTCTAGAGCGGCTGTCCACACTGGCTGTCCCTCTCCTCTAGGTCAACCGAAAGGGCTGCTGCCTTGCTTGGGCAATCTCCTGCAGTGTGAGGCCTGTCTGTGCTGCCCAAACTCCAGCTGGGGGTCCTACTCAGGAGTAAAGAGCTTTCTTTACACACCGTATTAGTTGCCTAGGGTCGGCATCACAAATTACCATAAACTTGGATGGCTTAAAACAATAGCATTTATTGTCTCACAGCTCTAGAGACCAGAAGCTCAAAATCAAGGTGTCAGCAGGGCTGTGCTCTCTCTGAAGGCTCTAGGGATAAGTTGTCCTTGACTCCCAGCTTCTGGAGGTTGCTGGCAATCCTTGGCCTTCCTTGACTTCTAGATGCATCGCTTCTATCTCTGGCTCGGTGGTCACATGGCATTCTCTCTGTGTCTGTGTCCAAACTGTCCCCTCCTTGGAAGGACATCAGTCATTGGATTAGGACCCATGCTAGTCCAGTATGATCCCAACTTGATTACATATGCAAAGACAACTTCCAAATAAGGTGACAATCATAGATGTGGAGGGTCAGGACTTGAAGATATCTTTTGGCGGGGGGGACACAATTTAACCCATAACGCACACTGATGTTTCCAGGCACACTGAGTCTGCTATTGTAGAGCTTCTTGATGACCACCTGTGGGTCTCCTTTGTCCAGCCAACCGTTCTTTCCCAAGTAGGGAAAACGTCCCCTTACATTGTCTAGCTCTTTTAGAGGAAGCTCCTCCCAAAATAAACACGAGCAAACAAATAGAATCCAAGCTTGGACCACTAGGGAGAGAATTATTTCTTTAATTTTTTTTCAAGCCATAATTCTTTTCTTCCCAAAGAGCAAACTGCCCCAGGAGCCAGAGGTAGGGAGTGTTGAGGGTAAGCCTCATGAGCACCCCAGATCATCATTTCCTCCTGATTTCCGCCCCACAATGTTAAAATATCATTGCATTTTTGGTGATTTCTCTTTTAGGAACTCCTGTGTTTCTCCTGCATTGCTTTCTCCCTGAGTTCATAGATCAGATACACTGTTTTATGTGTGCTCTCCAGGGGGTTGCATTTTTATTGGACGGGTCTCCTGAACCCCAAGCCGATGTTGAAACCCTTAGCAATTAAGGAGGCTTCTTTTCCAAGAGAAGGAAGTGGACATCTGGGGGCCGTGGTGTCAATTCTGGTCCATTTAAGATACTTTGTTATACCTATAACACCAAGAATCTCTTGAGAGGGACCTGAAAGGTGAAAACCGTCAAGACTATGCACAGGGCCATCTGTCCCTGCTGAACTTGGTGACAGAGTGGGGAACTTGGCTGACAGCCTGAACAGCTTTAGGAAAGACAGATGCAAAGACAAACGGTGGAGCGGAACATTGAATTAGGGCTTCAACGAGCTATTGAACCAAGTGAGGAAGAAGGAAAATTGAGTTTTTTAATCTAGCCTCACATTTTTAGAATGCTTTATATTGTGATATGAATCTATATGTACATGGGCATATATATGTCTGTGTTTGTGTGTGTGTGTGAGAGAGAGAGAGAGAGAGAGAGAAATTTATAGTAGATGCACGCTTTCTGGTTATTGGAAAGATAAATTGCAGAGTGGAGCAGCAATTAATCAAGAGACTCAACTCTAGCCCTATTTATTTTTGCTTACTAAGAAGTTTTCCTATTACTCCTTTACATCATCAGTTATAAGCGGTACACTTTAGTTATATTTTAACATCTCTAAAATCAAGGTGTGTCTTACAAATAATAGTGTCTTCCAGCTGTTGTTGGTGGGCCTGTGAGAACCTGGTCACCATTGTCTTTAAATGCACGTATGTGGAGATAGCTTTCCATATCGTCACAGCTACTGTGGTTGAGTTATGTGCGTTATTGGTATCACACATGTTGATTTTAATAGCTGTTTAAATCTCTTCAAAAAGAAGACAATATGCTTTAGCTTTACACTGAAAGTTTATTGCATATAAAGAAAAATAAAATTTAAAAGTCATGCCTAGATAATGCTGAAAGGACTCTTTGAAGAAGTGTGAAACAAAATTTCTATGTAAGAAAGTCTTGTGTCATAGTTTAATTGGGAACATTTTTTTTCTTAGTAGTACTGTACATAAAATCATGGTGCATCTTTAATAAATGACATATTAGAGTCAAAGAAATGCAGTAATTTATTCCCTCAGGTACAGTGAAACATGAGCTATTCAAAACCCAGTCTTCCATAACTTTTTGACTTCACTACTAATTATACACTTATGTCAGTATAACTAGGGGAAAAAAAATCTCTTTGGTAGCAAATAAACAACATCAGAGGACCTGAGGATAAATTCGGAGTTTGGGATTATCATATACACACTACTATATAAAAAACAGATAATCAACAAGGACCTACCATATAGCACAGGAAACTCTACTCAATACTCTGTAATAACCTATATGGGAAAAGAATCTAAAAAAGAATAGACATATGTATATGTGTAACTAAGTCACTTTGCTGTATACCTGAAACTAACACAGCATTGTAAATCAACTCTACTCCAATATAAAATAAACATTTTTTTAAAATAATGAAAAATAAGAAAAATGGCTATAGTTGAGAAAATCTGAAGAGCACTTAATGAATCCCATTACTACTGCCTTGATCCAAACTCCCATCTCCCACTGGAACTATTGCAAGAAACTCCTAAACAGCCTCCCTGCACACTCTTCAGTGGCTTCCGATTGCATTTAGAAGAAAACCTAAATTCTTCAGGGGCACCTGCAAGTTCCACCTTCTTGAACTGGACTGGCCTTGCCCACCTCGCCTTTCTGCTACTCTGCCATGCCAGACGTCTTCCCACTTTATCACTGTTTACTGGCTCTTGTCTCATCCTGCAATGCCCTCCTTCCAGCTCTGATTTACTGTCTCTTGTCATTCAGCTCAGAAGTCACTGTCTCAGAGACACCTTCCTTATCCAGTCAATCTAAAATAGCTCTTTAGTGGTTATCATATCACATTGTTTTATTTTGTTTTTATAGCCTGTGTCACTCTGACATGATCTTATTTGTTCACTTCTTAGTTGACCGTGCCTCTCTTACTGAAATATAACTGCACCAGAGACGGGGACAGGAGGGGTTTTTCTGTCTGTTCACTGCTATTTCCTACCACTGTAACATTACTAACCATTTGTTGAATGGACGAATAAATAAATTGTAATTGGACAGCCTGGTATGAAGGAAAAAGTGCTTTAATGAGCTGGGGAGATCTACAAAAGCATATTTACATATAAATATATAAATAAATGTAAAAATATAACTATATAAAAGTCTACCCCAAAATTGAAAAGTATTTCAGGAAGAATTGGAAGCTTAAGAAACAGAAAATGGAACATGTAAAGAAGTGGAAGAAACAAAGAATGACGGACTCCAGCCATGATGGTGGTGACTGAGGCACAGATTAGAACCAGCTATGTTGATGACGTGTAACAAACACTGATGATGGAGAGGAAAGACTGACGGCTGAGCAGCTTGGATGTCTTGAGGTGGGGAGAGCGCACCTGTTTCACCGCAAAGCCCTCACGGGAAGAGATGTGTTCCACTCCAGGCTGCCAAACCGCTGGGCTCAGTGGTCTTGGGCCCGGAAGCGCCATTGACTCTGTAGACCGCTGTGGTTGTAAAAAAACTGTACGTTACCGAAGTATTCATAGCAAACGCTTGTGAGGATCAGGGCAAGTCATGGGAGAAGCAGGCTGTGGGGAAACTCGCGCCCCACGAAAAGGACCAGCTGCTGCCCTGTGGGAAAGTGGGCCCAGCATCATGAGATCTTTGGACTTTTCTAGTAGACCAGATATCTGGATTTTTATGTGAAATTTCCCCATATGTCAATGCTGGCAACAAATCAGTTTACAAAAACACATCATCGGGGGCTTCCCTGGTGGTGCAGTGGTTGAGAATCCGCCTGCCAATGCAGGGGACACGGGTTCGAGCCCTGGTCTGGGAGGATCCCACATGCCGCGGAGCAACTGGGCCCGTGAGCCACAACTACTGAGCCTGCGCGTCTGGAGCCTGTGCCCCGCAACGGGAGGGGCCGCGATAGTGAGAGGCCCGCGCACCGCGATGAAGAGTGGCCCCCGCTTGTCGCAACTAGAGAAAGCCCTCGCACAGAAACGAAGACCCAACACAACCAAAAATAAATAAATAAATAAATAAAATTAAAAAAAAAACAACAACACATCATCGGCCAAACAAAAACAGATCTGCAGTCTCAATCTAACCCATACGTAATCAGTCTGCAACCTCTAGGTTATAAGGACTTTCTCAGTATTATCCTTTTGGAAATATCCAAGAACCTCATGAAATACATCGGTGGAAATTTTAAATTCTTGATTATAAAATGAGCACATTCTTCTCCTAAAATAATTTGAAAGTCCAGGAAAGCATAAAAGTTTGGAAACAAGAAAGTCTGTTGTGTTCCTACATTAGATAACATTCTGCTGTATTTTTTCTCTACTTAAGACCAGTGATCACCAATAAAATGCACACATATATGCAATCACACACTACCTACATATACATAGGTAGCTAGGTAGCTTTATGTCCTGCTTTCTCTTTTAACACCAGATTATAATATTAAAGCATTTACTTGTTATTTAAATTTCACATGAATATTACTTTAAAGGCTGTACACTACTCCATTTAATTATGGATGATCATTTACTGGAAGTTTTCTTTATTTTAGATGTTCACATTACTTCCATTTTTTAACTGTGACACTAACTTCACAATGAACATCTTTATACCTAAATATTGGCTCATATTTCACATTATTTTATTAGATGTGCTTGCGAGAAGTAGAATTATTGAGATGTTGCTGATGAATGAAACCAAATTAATTTAAAAAAAAATTTTGCCACACAGCTCATGCAGCTCAATAACAAAAAAACGAACAACCCAATCCAAAAATGGGCAGAAGACCTAAATAGACATTTCTCCAAAGAAGATATACAGATTGCCAACAGACACATGAAAGAATGCTCAACATCATTAATCATTAGAGAAATGCAAATCAAAACTACAATGAGATATCATCTCACACTGGTCAGAATGGCCATCATCAAAAAATCTAGAAACAATAAATGCTGGAGAGGGTGTGGAGGAAAGGGAACACTCTTGCACTGCTGGTGGGAATGTAAATTGATACAGCCACTATGGAGAACAGTGTGGAGGTTCCTTAAAAAACTAAAAATAGAACTACCATACGACCCAGCAATACCACTACTGGGCATATACCCTGAGAAAACCATAATTCAAAAAGAGTCATGTACCACAATGTTCATTGCAGCTCTGTTTACAATAGCCAGGACATGGAAGCAACCTAAGTGTCCATCGACAGATGAATGGATAAAGAAGATGTGGTACATATATACAATGGAATATTACTCAGCCATAAAAAGAAACGAAATTGAGTTATTTGTAGTGAGGTGGATGGAGTTAGAGTCTGTCATACAGAGTGAAGTAAGTCAGAAAGAGAAAAACAAATACCGTATGCTAACACATGTATATGGAATCTTAAAAAAAAAAAAACTGGTCATGAAGAACCTAGGGGCAAGATGGGAATAAAGACGCAGACCTACTAGAGAATGGACTTGAGCATACAAGGAGGGGGAAGGGTAAGTTGTGACAAAGTGAGAGAGTGGCATGGACATATATACACTACCAAACATAAAATAGATAGCTAGTGGGAAGCAACCGCATAGCACAGGGAGATCAGCTCGGTGCTTTGTGACCACCTAGAGGGATGGGATGGGGAGGGTGGGAGGGAGGGAGATGGAAGAGGGAAGAGATATGGGAACATATTGTATGTGTATAACTGATTCACTTTGTTATAAAGCAGAAGCTAACACACCATTGTAAGGCAATTATACTTCAATAAAGATGTTTAAAAAAAAAAAAATTTTGCCACAAAATCCACTCCCAAGAGCAGTTTTGAGAATACATCAGTAAAAATGACAGAAAGGAGACTTCCCTGGTAGTGCAGTGGTTAAGAATCTGCCTGCCAATGCAAGGGACATGGGTTCGAGCCCTGGTCCGGGAAGATCCCACATGCTGCGGAGCAACTAAGCCCGTGCGCCACAACTACTGAGCCTGCGCTCTAGAGCCCGGGAGCCACAACTACTGAGCCCGTGAGCCACAACTACTGAAGCCCGCGTGCCTAGAGCCCGTGCTGCACAACAAGAGAAGCCACCGCAATGAGAAGCCCGCACACCGCAAGGAAGAGTAGCCTCCGCTCACCACAACTAGAGAAAGCCCACGTGCAGCAACAAAGACCCAACACAGCCAAAAATAAATAAATTAATTCATTAATTAATTTTAAAAAATGACAGAAAGAAACAAAATTTTCACTTGATCTAAGTTTGTTTAATTACTAGTAAGAGTGATTATATTTTATATGACAATTAGCTGCAACATGTATTTTTTGTTTCTTTTAAATTATCTCACTTTCTTCTTAGGTTGTTCTTTTAAATTTGGGGTCTACTAAATATATTAATCTAATTTTTCTTGTATAGGACATATGAGACTGTTTTTCTGTTGGTGTTTTCATTCTGGTATGTTTCGGGTGACAGAAGCAGTTAGTGGCCTGAAAGCCACCTTTGGTGGAAATAGGCCTGCTCAGGGGGCTGCAGGGTCACGTGACAGTCTGGGGAGACTGAGTGGTCTCCTAGGGTGGCAATTATAGTAAGAACCCCAAGGTGGCACTGGGGGTACGGAGGGAGCCAAGTGATTCTGGTTAGTGGGTCGAACATAGTAAATTAGGGTATCACACTCATCTGAATATGACCAGAAAGCTATCAACTGAGAAAGACAATGTGACATGGAGAAGTCAATGGTGGGAGTTTCTTCATCATATTCAATGTTTCAGTTAAGTGGACTGAAGCCAGACTGATTTTTGTGCCTTTGTAGGTAAATACGAATAACATGAAAAAATAATACAAAAATCCTCTGATACAACAGAGGATTTAAAATCTGCACTGGTGGCAATCAGAAAACAGAATGTGAAATTTGGATAACAATAAATGATGCTAAGAACCAATTTAATAGAGAAAAGAGGATGATAAGGGAAAAACTATGTTTCCCACAAAGGAAACGTATTTATGTTTTGGTTGGATGATGATTAACTTGTTTCTTTATCCTTGTAATTAAAATTGCCCAAATATATCTATTTAAAATTAATTTTCCATGAATCACAGTGAAACATTTCATTGTACCTTCTGATGCTTTTGTTCAGTTTAGCAAAAACTTCCCTATTTATGATTATGTGTCCATTTGTTCATATTTGTTCTTTAATAACGCCCAGGATTTGTAGGTTGGCACTCCATATCTCTATTTTTTCCCTTATCACCCTCTTCAGAGGAGAGGGCGCAGGTGTGGTTGCCTCAGGTGGCAATCCAGGTCCACATCCTGTCAAAGGAGAGGGTGCAGGGGGGACGCGAAGGGTTCAGCCTGAAGGGCAGGTCTGAGAGCGCGTGGCCAGTCCCAGCAGATTGCTCATTAGAGGAGTTCCACGTTGGGCAGAAACGGCTGCTCTCCAGTGTCCCCGCTGTGAGTGTAATTGGCTGGGGATGGCCTGGGGAGAGAGTGGCCTCTGCAGCCGACCCCGAAGGCACAGCAGCAGGAGGGAAATTTGCAGCAGGTTCTTGAAGGAAGACCTGAGGAAATACCACCGTGGCCGCTGCAGAGGGGAACAAGAGAGTCGATCCCTTTCATTCTGGACGCGTCCGTTTATGACCTCAGGGTCTCTTAGTTACTAAAGATGTTTTTCTGGTCTCTTCTGAAGGTGTCATTTCTTCTTACATAAAGCAGCAGGAGTGTGTGATGGTCAGTAGGCTTGACAAGACCCAGCAGACTCTGTAATATATTGATAGTCCATTGTTTTCCCTGAACACTACACATTTTTGCATAAGCATGTCTGTTGCATAATAACGTCCTTTCACTTGATCTGGCTCAGTGTATTTCAGATAATCCTTGAATCCTTTCTGCTGTTGTTTTTGCACAGCTTGCCTGCTCCCTGTTTTAATTTCCTCTTCTTCCAGGGCCTGTTTCACCCAGAAACGGAGAATTGATTGTTGCTTGTGTCCTCCTTTTGTACTATCTCCCTCTGAAGATTTGAACGGTTTCAAATCACATCAACTTTCTCCTGGTTTAATGCTCTCCAATGGCACTCCACTGCGCTTGAGATAGCCCTCAAACTTCTTACCATGGTCTACAGGATCCTATGTGATCTTCTGCCAGCCTTCTGACCTCATCTCTTATGGCTGATTACCCTTGATGACCATATTCTAAACACATTGACTTTCTTACAGTTCCTTGAATACCTACCTGAAACTCTATCTGGGCTCAGATTCTTCCCTCTGCTTATACACCATGAGGCTTCTGCTCGAGTCTCAGTATTTCAGAAACCTTCCTTGACTGCCCTACTTAGCATACAACCACCCCAGTCACTCTCTAGTCCCTTACCACACTTTCTCCTGTCGCTGACAATGCTGTCATAAATCAGTTTTGCCCTGCATCTTACTGCTACTAGGTGTTAACGTTCTCCTAGGCGTGGCTCAGACACTCAGGATATTCATGTATCATTAGATGAGATGAGACCTAATCCATGCTGCAGCCAGGTGGGAGACATCAAGGCTTCTAGGGAATGCAAAATAATGTTAGCCATTCTGGGCTGTGCCCAAGCCTTCACCACCTGGCTCTAAATCTTTCCTCTGCTTTTTGTCTGAAATTATATTATTTACGTGTTGTCTTATTTAACATCTATCTTCCCCAGCTGGAAATGAATTTCTAGGATGTCAAGGGCTTTGTCAGATGCATAAACTAACGTATGTCCTACCCTAGAACAGTACCTGGCACATAGTAGGCTTTTCAAAAAGTATGTGTTCAGTAAAGGAGGGGGGGAGTGAATAAATGAATGACAGAAAGTCTTTCTATGCAAGAACTATCATTTATATTCTCAGCACAGTTTCACTAACCTCAACTATGTGCATGATGGCTGTGGTTGTCTGGGTTCTCCAGAGAAACAGAACCAATGGGAGATAGATGATAGATTGATAGATAGATAGATATGAGGAGATTTAGTATAAGGATTGGCTCATATGGTTACGGAGGCTAGGATCCACCCTTCCTCGATCTTTTTATTCTATTCAGGCCCTCAGTGGATTGAATGATGCCCAGCTGTATTGGTGAGGGCAATCTTTCCTCAGTCTATGCATTCAAATGCTGATATCTTCCCATGACACCCGCTCGGACACGTTTTACCAGCTATCTGGGCATTCCTTTGCCCAGTCAGGTGGACACATGAAATTAAGCATCATAGTGACCATAATAACTTTGACAGACAGGATTTAGGGAAGATATTATGAAAGGTCTTAGGAGGTGTGGAATATCAGAACACATATTACCAAGTGAAGAATATCACCAATATCATTTCATATTAGGGAATATAGATTGGGCATTCTGTCAAGTAGGTAATGTAGCTAGTCACTCTGCAGCCAAAGCTGCTACAGATTTCAGAGCTGATCTTCCCAGGGCTGCTTATTTTCGTTCCCCTTCTCTGTTTCCCTGTAGCCTGTCCTTTCTTTCCACCTTCACTATCTGACTTTTGCAAGAACAATTTTCTTCCTCCTGTTGGGACTCTGCCCTACTTTCTGTCTCCTGATTAAAATTGCCAATTGGACTGAAGGTCACACCATCGCATCTATTTTTCTACCCTATGCAATTTTGAATTTTTAAAGCAACTTTGATGGGATTTTGTTGTTGTTGTTGCTGAGGACTTTTCAAAACCAACAGAATCAAAATGCAGTTGGTCTTAGATTAATTTGTTCTCTGCACTGCTACCTCTAAACGCATACCTCTCACATTTGTATTGAGACAGAAGCAACGCCAATCGTTTGTTTCTTGTGAATTTCCCTCAAACGTTACGACCCTCTTGGAGAAGATGGGGGCATTTTCTCTCACCTTTTCAGAATATTTTCAACCCTAATGGGAATATGCAGTTCAGTTCTAGTTACTCTCTGACGGTATGTGATGCACATGTATGGTTTATTTCTTGGGAATTTCGTATTCGTAGATTATTTAAAGAACAACAACAAAAAAGCCCAGAGTCTATAGGTGGATTAGAAAGAAGTGCTGATTATTTTTCTATTTAAATCTCTGTCACTGTAGGAAAATACGATGTAGGAAGCACACTTACGGGTCTGTAGCAGCCCATGTCACAGAGGCCTGGCTTCTGGTGCCCTCTCCAGGGACTGGTGTGTCCAGATGACTTTCTGTGTGAGTGTGTAGGAAACATACTGCAAGCCCAGGGGACACGATGGTACAAGATTGGCTGTAATCAGAGCCTGGAATTACGGGAATATTGAAAACATGATTTGCAATTTTTACTCTGATACTGAGAATCAAAATGAGCTTTATTATTCTACAACTGCTCTCACTGAATAACCGTCTCTTGTCTCTATTTTTGCTCTGCAATAAATTACCTCTGATTAATCTTGCAGATTTTTATACGAGCAGAATTTGAGCAGAAAAAAAGTCTGTGTTAATCAGCTGTGAGTTGTTCATATTAATTGATTAAGCCATCCTAAAGCCATTCCTTTTTGGAATCATAGGAAGGTAAATATTATGAATTGACTATTACATTGCCATTCTAACCATCATGAAGTATTTCTTACTGCAGAAGCCTGTGTAAAAATGCAGTAATGTTTGTTTACAGATAAGAAAAAATAGCAGAAGTTCTTCCACACCATGGGAAAATGAGGGGAATCATATGGTTTAGAAGGATAACGATGCTTTTTGCAGTGTTGTCAGTAACAATAGCAAGATGCCTGATGTTTCGTGCTCCTAGCCTAGCCAGCCCTGCTACCAGACTTCCCAACAAGCCTCTGGCTAGTTACGAGGACAGCTGATAGACAAGCTTTTGGGTGACATTGTGCTTAATCACTCAGGCATATAACTGTATTAATTAGCATTTCCTGGTTCTTAAAAAGGTAAAACATGCATGCTATATTTAGCCAAACCTGAAATGCTTTCAGAAGCATGCAGTCTTACCCACAGCCAAACATCTTTTGACTAATATCTTAATGGATATTTTAAGTAAAACTGTATTAGTATCTTTTAATGAAGACATATTTGGAGACATTAGATTTGGTCAGATGATCGGGTACTCAAGTCATGTTTTGGAATCCTTTGTGATTGTGGGCAAGTTAGTGCATCTCAGGTACTGAATTGTAGAAAGAGGAGAACAATAGCTAACAACAGGGTGGTTGTGTGAAGTAAGTGATCTAAAGGATGTAAACTTCTTGGTTCAGTGTCTGGAATGTAGAAAGCAGTGAATAAATGAATTTACTCAACAATGTTTACCGGGGACTTATGATGTACAAGTCATTGTTCTAGACCCAAACTGTCTAATATGGTAGCCACTGGCCACATGTGGCTATTGAGCACTTGAAAGGTGGTTGGTCCACATGGAAGTGTGCTGTAAGTAAAAAATATATGCTGGATTTCAAAGCTTTGGAACAAATAAACAAACAAAAGAATGTAAACTATCAGGTGAATATTTGTATATTGATTAGATATTGATATAATATTTTGGATATATTATGGTAAATAAATACATTATGAAAATTAACTTTATATATTCCTTAACATGGCTACTGAAATATGTATAACTACACATGTAGCTCACATTTGTGGCTCACATTACCCTTCTGGTAGACAGTGCTGGTCTAGATGCTGAGGAAAAAGTGAAAAAAAAAAAAAAAAAAAAAAACCAAACCAATAACCAGAAAAAGGCTTGTCTCCTACAGAGCTTAGATATCAGGAAGAGGAGATAGATAATGCAAAATGAACAAATAAATATGGTTGATGCTCATTATTTGCTGTTCTCTATTTGTGAATTTGCCTGCTTGCTAAAATGTATTTGTAGCCACTGAAATCAATATTTGTAGCCCTTATGCAATCATTCACAGATACGTGCTGGGTGGCAAAAACTTTGAGTTACCTTATGCGTGTTCTCAGCTGAAGTCAGACAAGGCGATGCTCTTCTTGTTTCTGCTCTCATTCTGGAAACAAGTATCCTTTTCATGGACTATTTCGTGCCATGGTTTTTACATCTTTTGTGTGTTTTTTTGGGTGATTTTGCTGTTTCCAGTGGCCCCCAAGGGTAGTGCTGAAATGCTGTCTAGTCTTCCTAAGCTTAAGAAAGCTATGATGTACCTGATGGAAAATATGTGTGTTAGATGAGCTTCGCTCAGGCCTGAGCTACAGTACCGTTGGCTGTGAGTCCAGTGTTAATGAATCAACAGTGTATTAAGTAAGGTGTCTCTGAACAGAAACACACATAAAACAAGGTTATATATTGATAGGTGGTGAAAATGCTGTGTCCCGAGGTTCACAGGAACCTAACCCTGTATTTCCCTTGGGAATATTGGTTCGGTACACGCTAATTCAGCATCCTCAGTGACTTTATAAAGCACAACTGCCGTAAATAGCAAGAATTGGCTGTATATAATACAATCAATGTCAGGTAGTGTTAAATGCTGTGCAGAGTGTGAGGATAGAGAGGCATGGGTGTGAAGAGGTGGAAGAATTGCTAATTTGGAAAGGACTCAGCAGAAAATCTCTCCAAGGTTGTCGAATTAGAAAACAGTAGCAGAAGATGAACTTGGAGGCCTCTGAAAGCCAGACCCTACATGCCTTTAGGCCATGGTAAAGATTTGGGATTTTATTCCATATGTGATTGGAAGGCTTTGGAGGATTTTGAAGGGATGGTAAGTTCATATTACATCTTAAAGGGCCACTCAGGCTTCTGTGAGGAGGATAAGTTGTCAGGGGGAAAGAAAAAGAGAGACAAGTTAGGTGACTGCTGCCAGAGTTCAGGTGAGAGGTGGTGGTGGCTTGCTGTTTCCCTCATTGCCGGTCATATTTGCCTAGAATTCTAGGCAGGCTTTGTCTCTTGGTTTCCTAGTTGTCCCTGTCTCAGTTTTGGTTTTTGCACAAGCTGATCATCTTTTAAGAACTGTTGTGCAGTAACTTGACTGGAAGTGATCTCCAGAGGCAGGAGCGAGGAGCGAGGAGCGAGGAGAGAGGGACATGGTGGAATGTACATCCGTCACAGGATGCATCACTGGGCGAATCACTGCTCTGAGAAACTCAGGCTTAAGCTCTTTGGGGCCCTCTGAGAAGCCTTGAGAATTAGCCTGGGGATTGCAGCTCCTTACCATAGGAGGCTCGGGCAACCTCCTTCCCAGTTGATTGAGGACTGTCGTTGGGAAAATCAACCGTCTGTACTCCTGGGCTGCCCTGAGCTCCTGTGGCTTCAGGGAAAGCCTGAGGCAGCAAAGCAGAGAGACACAGTGAGCCCATGAGGTAGGATATTGGCCGCCTGCCTGGGGACAGAGCATCTCAGTACAGCTACATTTGTAGGTGGGGCAAGGGGAGGGGTGAAGGGACACAAAGACCTCCGCTCCAACCTCCAGTTCTCTGCTGACAGTTGAACCTACCTAGAAACCTTGGCATGCATCCCTCACCGTGGAAACCTGTTTAGTGCTTTCACTCCCAGGAAACTGGGTTCTGAACCAGATAGACTCCCTGAGACCCTGGTACCATCCTTATCCTGCTGCAGTGTGAGTACTGCTCCTTCCAAGAAACTCACTTAGGTATCTGCCACCATAATCGATCCTGGCTGGGCATGATGACTTTAACTGCAGGCCAGCTTCCTTGGGCACTAGACCTATTGCTGGGTTAGTTCTGGTGCCAATACTTGCTAGATGCTGACCTTGTGAGAGCCGCATAATCTCTCTAAACCTCATTCTTTTTAATTAAAAAAGGAATGAAAATAGGACCTCTCTTATAAAGTTGTTTTGGGAATTAAATGAAATGATGCAAGTAAAAGCCTTAGCCCGGTACCCGGTACACAGTAAGGCTCAATGCATGTCACTGCTTGCTGTTACCCCAGATGCCCCTACTTTTCCCCATCACCATTTTCCACTTAGTTCTCCTCTCCACTGGCCATGGTGAGAAGTCCTAGGTGCTCAGCAATTCTGGGAGTGCTGTTACCATCAGATTTGCAAGTCTCTAGGGTCAGGGCTCTGCTCCTACTTTGCTTCTGACCGAGAACATTAGTCTTCAAGGATCTTCACCTATGATGCTCTTTCATGAATAAATCCTGAATTAAATCTCATTTGCCAGTCAGGATGTAGTCTATTTTATTCATGGTTTTCTAATTCACATAAAGGATTTTGTCAGATTTGTAGTGGTGATTTTGTGTATTGAGTTGGAGTGGCTGTTGCTATAGACATTGTTTTTACAGTTTCACTTTTTAATTTTAATGAATAGTTTGTTTTGCTTTCGATCTTTTTCTTCAAAAGGGAATAGAAATAGCAGAGAAAGGGGAATAGTTCTGAGGATAAACAATGGAAACTGGATGCTTTCTATACTCTGGTTATCTCTGCATAAATCTTCCTACAAACCTAACGGAGATGCTCTGAGTCCTTGAAGGAGCCTTGCTCCAAAATGTATTTATCTCGGAAAGATTGATAGAGCAAGTTAAATTTATAACAGGAAAATTTAGGAGACTGAAGGCTATATTACTTCTGCAGGTGAGCAGTGATACTAGTTCTAATGAGAATCCGAGAGTATTCCTGGAAAAAAACCTGCTTTTTATGTTTTGAGAATGTTTCAAGCTTTTATGAGATGATTTCATATGCTGAACTCTTTGAATTCCCTCTGTGGTGAAGCATGCCTAGCATTTGAATGGAAGAGGAGGGACACAAAGATGCATAAAATACAGCTTCTTCTCTCAAGAAGCTTTCAAACCAGAAGGGACAGTCAAGACAAATATAATACGAGGAGTTATGAAAAGGTACAAAAGATAATGAAGATGTTCTTTTATTTCCTTTATTAGTAGAAGTATTCATGAGAGAAGTCGAATTTGAGCCGTCATTGTGGATGGGTGGGATTTTGGTACAAGGAGTTAAAAAGTAAAAGGAGACCCTTGGGCATTAGAGGATGAAGAAATAGTTTAAGGAAAAGCAAAGGTATCAGAGTGTATTGTGAGTGCAGAAAATAGCAAATAGACCAATTGGACTGAAATATAAACTCCCTGGGGTTATCATCTTGAAATTTCTTCACTTCCATCTTCATGACATCTTTATTTATAGGAAATGTTAAATTTCCTATAGTCCTAAAAAAATAAGCAATATTAACATTTTATTCTTCAATGTACATGTCAAAGAAGCATGCTATCACCTAATTTAAAGTACATTTTCTATTTATATATTCCCTTGAATTTTGTATTTTGCACGTTGGGCAGACTTTTTCCCGTGTATTTGGTCTTTGTGAAATTTTTAATAATATTTGTATTACATTTTGAATTTTTTAATTAAAAAAATTTTTTTTTAATTAATTTATTTTTTTGGCTGCATTGGGTCTTTGTTGCTGTGCCTGGGCTTTTCTCTAGTTGCAGAGAGTGGGGTCTACTCTTTGTTGCGGTGCGCGGGCTTCTCACTGAGGTGGCTTCTCTTGTTGCGGAGCACGGGCTCTAGGCGCGCAGGCTCAGTAGTTGTGGTGCGTGCGGGCTCAGTAGTTGTGGCATGCGGGCTCAGTAGTTGTGGCTCGCGGGCTCTAGAGCACAGGCTCAGTAGCGCTTGTGGCGCATGGGCTTAGTTGCTCCACGGCATGTGAGATCTTCCTGGACCAGGGCTCGAACCCGTGTCCCCTGCATTGGCAGGTGATTTCTTAACCACTACGCCACAAGGGAAGTCCCTGGCATATTTTTATTGAGTGGAAGGTAGGAATTATTAATATTAAAACTGAGTTTTGTAAGTGGCTACTAAGATGAAAAGTCACAGGAAATTTGTTGATTAGGGCGGTTGCTTAAGCACTGAGCCACCAGGGACGCCCAACAGCCACTGTTCTCGATGGCTTTGACCCCTCATCAATCACAGTCTCAGAAGTCCTGCTTTCTTCTCAATGCCGACTCACTGATATCCCTCCAAAAACGTGAAGGTGCCTTCTTACCTTACACCTTAGTCCTCTCTGACGTTTTTGGTTTTTAGTATAGTTTTCTCATCTCAGAGTTCTTCTCACTACTGGCGCAAACGATACCAGCTGCTTCCCATTCTTGATGTTGTCTGCCGTTCTACCTGGTGATAACTTTTCTGCTTCCAACCAAGCAGGAAGCAGATGTGGTTGCAAGAGATTCCCCTCATTACCTGGCTACAAATTTGACTTGGCAGCAGGTCAGCAGCTGGGAGTTGCCAAGTCAAATGCAAAAGAGTGGGTGTGATTTGATGAAGCGAAATATCGAGTTTCCCCTTGCTGACCACATCTCTTCATTTGGGGGCAGCGGGGGCTCCAGCAGAGACATCAGGTGATCGCAGCAGAGGTCCTCTCGGAGCCCCTGGCCCTGCTCTCCAGCTGTCTAACTTTCACGTCCACTTGAAGTTGTTCTCTTAACCTGTCCCACACCAAACTCTTCATTTCCCCCCAAAGCCTGTGACTCCCCTCATCTTTCCTGTCTCTCACCCCAAATCATCCACCTCAATTTTTAAATCAGAATCTTTGAAGTCATTCTTGAGCCCTCCATCTTCTTTTTCTAAATATGATTTATCGCAAAGTTTAGTCAGTCTGCTTTCAAAGTCATCTGCCCATTTCATCAACCATAGCCCTGGACCCAGTCACCATCATCTCTCATCCGGATACCAAAACTGCCCCCTAACATTTCTCCCTGTGGTCCTCCTCGGTCATTTGTCCTTATCTCCAACCCATTCACCACACCACACTGAGAGTGGTCTGTAAAAAAATTCAGTCCTATCAGGTTCTTCTCCTGCTAAAAGCCCTTTTATGGCTTCACATTGCATTTAGAATAAAATCCAACTTTCTTACCCGGTAAGGCCCTGTATTACCATCTCCTACATATTCCCCCAGTTTCCTCTCCTCCACTCCTTCTATGGCTCTCTCTGTCCCAGCTATTCATGCAGTGTCTCCTTCTGTTCCTTTAGTTAGCTCAGCTCTGCCTTGCCCCCCACTGACTGCAAGGCTTTTCCTCCACCTTCAAATAGATGGTTTCTCCTTATCATTCACGTCTCAGGTTAAACATAATCCATCATGACTTAATTCTTAATTCACAGTAACCTCCATCCCCTGTTGTTAATTTTTTTTTAATACCACCATTGTTTCCCATCTCTTTCTTAGTATTTGTTTGTAATTATATATATATATAAAATTTATATATATATATAATTATTTTTGCAGTTTACTCATTTAATACTTACATTCCATACTAGAGAGTAAGGCCCTAGAGCAGATATAGAGCCCCTAACACTGTACACTCATAGGTGCTTTGAACATTTATTTTGAATAGATGAATAGAATGGAAAGCAAGAAGGAGCAGTGAATTCTGAACAGGCATGGAGCTGGAAAATGCTCAGCTTCTGTGTCACCACACAGAGAGGTCATATTGATCTTTTATTTGAATCCTTTTGTTTCATTTAATAAAAACTTTTTGTCAGTAAAAGGGGGCTGGGATATTATTTTCATTTTCAAAATCTTTAAGGAAGAACACCGTTTCATAGAGCTAGGTTAGTGGGAAGGCTCGTCTCCAATGCCAGCGTCTGAGTCATACCACACCCCACACACACCTATCAAGCAGAAAGGTGTCTTTGTCCTCTTCAGAATCACATGCTCAGTGAGCCAAAGTCCTTAACACTTCAGTAATTACCAGACCCCAGTCCTGGGCTCCCCCTTGGTGACTTTGGAGTCACATCTTTAAGGCCTCTCTGTACATAAGCTGGTCATACCCAACGGATTTGGGGACCTTTCTCCTGCTGGGAGCTCAGGAGAATCCTTTGTTTAGTTTTAGCAGGGTCATCCTAAATTTAATAGGGTTTAGTTTGTAGAGTTTTGGCACATAATGCTGAATTTATCATCTGATCAGTAGGGGCTTAGTTCATAGGACACTTTAAGTGCTCAGATTCCAAAACCCAATGGACAAAAAGTAGATGCTGGCTAGGATTGTGTCCAAGGACAAAGACAGAGTCTAACACGACATATTTACTCTGTCACCTGTCCAGGGCTAGTGTCACTCACCTATTAAGAATTATACAGCAAATCACCTGAGCTTCTCAATCTAGGTGTCCTGTGCACCCCAGGGGATCGTTCTCAAAGTGGCCATATTCTGGAAGTCATCCTTGTCAAAAAGATACAAATGTAAGTGCCAATGATGCAAAGAGAGCGGAATTCAGGGAAAGCCGGACACAAGCTCAATAAACTCAAAGAAGCCAAAGTAACGGGTTCATACAAAAATTAAAAGAAATTATTCCATGGCCAAAAGTTATTGATGGAGAGTAGTACTAGATAGTGGCTTTCCAAAAATTTTGACTGTGGTCCTAGGTAGGAAATACAATAATTTTTATAAGACAATATTTACCCATAGTGTGGATGTATTTTTCCCTTCCCTTCCTTTCCCTTCCTTTTCTTTCTTTTCTCCATCCCCACCCCTCCTTTCCAAAATAGCTGGTCTCAACCCACTGGGTTAATTTCTTGACACTCTGATGGGTATTGACTTGCAGCTACCAAAACAAACAAACAAACAAACAAAAACACATGAATGAAAAAAAGCAACCAACCCACCAACCAACAAACAAGCTTTGTTGTAGAACATTCTGGAGAGTACCAGAGCCAACCTCACAATGTAATTGATAATGGTTCTGTACTTAAAGTGAACTTTGAACAAGCACATCAGCAAAGACAGAATTTTCTACAAATATTGTAAGTGTTCTGATGCAGGGTATCAAAAACCCAGTACTGAGTGGTGTGAGATGAGAGCCATGTCGGTCACACACTAGAGGAGCGATAGAAATTAATCAACACAAGAAGAAGGAAACATGTCTTGCACCAGAACAAGTGGCTAGGAGTGTAAACATGTTCCTCGGTGAGTAGTTTGTATCAGAAGCCCATTTATTCTTTTGTTTGTTTATTCAACCAATATTTTTGAAAGATCCAGACCCTATGTGGGAACAAGACACACCCTGTGCCTTTAAGGAACTTATAGTAAATATATTATTTGTGGTTTAATATATATGAAATGAAAATTAATATATAATAATATGGAATATAACAAATTGACTGGAAAGAAGAAAACTGCATATAATTCAGATTTTACATCACAGCTTTAGTTGTTTTCAGTTAACCCTTCTCATTAGCTGGGTTAAGTCCAGAGTCAAAAACACCTCTCTAAGTGTTGTATGTAGATATTTAGACAATGTGTACATGAAATCACAATTGCAGTCAAGATGCTGGTAGTTAAGGGTGGACAGATTGAGTAAGTAAAATCTTTAAAATAAAGTTGATTTAAAAAATGTACTTCTTTTCTTGAGTATTAATTATTATGCTTGCACATATTAAATACTTAATTTAAAAAGATAGTTTCCCTATGAGACTTTCATACTAACATTGAGTTTTGTTTTTTTTTTTATAAATTTATTTATTTATTTATTTATTTTTGGCTGTGTTGGGTCTTTGTTTCTGTGCGAGGGCTTTCTCTAGTTGCGGTGAGCGGGGGCCACTCTTCATCGCGGTGCGCGGGCCTCTCACCATCGCGGCCTCTCCTGTTGCGGAGCACAGGCTCCAGACGCGCAGGCTCAGTAGTTGTGGCTCACGGGCCCAGTTGCTCCGCGGCATGTGGGATCTTCCCAGACCAGGGCTCGAACCCTTGTCCCCTGCATTGGCAGGCGGATTCTCAACCACTGCACCACCAGGGAAGCCCTGAGTTTTATAGTACTGTTACATGATTCAATTTAGAAATCCATTAAGGATTGCCTTTTATTGATTTTTAATTCGGTCAGTGTCTTGCCTACCCCCAACTAATTATAAGCTCTTTAAAGATAGAATTTTATTCTCACTTTTTACATATTTCTTAAATAAGTGTAGGATATAAAACAAATATTAAAGTTATGAGCTCATGAAATGATTACCATGAAAAATTGTTCTCCTTCCTGAAAATGGAGGGTAGAGCCATGACGCATGAATGTAAGGTTAAGTAAATCATACTTCTACCTGTTTCTTTGTTTTCTAAATAACCTGTACCTTGTTACTGGTGCCAGAACTTATCCTCCAATAGCTGTAACCACCTGTGGCCTAAGTAACAAAGAGTGTATGAAGTCTACTGTTAGTTTTCTAGGGATGCCATAATAAATTACAAACTAGATGGCTTAAACAACACAAATTTATTTTCTCACATTTCTGAAAGGTAGAAGTCTGAAATCAAGATGCCAGCTGAGTTGGTTCCTTCTGAGGGCTGTGAAGGAGGATCTACTCCATTCTTCCCTCCTAGCTTTGGGAGCTGCTGGCAGTCTTTGGTGTTCCTTGCCTTATAGATGGTCCTTGTCTCTCTGCATCTTCATGTCCTCTTCCCTCTCTGCACGTCTGTCTTTGGGTCCAAATTTCCCCGTGTTTATAAGGACACAGTCTTATCGGGTTAAGGTCCACCCTAACAACCTCATCTTAACTTGATCACATGCAAATAAGATCATGCTCACAGGTAGGGGAGCTAGGTCTTGACATCTTTTGTGGGGACACAATTCGTCCAAAACAACTATATTGTGAGAGCTTTGATTTTACTGAGAACATCGCCTAAAACTTGCCAAGAGAATTAGACAACATGCTTGTCCATGCCTGAATTAGGGAGAGAGAGAGATTTACCCACTTTTATTAAGAATTCTAAAGGCTCCTCCCAATTCCTGCTGTTGTTGTTTTGTCAAGGGATTTTCTCTGCTTGATTATTCCACAATGTAAAGTAGCATCCAATTGACCAAGTCGGTATTCCCACTAACCCATGTCATGCATCAAACATCTTAAATTACCTAGATTTGATTGTTACATGTACCCTTGCTTATAGGTGGGGAATAATAAGGAAAACTGCCTCAGGGATCTCACAGTTATGTGGAAACAACAGAAAAAATAGGATATCTACTAGAAAAATATCCAGCAGGTCGAGACTATTTTTTTTTTTTTTTTTTGAGAAAAACAGGTTATGTTCAATATCCACAGAAGAAGGAAGAAGACTCAGAAGTGTTACATTTTCTGGGTTCACTTGAACTCTGGCATCCATAGCATCAGGTCTCTGCCACCATGAGGTTAATACACAACACACCTAGTATCTAAAGGTGTTAACAACTGTCCTACTATAAATGTATGTACTTTGAAGGTTTTTCCCAGAAGCAATGATGCATGGACGAGATTTATTCTAGTCTCTCAGCCCATATCCTGCTTGTGACTAAGGGCAAGCAGGTTAAGAAGATGAAATGATGGCATGTTAACTGGCCCATGGGGGTATGGGTCTCATGTGTGATGAGTGCTAAATCCTGCTCATGTGAACAGCAGAGGATATTACTCAAGCTCAGATTGTTCATTGAGGAGATGGCTAGCTGGAAGTGTGTCCTGTAAAGACATCAGAAAAAGGCAGGTATTCACATCATGATGGGAGATTTTAGAGGGATAGGGTGAGAGAAAGAAAAAGGAGTCTTAACATCAGGTATGACTTCAGTCATTATTAGATTTATTTGTATATGTTTTCTTCAAAACTAGCTCAGTATTTGAAAGAGAAACCCATTCTGTCTGAAAAATACATCATTTGACTTTTCTGTCTATTCATAGCACCAATGATGCTGAAATATTTTCTAGGTAGTTTTGAGTGAAATATATTTGGACAGATATAGAATAATGACAGTAATTTGTATCATCTTAATATCAATAAGTACAGCGTATTCTTTAAGAACATGACATCTGGAACTAGAGTGCCTGGATTGACTACTAACCTTGTATTGAACTAATCAGCAAAACAGCGGCAGGTGCCACAGGCAGAATAGAATGCCCAGTGGGTTGCTCCCTGAGAAATCCCTCTTGAGGAAGTATTTTTCTCATAAAAGTGCCTTTTAATTGACCACTGTAATAGCCACTTGTCCTACTCAAGTGTCCAAGACACTCTCCTAACCCACAGACTCCAAGTCACTGAGGGTGTTTGTGGGTGCTTGTGTTTCATGAATAAAAGGAAAAAGTCAAATTAAAAAAAAAAAATCCATGGTAGTTGTGGACACTGAGAAAGCCACTTAACTACACCTTGTCTCAGTTCCCTTTTTTGTAAAATGGGGCTAAAAATAGACCTATCTTATACAGTCACTGTGAGAATTAAATTATTTAATATACTTAGAATTTAATGACTTTACATACCTAGAACAGTGTCTAGCAAAGTGGTATATAATTAATATTATAAATATGAATTGAAAACATAATATGTGCCCAGTCTGTATTAAGCATTTAAGAAATTTCAAGAAAACTATGTGTTTTGAATTTTGATCTTAAGGAACATATAATTTGGGAACCAATTAGATTAAAACACATGTGATCAGAAAACAATAAAAGAGAGTGTGTCATTATATCCCAAGTGTTGTATATTGTTTTCAAAGGTGAGCACAACCTTTCCCCTCTTCTCTACCACTCTTCTTTGCAATGTGCCTTTGTGGCTTGTCCCACCAAGAGACGGAGACTGTTTCCCTGACCTTTGACTTATTTGGACCAATAGAATATTAGTGGAAGTGGCGTTATTTTGAGTTCTGGAATCTACCCCTCAAGAGACACTGCAGCTTCCACCATGACACTCTTGGAGCTCTGCCCTAGTGCTAGGGCAAAGGAAGTTGGTCTAGTCTACTGGAGGACAAAAGGCCCACGGAGGAAAATGAAGGTGCTCTAACCAACACCAGGACCACCTGTCAGACATGTAGGTGAGGTCGTCTTAGATCCTCCCGCACAGCTGACACTCAAGGTGATGTTTCACATGACTGAGCCCAGCCGAGGAGCTGCCCGGTCAACCCGCAGAGCCATGGCAGACAGCAACCTGCTGTTGTAAGACACTGAGTTTAGCAGTAGTTTGTTACACCTCAATAGGTAACTGAAACTCCAAGTGATGCAGAGCAAAATGCAATTGCTTTTTAAAGGTTTAAAGAAAGGCAGTAGGAGTAAAGGGTGATCAGGAAAGGCTTCTCAAAAGATATGACATTTTAACAGGCCTTAGAAGATGGTTTAGTCTGTTTGGGCTGCTGTAACAAAATAGCACACATGGGGATAGCTTATAAACAACAGAAATGCGTTTCTCACAGTTCTGGAGACTGGGACAACCAGGATCAAGGTGCTAGCATGGTTGGGTGAGGACCCTCTTCCTGTTTCATAGCCAGCCCCTTCTTCCTGTCTCTTTACATGGTGGAAAGGTTAGGGGTCTGTCTGGAAGCTTGTTTATAAGGGCACTTAATCCCACTCACAAGGACTCTACCCTTATGACTTAATCACCTCTCAAAGGCCCTACCTCCTAATACAATCACCTTTGGGGATTAGGATACAATACATGAATTTTGGAGGGACACATTCAGGCCGTAACATTTGAAAATAAATAGGACCTGAATAGCTGGAGAGGAAGAAGTCAGTATCTAAGCTATAGAAGCAGTATAAACAAATAAACTTGAATGAGCAAGAATAAGTCAGGCATGTACGTAATCAGGGGATCAGGACGGGGAACATGAGGGTCAGGGAGGAAATTAGATTAATTGACAAATAAGTTTTGTGTTGGAGTACAGTGAGAGATAAGATTGAATTTATAAGGTTAAGAAAATTATGGAGAGCTTTTAAAGCTATTCAGAAATACCAATGTGATTTTTAAAAATTCCTACCTCCCTTATAGCAGTTCCTATTTCATAGTATTTCTTTATTCAACAAATATTTATTGAGTGGCTATTATGTGCTAGATACCATAGTAGTTTGGTTGAATAGTGTCTGCCCCAAATTCATGTTCACCTGTAACCTGTGAATGTGACCTTATTGGGGAACAGGGTCTTTGCAGATGCAAAGATGCAGTCATACTGCATTAGGATGGGGCTCTAAATCCAATAACTGGTGTCCTTTTAAGGAGAGGGAGATTTGGGGACATAGAGGCACAGAGATACACAGGGAAGAAGGCCCTGTGACAACAGCAGCAGAGACTGGAAAGTTGCAGCTCTAAACTAAGCAATGTCAGAACCATGAAGAGATGCATGAAACATTCTTTCTTAGAGCCTCCAGAAGGAACCAACCCTGCTAATACCTTGATTTTGAACTTCTAGCCTCCAGAACTGTGAGAGAATAAATTTCTGTTGTTTTAAGCCACCTCATTTGTAGTAATTTGTTACACCAGCCCTAGGAAACTAGTACGGAGCTATTCTAGATTTTTGAGATACAGCAGGGAATAAAAGAGATAAAAATCATCTTCCTATATTATCATTCCTCTTAGACTATAAGCTCCTGGAGGGAGGATCTCTTTCTTACTAATCTCTGTTTTCCATGAAGTTCTGCGTACAGCATAGATGTTCAAAACATAAAGATTCAAGGAGAAGTGTGCTAGATAATGACGAACAATTGAGAATTTGAGAGTCAGCAGCGGGGACTTGAGATAGCACATGTTCAAACACCAGCTTCATTGATGATTAGCTGTGGGTGATCTTGAGCAAGTTGTTAAACTTTCTGACCCTTTCTCCCATCATCTGTGAAACAGGAGTCCTAATACCTGCCCCATAGTATTGGGTGAGAGAATGTCATAAGGTAACACATTTAAAGTGCCAAGGTCATGGTTAGATGCTCAATAAATTTAGTTCCTTCTCTTTCCCTTCCCTGTAATGGTATGAGGAAAGCAGATTTCAGGAAGACTAATTTGGCGGTAGAATATCAGGTAAATTAGAGGGAAAGGTATGGCTTTGAGCACCTGTTTTGGAGACAGTAGAAGGAAGCTGGCTGTGAAATTGTGAGGGCATGGACTGAGGTGCTGATGATGTGAACTGAGAGGGGAGGACAAATACAGAAATGTTTCTAAAGAAGAATCTATAGAATTTAACTACTAGTTGGAGAAAGAAAAAAATAAAGTGAAAGAGGAATATTCAACCAGACTCCTGGTATAGTAGTCTGAGATACTGATGTGTAACTGACATAGGGAAATTTGGAAGTTTGGTTATTAAGGCTGAGAGATAAGCTGCGTTTGATTTAGGCTGAGTGATGTTAAGGCATAAAAGTGATGCCTCATAGAGCAAAATGAGGCTATAGTTGTGGAGAGAGTTAGAAATGTAGATTTGACCATCATTTGAAGACAAGTAGCAACAGAAACCATGAAAATAGATGATTTAAGTCAAGGAGACAGTATGTAAGAACAAACAAACAAACAAGGGGTCAGGGCAGAATCTTGAACAATAAGAAGTACCAACAGCTGAATAAGATATGTTGCAAATTTCATGATGAAATGACTCCCTGGACTTAGCAATGGTGATTAGGCAAAGGTCTCATTTGAAAAAAGCTGCACTTCTAAATGTCCTGTCATAAGCCACCAGGAAAACATCGAAAGGTCCCAAGGAAAGTGTAACTGCTTTTAGTGAACATCAATTAAGTCTTGATTTAGATAATGTTGTATTTATCTTAACTTTTTATCTATACCAATGTACTGCAGAAAAAACCATAAGACAATATCAACAATTAATCTTTCTTGCCTCAGTTGGAAAAGGCAATATCTAGCATAGATATTTTCCTTTCCTGTTTGTAGTTTCCATGACTCTTTGATCTAGTCAAAAACATAACAGCTGTAGGAGAATTCTTTGTGATTAAATGTAGGTAAGCAGCATATTTTGGTTTCTAGCTGAGATAGGTTAATTTCAGAACTTAGGCATGTATAGGCAGTGTCTGGGGGGGCTACACATTCCAGAAGTCTAGTCTCTGAGTATGAGAAGCCCCTAAGAAAGAAACTTATACTGAGGAAAATGTTGAATTCATAAGAGAGGTTCAAGGTCATGGACTAGCGTGGAAAGAGTCGGGTAACTATGAGTGTGTGCAGTTCATATGGTCCTCTGTTCTTGTCCTGTATAGCACACACATCTCCTGATTTCCCAACACAGACCCAGGGATTTGTACTACCCAAGGCGTGACAATGAAGCTCAATGGGAAAAATAAAACAATGGGAAAAATAAAATAGACTTTCTTTAAGTCTCCTAGACCAAAAAATAATAAGGCAATGCTCTTGGGGCCAGGTAAAAGGGAAAGCAAAAGAGGCATCTTCTTGGCCTTTTGAGCAACAATTTGGAAACAACAGCCACTATACAGACACTAGTTTCCTTTACATCATTGATAGGCTCTGGGAAGAATAGAAAAAAAGAGTACAGATATTGGTTGACTAGTTAGTTCGAAGTGTAAAGATGCATGAGATATTGTCTGATATTTCTATTTTAGGGCTAATTATGAGGCAAGATTGTCAAATGAGAAAGAGACGAGAAGCGATGTAGAATTGAACATAGTAATGCACAAAAGAGTCATATGATAAACAGAATTTCTGAGCAGCGTTGTATGCCCCTTTGAGCTTTGTGACCATACAATACATTCAAACTCAGTAAGTGTGTGTTTTTCTCCAGGAAAAATTGTTTGGTTGCAGATTGAGACTCAGTGTATTAGTTGAGTTTAATTAGGACTGGGATTTTGCCAAGAGAGTATGATGTAGAGAGAAATGAGTAAAATAGCATTTGGCAATAAATTATTTAAATGATGGACCATGGAAACTAAGTTCTCACTAAAGAGGGAAGTGAGCATAGGAGGGGGATGATAGTGAAAAAGCTATAGAATCTGTGGGCTGGGTGCTTTGATGGGGTAGAAAAGCAGTCCAGGAGGGTTGTTAACTAGGAAAAAAAGGAAGTAGCTGGACATTTTTTCATCTCGTTGCTGCATAATATTGAAACAAAACAGCGGAAGATATAGTGTGATCCTTTTCCTGTCAATATGGGAAAATAAGACATCCGGAGATAAGTTACCTGGCTAGATAAGACTAAACCATACTTGACTGATTTTTAGCAATCCAGTAAGAAGACATAACTTAGGATATCACTGAATGTTGAACTGGTACATCTTTAAAACTATGGGAAGGAATTTTCATTTTAATTTCTGGCCTACAACCAAAACTCCTCATCAGCCATTCAATTACACCTGAAATTTGGCCATCCCCCAACTCTTGGGCTCTCTATGTTAGAATAGGAGTGGAAAGTTTTTCAACTGAAAAGATTCACAAACACTGAGTTTAGGTTTTGTCCCATACTATGTTTTCATATTGATTATAAGATTAGAGTACATGAAGCCAAAAATATAGGAAGAAAAGTTTATATCATGAGCCTTGCCGGTATCATATACTTTAATTCAGTATTGTATGGTTACTTTCCTTCTCAGACCTACCTTGATTCAGATTCCTTTGTCAGAAAGGACATATTTTTATACAGACTGAGCTGAAATCAAGTGCTTTTTTAGTGCAAGGGTTAATATTATCCTCAGAGAGGACAGCCATGGCAACTAGGAGACCCTCTGTTCTCAATGTATAAATAGTTTCTCCCTCTTATTCCCTCCATGGCTATTTATAGAGCATGAGGGAACTAGAATATAGTCAATCTGTCATCCAATGCCATATATTCCAGAAAAACTGAACTCATTAAAAGTTTTCTACAATCCTAACCAAAAATGTAGATATATTATCAATGTGACACACCATATTAACAAATTGAAGAAGAAAAACCATATGATCATCTCAATAGATGCAGAAAAAACTTTTGACAAAATTCAACACTCATTTATGATAAAAACTCTCCAGAAAGTGGGCATAGAGGGAACCTACCTCAACATAATAAAGGCCATATATGACAAACCCACAGCAAACATCATTCTCAATGGTGAAAAACTGAAAGCATTTCCTCTAAGATCAGGAACAAGACAAGGATGTCCACTCTCACCACTATTATTCAACATAGTTTTGGAAGTCTTAGCCATGGCAATCAGGGAAGAAAACGAAATAAAAGGAATACAAATTGGAAAAGAAGAAGTAAAACAGTCACTGTTTGCAGATGACATGATACTATACATAGAGAATCCTAAAGATGCCACCAGAAAACTACTAGAGCTCATCAATGAATTTGGTAAATTTGCAGGATACAAAATTAAAGCACAGAAATCTCTTGCATTCCTATACACTAATGATGAAAAATCTGAAAGAGAAATTAAGGAAACACTCCCATTTACCACTGCAACAAAAAGAATAAAATACCTAGGAATAAACCTACCTAGGGAGACAAAAGACCTGTATGCAGAAAACTATAAGACACTGATGAAAGAAATTAAAGATGATACCAACAGATGGAGAGATATACCATGTTCTTGGATTGGAAGAATCAATATTGTGAAAATGGCTATACTACCCAAAGCAATCTACAGAATCAATGCAATCCCTATCAAATTACCAATGGCATTTTTTACAGAACTAGAACAAAAAATCTTAAAATCTGTATGGAGACACAA
This sequence comes from Balaenoptera acutorostrata, assembly GCF_949987535.1. Taxonomy (NCBI): domain Eukaryota; kingdom Metazoa; phylum Chordata; class Mammalia; order Artiodactyla; family Balaenopteridae; genus Balaenoptera; species Balaenoptera acutorostrata. Next base: position 10,343,499 of record NC_080068.1, read on the forward strand.
AAGACCCCAAATAGCCAAAGCAGTCTTGAGGGAAAAAAAGGGAGCTGGAGGAATCAGACTCCCTGACTTCAGACTATACTACAAAGCTACAGTAATCAAGACAATATGGTACTGGCACAAAAACAGAAACATAGATCAATGGAAAAAGATAGAAAGCCCAGAGACAAACCCATGCACCTATGGTCAACTAATCTATGACAAAGGAGGCAAGGATATACAATGGAGAAAAGACAGTCTCTTCAGTAAGTGGTGCTGGGAAAAGTGGACAGCTACATGTAAAAGAATGAAATTAGAACACTCCCTAACACCATACACAAAAATAAACTCAAAATGGATTCGAGACCTAAATGTAAGACCGGACACTATAAAACTCTTAGAGGAAAACATAGGAAGAACACCCTTTGACATAAATCACAGCAAGATCTTTTTTGATCCACCTCCTAGAGTAATGGAAATAAAAAGAAAAATAAACAAATGGGACCTAATGAAACTTCAAAGCTTTTGCACAGCAAAGGAAACCATAAACAAGACCAAAAGACAACCCTCAGAATGGGAGAAAATATTTGCAAACGGATCAACAGACAAAGGATTAATCTCCAAAATATATAAACAGCTCATGCAGCTCAATATTAAAGAAACAAACAACCCAATCCAAAAATGGGCAGAAGACGTAAGTAGACATTTCTCCAAAGAAGACATACAGATGGCCAAGAAGCACATGAAAAGCTGCTCAACATCACTAATTATTAGAGTAATGCAAATCAAAACTACAATGAGGTATCACCTCACACCAGTTAGAATGGGCATCATCAGAAAATCTACAAACAACAAATGCTGGAGAGGGTGTGGAGAAAAGCGAACCCTCCTACACCGTTGGTGGGAATGTAAATTGATACAGCCACTATGACGAACAGTATGGAGGTTCCTTAAAAAACTAAAAATAGAATTACCATATGACCCAGCAATCCCACTACTGGGCATATACCCAGAGAAACCATAATTCAAAAAGACACATGCACCCCAATGTTCATGGCAGTAGTATTTACAATAGCCAGGTCATGGAAGCAACCTAAATGCCCATCGACAGATGAATGGATAAAGAAGATGTGGTCCATATATACAATGGAATATTAGCCATAAAAAGGAATGAAATTGGGTCATTTGTTGAGATGTGGATGGGTCTAGAGACTGTCATACAGAGTGAAGTAAGTCAGAAAGAGAAAAACAAATATCGTATATTAACACATATATGTGGAACCTAGAAAATGGTACAGATGAACTGGTTTGCAAGGCAGAAATTGAGACACAGATGTAGAGAACAAACGTATGGACACCAAGGGGGGAAAAGTCCCGGGGGTTGGGGGTGGTGGTGTGATGAATTGGGCGATTGGGATTGACATGTATACACTGATGTGTATAAAATTTTTTTTTTAAAGGATTTTCTTATTTATTTATTTATTTATTTATTTATTTATTTATTTATTTATTTATTTTTGGCTGTGTTGGGTCTTCGGTTCGTGCGAGGGCTTTCTCCAGTTGCGGCAAGCGGGGGCCACTCTTCATCGCGGTGCGGGGACCGCTCTTCATCGCAGTGCGCGGGCCTTTCTCTATCGCGGCCCCTCCCGTCGCGGGGCACAGGCTCCAGACGCGCAGGCTCAGCAATTGTGGCTCACGGGTCCAGCTGCTCCGTGGCATGTGGGATCTTCCCAGACCAGGGCTCGAACCCGTGTCCCCTGCATTAGCAGGCAGATTCTCAACCACTGCGCCACCAGGGAAGCCCTGATGTGTATAAAATTGATGACTGATAACCTGCTGTATAAAAATAAAAATTTTTTTAAAAGGAAAAAATAAAAGTTTTCTCCAATCCTAACCAAAAATGTAGATATATATTTTTTTCAATTTTTTAAAAGTCAGATTAACTCAAAAAATTTTCTCAGAGGAAAAAAAAATTGAGAAGTAAAAATTTGGCAAAAGTTGTTTCTTCATGTGTCAATTACCGGTAGTCAAATTATTTTCCTCATTCTGGTGATTGTATAAAATCCAAAGAACAATCTCTCTTTCTGGGCTGATAACTTGAGAGTCAGATAGATAGTTAGGATTAGTTTCTCTGAACTTACATGGAGATTTCACAGCAACAGGATCATATGGAGGAGTAATTGCATTTTCTCCAGTGCTGGTGTTGAATTTATTGAGCATGGTGCCTTTATAAACAATATTATTTTACACAAAGTGTTTGAGTTTTTCCACGTAAAGGAGAAACTGCCTCATCAAATGGTCAGAGTTACCACGTATTTTCTTTTTCTATTTGCCTTAGCTTTCAAGAAATTTGAAGAGTTTGATGTTTATCATTTCTAATTTCTCTAATAAAATTGCATCTCCTATGCTCATCCTGAAATTTTATATTGCATAAGATATTCCTGTTTAATTTTGTAAAAAATGTCGGCCATGAAACACCATTTGGGAAATAGAATTGGAATTGCAGAATGTTAATGCTGACAAAGCTGGGAAAACATAGAGTGTATTCTCCCTATTTGTATAGTGTAGGAAAGTGGGCTCAGAGATGCTTTGTAACTTATGTAGCTAGAAACTGACGGAGTCAGTACTGAAAACAATTTTTACTCAGTCTAAGCTTGGTGCTGGCTAGAAAACAAATTAATCTAGAAATTATATTTGATGTCAAATTTTGTTGTCTGTTTTAAACTTAGAGTTACTGCCTCTGAATTGTTCTCTGTGGGTGAGATTTTTTACCCCTGGCTTGACTCCAAGCTCTTCTAGGTTAGGCCCTGCTTAGTCTTTCAGTATTCAGTAAACACTTAAATAAACAAAAGGCTGGAACTGGATTTTTTTTTCAGTGAATTATTTATTATCAATAATAATGTCCAACTTATTACTTCCCCTGGAATATGATAGGCTCACCGTATTTTGAAAGTCTAGAAATATTTGGAATTTTACATGTTACTTTTTAACCACAGAATTATATTAACATGTTTCATTGAAAACAGCACATCTGTAAGAGGACAGTCCAGGATGGTGACACAGGAAGATCCTGAACTCACCTCGTCCCACAGATACCCCGAATTGACAGCTACATATAGAGCAGTTCCTCCTGAAGAAGACAAGGGCTGATTGAACATCTTCTGCAAAACACATGATAGAGGGACCACATGGAGATGGATTGGAAAGATGAAGACATGGTATCCATAGAAACTCCATCCCCGATGTAGCAACCTGCAATAGGGAGGGATATCACTGAGGGGCCTGCCTGCATGACTCTCCCACCCATGGCAAAAAAATAGCAGTTTAAAGGGCACCTAGAGGATACTTAAAGGAAATCCATTCACTAACCCTAGTGTGCTGCCGAACAGGCAAGGAATTGCTGGAGCTCTCTTCGGGGTCGGAAGCACCAGAGAGTGCTATTTTTTACGTTCCCCCTCCACCTTCATAGTGTGGACAAGAACACGTTCCAGGTGTTCTGGCCCACCTGCCAAGTTCCCTGGCCCATGCCAGCTACACCTGTCTCCCTAAGGCAGACATCTCTGGCATAGCACACTCCCTAAGTGAAATCCAGGGAAACACCTGTCTCCCTAAGGCAGCCCTGGCATGGCATACTCCAGGACCCCCAGCCCATGCACACTGCAGCTGTCCTGTCACAGTGGTCTCAGCACAGCCTGTCCCCACTCCAGCTGACCATCAAGGTAGCCCTAGTGACATGTGCCCCAGGAATCTACTGCACATGTCTGCTCTAGCTCTAGCCATTCTGCCAAGGGGCCTTGATGCCTCGCACCCCAGCACCCCCGATCTGCTAACACTCCAGCTCCAGCTGTCCCACCAAAGTGGCCCCAGTTTGCCCTGGGACCCCGCTGACCCGTGCCTGCTCCAGCTCCAGCAGTCTTTCCAAGGTGGCTGTGACATAATGTGCATTGACATACCCCTGTCCATGCCCACTTCAGGTCCAGCCAGCCTGCCAGAGTTGCCTGTCATGTGCAGTCTACACAAGGAACACTCCTACATAAGGCCACAGAGGAACCTCTTTTACCTAATTCATAGAAACCAACAGAAAGTCAAACAAAATGAGGAGACAGTGCAATATGTTCCAAACAAAAGAGCAAGATAAAACCCCAGGAAAAAACCCTAAGAGAATGGAGATAGATAATTTACCTGATGAAGAGTTCAAAGTAGTGGTCTTAAATATACTCACCAAACTTGGGAGAAGAATGGAGGAACACGGTGAGATCTTCAACAAAATGTTAGAAAATATAAGAGAGAACCAATCAGAGCTGAAGAGCACAGTAACTAAAATGAAAAATACACTAGAGGGAATCACCAGCAGGTTAGATGATACAGAAGAACAGATCAATGATCTGAAAGATGAAATAGTGGAAATCATCAAATCAGAACACCAATAAGAAAAAAGAATTTTTAAAAATGAGGATAGTTTAAGGAACCTCTGGTACAACATCAAGCATAGTAATATTCTCTTTATAGGGATTACAGAAGGAGAAAAGAGAGAGAAAGGAGCAGAAATTTATTTGAAGAAATAATGGCTGAAAACTTCCTTAATCCAGGGAAACATATCCAGGCCCAGGAATCACAGAGGACCCCAACCAAGAAGAGCTCAAAGGGATCCACACTAAGACATCATAATTAAGGGCAAAAGTTAAAGATGAAGAGAGAATTTTAAAGAACTCATACAACTCAATATAAAAATTTTTTTTTATTAAAAAGCGAGCAGAGGACCTGAATAGACATTTCTCCAAAGAAGGAATAAGGATGGTCAAGAGGCACATGAAAAGATGCTCAACATCGCTAATTATCAGGGAAATGCACATCATACCCATAATGAGATATCACCTCATTGAGGTAGCACCTGTCAGAATAACTATTATCAAAAAGACAAGAAATAACAAGTGTTGGTGAGGATATAGGGAAAAGGGAACCTTCATGCACTGTTGGTGGGAATATAAATTGGTACAACCATTATGGAAAAGAGTATGGAGGTTTCTCAAAAAAAATCAAACTAGAACTACCATCAGTTCCACTACTGGCTCTTTTTTTTTTTTTTTAAATTAATTAATTAATTAATTTATGGCTGTGTTGGGTCTTCATTTCTGTGCGAGGGCTTTCTCTAGTTGCGGCAAGTGGGGGCCACTCTTCATCGCGGTGCGCGGGCCTCTCACTATCGCGGCCTCTCTTGTTGCGGAGCACAGGCTCCAGACGCGCAGGCTCAGTAGTTGTGGCTCACGGGCCTAGTTGCTCCGCAGCATGTGGGATCTTCCCAGACCAGGGCTTGAACCCGTGTCCCCTGCATTGGCAGGCAGATTCTCAACCACTGCGCCACCAGGGAAGCCCCTGGCTCTTTTTCTAAAGAAAACAAAAACACTAATTTGAAAAGATATATGCACCCTAATGCTCATTGCAATATTGTTCATAATAACCAAGATATGGAAGCAACCTAAGTATCTATCAATAAATGAATAAATAAAGAAGAGATATATATATATATATATGTATATATACAATGCAATATTATTCAGTCATAAAAAATGAAATCTTGCCATTTGCAACAACATGGATGGAGCTAGAGGGTATTATGCCAAGTAAATAAGTCAGACAGAGAAAGACAATTATCATATGATTTCACTTATAAGTGGAATCTGAAAAAACAAAACAAACAAACAGAAACAGAAACATTCTCATAGATACTGAGAACAAATTACTGGTTGCCAGAGGGGAGGGGAGGTGGGAGGCTGGATGAAATGAGTGAAGGGTATTAAGAGGTACAGACTTCCAGTTATAAAATAAACCACAGGGATGTAATAAATATACAGCATAGAAAGTATAGTCAATAATATTGTAGTAACTTTTAGGTGACAGGTGTTAACTAAGCTTATCCTGGTGATCATTTTGTAATGTGTAAAAAATCTAATCACAATGTTGTACACCTGAAACTAACACAATATTTTTAAGTCAATTATACTTCAATCAAAAAGAAAACAAATACAAAACGCAGCATGTTGAATATTTATTCACAGAATGCTTTATAAAAATGACAAATTCTTTTCTCACCCCAACCTTAAAATATATGCACACACATGGCATGCACACATAACATTGAACACAAATTTTTGGCATGTGGAGGGTCTGAAACCTAATTATGATAATTGAAGATGGGAGGATTGTGTTTCTTGTGACACAGATTTTCTTACACTAATTCTCTTAACAGCCTGTGGTGGTAGTATTTCTCCTCCGTTGGATGGAAGGACATCACTTGTGCCCCTGTTCAGCCTTATCTTACCAGTCATTTCTGTGATTTCCACCCTGCTATGTGGCATGTTTCTGATCCATTGCTCTATTGCAATTACTCTTCTCAGTTAGAGCACCCTTCATTACATAGTATTTTAAAGTGATCTTGTTAATATCTAAAATAGACTGAGTCGTGTTCACTACTTTTCATTCGTTGCTCCTCAGTGTGGTAAGTGCTAATGCGAAATGAAATAACTACGAAGAATAAGCAGCAGGAAGGAGAAAAATAAGGAAAAGGTGTAGCTAAAATAGAAATTGGATAACTGCCCCTTAACACTTAGTTCTTGTCTTGTCCATTGTCCTGGTAAGTGGGAGGAAATAATCTTGTACGCTGGGGAGTGTGGTGGTAGCACAGTCTAGGGCTGGGTCTGCTGGTTCCCAGAGGACCCTCTCATACAGCACTGGGCATAGGCTGAAAGGGTTTTAATGCACATGCAGGAGAGTTAGGGTTGGTGACAGGTGATAGCAGTTAATTCAAGGCGAGCAATTGAAAAGCAATGAGAACAAACTGCAGTGGATTGGGGAAAGACAAAAAGCAATTTACCTATATCATCCCTTTTGATATGGAAAAACTCTCAACTTAGGTTTTATTGGCTCCATTTTACAAAAGACGACTTGAGGCGTTAGTCAAATATAAGTCTAATATTTGGTTTCAAAGCCATGTTCGCTCTTCGGTAAAACAGGGCAGAAAGCCCAGAGTCATGGATTCAGAAATCAAGATCAGAGCATAATTTCAACTAATGAAATCAAGAAGCATGGGATTAAGCACGAGGCAGTTCTGCAAATTTTAATCACAGTTTATAAATTTGCATTTTGGTGCAATGCAGTCTGCTTCCTTTGGGTTTTGACTTTTAGGGGTCCTGCAGCTTTAACATACGCAAAACTTCCAAATAAGTTCTGTTTGACTTAGGAGTGCTTAGTGTTTAATATTTTAGGCACTAACAATACTTTTAACAAAACAAAAATACAAAAATGAGGATTATATGTCTCCTCCACTCTCTGAAAAAGAGATCACTCAGAACAGAAGGAAAAGAACCAAATTTTCTATGTGACTCATAGGGTGGCAGCTGGCCTCATGAGTCTATTGAGCACTTCAGGTCTGCCTAGTCCAAACTGACATGTGCTTTCAGTGTAAAATACACATCGGATTTTGCAGACTTAGTTTGCAAAAAATAGAAAATATCTCATTAATAATTTTGTTATTGATTACATACTGAAGGGTAATAATTTGGATATCTTCAGCTAAATAAAATACACCATTAAAATTAATTTCACTTGCTTCTCTTTACTTTTTTTTGGTGTAGCTACTAGAAAATTTAAAATTACGTATGTAGTATGCATTTGTGGCTTGCATCATATTTCTATTGGATGGTGTTGGTTTATATTGTCCCCAGCTCTATTCCTCCAGGGCCATAGTCCATAATATATTCCAGGTTTTTAGGTATTTCCCAGTTCAGGAAATGCCTGCTTATGTATTATAAACATAATATATCCCATGTTTTTTTCTCTCAAGATATACTCTAACTTTCCATGTATTTCCCAGTTTAAGGAATGCCCAATTATGCCCTGCTATGCATCTCTGTGGACCCAGATGTGGTGATATCTGACACTTTTCCTGGAAAACTTACAAATGGTCTCCAAATTTTGAAGAGGAATTTTAATAAAAATATAGATAAACAAAACAATTCAATGAAGGTCAGTTGCTACATATAGGTGGTTAATATTTTAACTTGATGGAAATTTTGTCTGGTGTTCATTTATTCCTCTCTTCACCCGTTCATGTATTCCACAGATGTTAATGAGGGCTTCCTGGGAAAGATGCTTGTTATGTAAGACTTTCCAAGACCACAGGGACTGAAGAAGTTCAAGGAATGCAGGACACATTGTCAGCTATTGAAAATCCTTTGATATAGATTACTTATTTAATCACTCTCAGCACAGGCTTTGAGCATTCATTTATGATATTTGTTAAAATAGAAGAACTGCCTGATTTTTTAATGTACCTTTATGTAGGCTAGAAGACCTCTTAAAGAAGGAAATCAATCCTGGATTTTATTTTTCCATAAAGGGAAAGGTTCCCTAGGCTTTAGAACAACAACCATAACAAAACTCCCTGAAATATTTTTGGCTCTGTTAAGGGTTATATAACATCTTAAAGGGATTATTGATATTAATTCTAATATTACATTGGATTTCATTGTACCTTTGAGCCTTGTCATCATAAATGATACATCTAGTAATAATCTGAGATTGTCATGAATTTAGATGATCTCTTATTCCTCACCAGGTTCTTTTACTGAATTGGGTTTCTACCTACTTTCCCATATTTGTATTTCCTTCATCCATTAAAGAAAATAATTTTTGAGTATTATTTTGAAAAGAAGAATAAAAAAACCATTAAGTATGATGAAGTGGGTGGATAAAAAAAAATCCATGTGCCCAAATTTACTGTTGAGAGACAGTAAATTATTTTCATTTAAAGGTTTGCTGTCAGAAAAATTTCAGGCCACAGTCCAAAGTAATCAAACGACAAATCATAGTCAGTACTAGTCACCCAAACAAGTTACTATTGCCTAAAAAAATATATGATACTTCCTTTGTACATAGGAATAGATCTATTGTGGGAAAACTTCCATTATCCTCACAACAACATCCCCAAGGACCCAGACCTCAGCCATGGTGGAGGTCAAAGACAATATTTTAAGACTAGAATGCCAAGACAAGACACTCAGTTTTATTCTCCTTTCAGTGGCAAAAACATTTAATCAACACGAATTATTGCATAACATTTGGGCATGTAAAAATATTTTTCTAAATACAATTAAATCGGGACTTCCCTGGTGGTGCAGTGGTTAAGAATCTGCCTCCCAATTCAGGGGACACGGGTTCGATCCCTGGTCCGGGAAGATCCCACATGCCGCGGAGCAACTAAGCCCGTGCGCCACAACTCCTGAGCCTGTGCTCTAGAGCCCATGAGCCACAACTACTGAGCCCACGTGCTGCAACTACTGAAGCCCGCGTGCCTAGAGCCCGTGCTCTGCAACAAGAGAAGCTACCGCAATGGGAAGCCCGTGCACCACAATGAAAGAGTAGCCCCCACTCACCACGACTAGAGAAAGCCTGTGCGCAGCAATGAAGACCCAACACAGCCTAAAATAAATAAATAAATTTATAAAAATAAATAAATACAATTAAATCTAATCCAGACTCCATCCTCCTAGACTTCGGAAGTAGGCACAAATCCTTCCTTCCTCCCTTTCTTTCTTTTTCCTTTTCTTTCTTTCTTTTTTGTTTCTGGAGGGGGGTAAGGTACCCTCTTGGGTTCTTATAAAAACTCCAGGGCCTCTTGAATTCATTAGGGCATAAGTTAGGCTAAAGAAGCGAAGAGACCTATAAATTCAGTGCCTTACACAAGTTAAAAACATGTCTTTCTTGCATAAACTTCTGGGTAGGTGACCAAGAGTTGGTAGGATTGCCTTTGGAATTGTTGATTTCCTTTTCTTAACTCAAGGTTTTCATTTCTTGATCAAAATGCCCACATTCCAACTAAGGGAAAGGAAGAGGAAAGGTCTGGCCAACTTCTTTTATGGGGATGAACTTAGAGTTGTACACACAATTCTTCAATGGCCAGAAGGTGGTCACAGGGCCACATCTAGTCTCACAGAAACTCAGTAGTATTTGTTATTGATTGGGTGGCCATGTGCCTCACTAGAAATGCTATGACCATGGGAATAAGGGGAACCCAGACAACAACTAGAAGTCCCTCCGCTTTTGTAATTGAAGGAAATTAGGAACTGGCCTCTAGATTGAAGTCCAGAGTCGTTACCACTGAGACGATGTTGGTGGTCAAGGTCACACAGTCCCCCTGAGGATACATTGCTCCACTTTTTCTGTGTCCATTTCATGGACATCCATCTATCCATACAGTCAGCTCAGTCATCTCCTGGAAATAATACACTTCTAGGGCCAATAGAAGGGCTCTGCCATTTGGAAACCTGCCTCCCCTTTGTCTCTCCATCTTGGGGAACAGTTCATTTCTGGATTTGTGCTACTTTCTTCCCTTAAATCCTCCAAATTCCAGTTTCTGTATCCTTGTATCCTGAGACAATTCCATTATATTCTTTATAGGTCTCTAAACTCTTAAAGAATAAGGGTCATTTTTTAAAAACTTTTTCAGGAAAACAAAACAAAATGAAGTTTTAGTTCCTCCAGGATTAAGAAAATTACAGTCATTACACTGGATGTCACAAACTGGCAGCTGTGGATAGACTGAGTCCGCTGATGTATTTTGTTTGGTTTGCAGGGATTTTGTTTGTTTGTTTGGTTTTTTTTTTTTTTCAGTGTGTCTGGGGAGGTTGTTGTTAAATTGAGTTACTTACCAGTACTAAAGAAAAAAAAATATAATCCAGCAATCTCCATGTCCCACCTCTAGGTATACATTCAAAGAAAATGAAAATAGGATATCAAAGAGGTATCTGCATTCCCATGTTCATTGCAGCATTGTTCACAATAGCCAAGATATAGAAACAACCTGTGTCCATCAATGCACAAATGGATAAAGAAGATGTGAGATATATATAGATATCTCTATATATCTCATAAACAATGGCATATTACTCAGCCATGAGAAGGAAGGAAATCCCACCGTTTGTAAGAACATGGATGGACCTCCTTGAGGGCTTTATGCTAGGTGTAATAAACCAAAGATAAATACTGCATGGTATCACATACACGTGGAATCTGAAAAAAGAAAAAGTCAAACTCCTAGAAATAGTGAATAGAAAAGTAGAAATGGGGCTGGGGGTGGGGAAAAGAGGGGAGTTTGGTGAAAAGGTACAAACTTCCAGCTGTAAGATGAATAGGTCTCAGAATCTAATGAAAAACACGGTGACTACTGTTGATAACACTGTATTGTATAATTGAAATTTGCAAGGAGAGTAGAACTTAAATGTTCTCACACACACACAAAAAAGATAAATCTATGAGAAGATGTGAGGTGGTGGATGTGTACTATTTGGGGGAATCCTTTCACAGTGTGTGCATACATCAAATCACCACAATGTACACTTTAAATATCTTATTTTATATACAAATCATACCTCAATAAAGCTGAAATTAAAAAAGCAAAACCAAAACCAAACTTATTTCTGCCTTCTCATGGAAAACTGCAAGACGTGGAATGTGGAAATTGGGCTGTATTCCTGCAGAGTTGGAGCTGAATAGCAGCCATCTGTTTGGAAAGAACATGCCATTTCTCCACTCACGGACACCTCATCCGCATTGTTCTGTTATATTGCCTGTCTAGCCCTTATGGGGATTTTCTTTGAGATGCTACTTGGAACAAAGAGAACTGGCTCCTGTGTTAGGGGAAGGGAAAAAAATCATTTTTATCTTTGAGCGCCTACAAAGCAAAAATCAAAGTACAAATTAGTAGCTCCTACTTCCCCCCACCAAAAAAAAAAAACCACCTATGAATAAAAACTGACTTTAATAATATTTTGCTAATATTGTGGAAGTCTATAAGAGATGTTAATCTATGAAAAGCAAAAGAATAGTACAATAGTCCAAGTGTGATGAGAAGCTACACCTTTCAGTCCAAGAAACCACTGCTATAAGAGACTGAAATTAAGAGAGTGAAAAAGACATCAATTTGTTTCCTGATGTAAAATCAAAGAACAGCAAGTAAAAATCTTATAAAATGCTAATTTTAATAATAGGGGAACATATAGGAAGAAGTTATTTCAACTTTTCACTTAATAATGCTGAAGGAAAGTCTCCTATGGTTTACTTCTTATTTCTCTTAAGTGAAATCTCAGCAGGCTCTTCTCAGTCATGTGTCTGGTCTATCATTTCAATTCTGTGATTTTATCATCATGTAAAGCAATAAGAAACACACTGAAATCAGCCCTTTGTACTGTTTATTCAAAAAAGTTATTTAACACCTGTGCCAGGCATGTTGTTTGGTTCTAGAAATTCAGAGATGAATAAGACAAACTGCCTTCAGTTGCTGATATGGTTCAGTGAGTAACCACCACAAAAAATCTTAAAAATTATAATACCATGGGATGCTTAATTCCATATGTTCTGTCAGCTGCGTATTGATAACCTACATATCAACAATGCCAAAAATCAAGAACAAATAACAAAATAAGTTGATTCTATAAAATTAACCTTCTAGCAATGGTAAACTCCAAGGTAGAAAATAGCTCCTCAATATGAAGAACCACAGGTAAGTGGGCCAGAAGCAATCACAAATTGCAGAGGAGGGTTCAACATAAAGTTTAAACTTTTGAGTGCTAGGAGTGTTTGGAGTTACAGAATGTTCTAGATGGGGTTGGAGGAGGGGAGTCCGGGTGTCACCAGGAAGAATTTCTTTGTGAGCATTTCTGGTAAACTGCCTTAAAGAAATTTTAGAAGATAAGAGTTACCTGTTTCATTTCATTCCTTCACACGTCTCAAGAGCCTAGACTAGTGCCAGGACAACTATAGATGCTCATAGCTGTTGAATGAATATTTGATTAAAAAACAACAACAGAGAAAATGAAAAGAGAGTGGACCTTGCTGACTTGAATTAATAATCTGGAAGATCAAATTGGTGTGCAACCTCACAATGTGGAGCAAAAATACCAAGAAATGGGAATCATGATTTAATAGATAAGATAGCTAGATCCAGGTATTTAATAGGCAAATAATAACATGTTTGAAAGGAGAAAAAAAAGAACAGGGGGAGGGGAAGCAATAGCTCATAAAACAACAGGAAGAGGAAAAAATTCTGAGCTGAAAAGCTTTTGTATTTTTAGATCAAATGAGCTTAATAAGCACCTTTTATCATTTGAGAGAATTTGACAGACCAAACAGTGAAAGAATAAGTAAACATACGCAGGAGAGGAAAAAGATTTCCTCGACCCTCTTAGGGTTTGTGGCTGGGTCTAAAAATTAAACTGACAAAGACAGATGAACAGGAGGAAAACATATACATTTATTTAATATAAGGTTTATGTGACATAGGAGCCTTCGTAAGGAAATGAAGACCTAAAGAGACGGAGCTGGGTATTTCTGTGCTAGGTTTGATGAAAAGCGGGAGGTCATGGAGGAATATGAGAGGTTAAGAAATGTGAGCTAAGTATGGTAAAGTGGGGAAACGTAGCGAGGCCTGTTTATGTGGGCTCTCCTTGGTGTTCCTTTATCTTTGGAGATAGGGATGTTCCTTTCCTCTGGGTATAGGGAGGGCATCTCTCACATGAGGGTTTATGATTGTTTCAGAGGAGAAGGGGTGGGTGGGTTGAGGGGAAAAGTTCCGGTGACCTTCCTGCTTCTGCTGTTTTCTCAAACCCCTTTGGCTTAAGATATTCAATATGCCAAGATGCTGTATTTTAACCCCATCACATACAAAAAATTTGAATACTAAAATGAACAAATTAATTATGCATATCAGTGTCTATTTCTATACGTAACAGAAAGAGACTACAGGTTCCTTCCTTATGGCTTTGGGACACTTAGAAAAATCACTCATGTCCTTGAGAACCAATGGAAGACTTCACCAGGTGTTGGTGTTTGGGTGGGAGGAGAGACATAGGGGTTTTGTCCCCCTGGATTGGATCTGTCCCTTTTGCTCCTTAGCTCATGTAAACCCCACCTCTCTAAGCCTTGGTTTACTGTGAAAGTGGGATAAGACCTACTTGACAGAACTGCTGCAGGTGGTAACAGGCAAATGCTTCACGCAAGATCTAGCCTGCTGCCTGGCATGCTTTGGCATTTAGCACGTAGTCATTCCTGTTACTAATAACTGAGAACTGGGACAGTAGGGAACTTAGATAACACACAAGGAGATCGAATATAGATGCCTTTCCAGATCTCTCCATTTCTTCTGTTGTGATAACCCTGAAAATAATTTCTGCAGAGAGTCCACGATGGAAAGCTGCAATGAAAATTAGTAGACAAGACCTAAGAAAGAAGGTTTGAACTCTGTAAATTGATTAAGAACCATCACTGATGAGACAAACTTTAAAAAAAATAAGCTCTCTTGTATATCATGTATTTTAAAATTATCTGACACGTTAGAATGTTTTATAATGTATTCATTCCACATTATTGCCACGTTAGTGGCATTAGAAGATTTAATATTCTTCTCTAATAATGAACAGTCTGCTAGGAAATGATTTGGGTAATGGGAAAACTAGGGTTGAAACTGTCTTTAAGGGTATTAAATATCCTTAAAGTACTTGAAGCTATACTAAATCGTTTCATAATTATTTAATGGCTCTAACCTGCTTTTTTAAAAAAAATGTATGTGTTTTAGTGCGGCTCACTGAAGTGAATTCTTGGTAATTAGCACAGAGAGAACAGGTAAGATGCCTGAGCAGATCAGAAGATTTCAGGGAGACTGGTATCACAGTCATACTTCCCTCAGTGTCCTAAGGAGTGAATCATCTAGCACAGTGTGCTAATTTTGAGGAAGGCAGGAAAAGCAGAGCAGGTAGGAGTTGATTGTTTGGCTCCCTTTGATACCCCCATCACCAAGCACTGAGCGAAGCACATTGTGGGCATTTTCGTGAAACACTTGCTAAAAGAATGAATAAATGCAAGAATGAAGAGTAGGCAAATCCTAAGGATACAGTGTCCAAGGTCATGTCAGTAAACACTGAACCCCTTTTCCACCCTTTTCCCATTAGCCAGTATGGTTCCCTGTCTCCTCATCAGCTTAAACATCACCCGAAAGATGGTTAGAAATGTAGACTCTCAGGCCTACCTCAGGTCTGCTGAGTCAGCATCAGCAGTTAAACAAGATCCACCGGTGATTCATACGCACATTAAAGTTGGAGAAGCTCTGGTCTCTCTACAAATCAATGTCTTTTATTTTATCTTATTGCATTTTATTTTTTAATTAAATTTTTATTTTATATTGGGGTATAGTTGATTTACAATGTTGTGTTAGTTTCAGGTGTACAGCAAAGTCTTTGAATTTCCTCCTCCTGAATCTCCCATCTCTATCAGCTGGGTCTCTGAAACTTGCATAACGACGACTGTGATGCAAATTTTCTGTTTTCTTGCCACACAAGTTTTTTTTCCCCTTGATCTAATTTAACTCCAGATCTGTTCCCTGTTCTGTGCTTCTTGAGCTCCCACGTGTAGAAAGTATCAGCATTTCAAACAGAGATATCAATATTAACCCAAAGGGGAGAATTATATGGGAATTTCTTTATTTCCTGGAAGGCTGGTTCAGGATGGTTCATCACTGAGAAGGCTGCCGTCCTTGCCTTGCTAAAAATCACACCTCCATTGGGCACATTATTTGTTTATAGCACCTGCCCCAACAGGATGAGTGGACTGAAGTTCCCACAAAAAACCTGACTGATAAAAGCCATTCAGAGTTTCTCAGTATTGCTAAGAAATGCTCTGTTTTAATCTTCAGGCAAAGAAAGATAATCTGTGAATGAACATTGAATTTTAGATGTTATTTATTTAGATAAAATAATATACAGTAATACAAATTGCTTCATTTAGTTATCTGTAAGAATAACACCCCGGGGAATTAAGAAGTTTTGCAAATTGGCAGGCAAGTCTGCTATTACTTGAGACGGTTCTTCCTCTCACTAGCTTGGTTTAATCCTGATCCCACAAAGCAGCTGTCTTTCCTACTAAGCCTCACCTCTTTTGATTTGCCAAATGCCTTTGTTAATCATCTGGTGCTACCAGATGTCAGAATTCCCTGCTGCTATCTCAAGTATTGATAGTCTTTCACTTGTGGTAAATATAGCTTGTGTTGATTCAGTTGGCTTGTTCTCTGAACAGCTGGAGAGAGTGTCAGAGGGGCTTGGGAAAGAGGCTGAACACGTACTGAGAGTCCTGAGAGACTTGGTCACAGCTGGAAGATGGGACACCCGGAAGAGCCTGAATAACGACAGAGCTTGCATCTTATGCAAAATTTCCCTGTAAAATGGACTCTTTTTTCCATTTGCAGATATACTTTGTCTGTGCTTGCAAGATGATATGGAAGCCTGACACATCTTGTGTGTCCCTTCATCATAAATTACTACCATAAAAATGTTCATCACAAACACTTCTTTTCTTAATAAGGTTTGCCTGGAGCATCTCCTGCCCCAGTTTTCAGTGCGTGGGTCTTGGGTGATCTGCATCACCATCATATGGGGCCCCTGTGAAAACGAGATTTCAGGGTTTCTCCCAGATGATCTGAATCAGAATCCAAGTTCTGAGAACTGCATTTTGAACAGGCTTCCTGAGTAATTCTAATGCACCCTAAGTCTGAAACTACATGCTTAGATTAAGTCCCGTGAAGTTAGGATTCATGGCTGGTTTGTTCCCTATGCTATATTTAGCACATAACACAATACCTGGAAGGCAATAGTGTTTTTTTTTTTTTTTTTTTTTAATTTTATAGCTACTTTATCTATTTATTTATTTATTTTTGGCTGTGTTGGGTCTTCGGTTCGTGCGAGGGCTTTCTCTGGTTACGGCAAGTGGGGGCCACTCTTCATCGCGGTGCGCGGGCCTCTCACTATCGCGGCCTCTCTTGTTGCGGAGCACAAGCTCCAGACGCGCAGGCTCAGTAGTTGTGGCTCACGGGCCCAGCTGCTCCGTGGCATGTGGGATCTTCCCAGACCAGGGCTCGAACCCGTGTCCCCTGCATTAGCAGGCAGATTCTCAACCACTGCGCCACCAGGGAAGCCCGGCAATAGTGTTTTATTTTATTAAATAAAATATCCAATGAAATCCCAAATACTGATTTCATTTTGCTTTTGAGGATCCTTCTAAATAATGGAAAAATAAACAAATTACATTCTTTAAAGCAAGAGACAGATAATCTTGCTTTGTAGATGTATTTTCAACTTTTGCAAAATGACTGCTGAGAGTAGCTTATCTTGCCAATTTTTGCAAGTGTTTTCCAATTTTACATCACTGAGCAACTTTACAGCTGTCAAGACTTTGCTGTCATAATGTTACAAATGGAAGGGACGTTAGTGTTGGGTATCTTCTTTGTTACTGAGAAACCAAAGACACAGATCCCCAAAGTGAGAGATGCTTGCTGCTCATCCTACAGCGCTAGGCTCCAGTGGCAGTCGTAAAGGGACACGTGTATAGTAAAGAATTCTACCGGCAGAATTATTGATAAAAGTTGAGACTTTCAAATCAGTACTGCAGAGAATTCAACAACTCATTCAGGTCTGTGTTTTCCAGAAAAAAAAGTTGAGGGGGAGGAATGTATTCTCAAGAAGAAATGTTTTTGGCATGATTTTAACCACAATTGGCTGACCTCCTCCAAGAAGAGGAACAAATTTAATTTCCAGATTTGTGACCTACACAATTTATTTATAGTTCCTTTGTCTTTCAGCTCTAAAAATGTAAAATACAATAGAAGTGGCAATGGTAGAATACCAAAGACAAGGCTAAAGAAGCATAGAAGCTGGCTGGCATCCCTGGCTAGATATGAACTTGGAACTGTTTTGAACAAATATTCTCGAAGTTTTTAAAGTAGCTGAAATTAGTGGAGGACTTACTTGTGCCAGGCTCTGTTCTATGTATTTTATGAGTAGTAATTCATTGAACCCTCTCAACATACCTATGGAAAGTGTTCTGTTTCCAGATGAGGAGTACAGGCAATGAGAGGTTAAATCACGCGCTCAGCGTCCTACGCCTTCTACGTAGTCACGTAGCGCAGCAGGAATCGCGCAGGTACTCCGAGTACGCAGTTCCGCTGCTCCAGCAAAGGCCAGAGAAGGAGCACCTGGGCGGCAGTTCTACTGCCGAGTCCTCTGGGAACCACAACCAAATCCTGCAGTTCATTTGCCTCATCCTCCGAAAATCATCTGTTACTCCAGCATGCTCTTTTTTTTTTTTTGGAACGGAGACAAGATTCTTCCACCAATTGCCCCAAGGGGCTTTCTGCAGTATTCCTTTCATTCTACCTGCTACACGTGGAGGCAGCTGCTGGTAAGTACCGTCTTCCTGATTCCCTAACATTGCCAGTGATGCTTTCAGGAGCCTTTCAGAATAGCCCTCTATGCTGCACTAGAAAGCTGCCCAGGTTCTCGGTAAAAAAAGCATTTAAACCTAATAGCGCTCAGAGTCAAGCCAAACTTGAGACATTTTGATGCCAAACCTTATTTCTAACGGGTAACAAAAATACTAAATTCATCTCCTGCTTCCCCTTCCCCTCCTGCCCCTTGAAAGGACAGGAGAATTATTTTGGGTTGAAGTAGCTGCAGACCGTTAACATGTTAATGTTATTTTTCCTAATTATTAGCCTACTTATTTAGGGGCTCACTAACTAAGTGAACTAGGATCCCTAAGAGCTGACATCCTCAGAACATATGCCGAGGAGAATATGGCCAAGCAGAGAAGTCTTCCACAATCCCTCCTGCACACAAATCTGAGGTTTTGAGGTGTAGTGATTACAAAACGTGCAAGTGGCAAACGTTACACTTGGAGTCTGATAGGTTTGAAAGAACCTCAACTAGCTCCAGTTTCTTTTTTTAATAAATTTATTTATGATTTATTTATTTTTGGCTGCACTGGGTCTTCGTTGCTGTGTGTGGGCTTTCTCTAGTTGTGGTGAGCGGGGGCTACTCTTCGTTGCAGTGCATGAGCTTCTCATTGTGGTGGCTTCTCTTGGTGTGGAGCACGGGCTCTAGGCGTGCCAGCTTCAGTAGTTGCAGCACGTGGGCTCAGTAGTTGTGGCTCGCAGGCTCTAGCGCGTAGGCTCAGTAGTTGTGGCACACGGGCTTAGTTGCTCTGCAGCATGTGGGATCTTCCCAGACCAGGGCTCGAACCCATGTCCCCTGCATTGGCAGGTGGATTGTTAACCACTGTGCCACCAGGGAAGCCCCTCTCGTGTAGTTTTATGTGAGCAGAGCTAAGCAGGTCTGATTTCCATGTGTGTGTGTATGTATGTGTACATGCGTATTTATGGCAGAAGTACCACAAAAGTAATTTTAACCAACAACATCTTAATATGTTGGTAATCACCAATATGTTAACTTACGGTGTATATGGCATATTTGTGCTATATAAAAATACAAGTTGACCCTTGAACAACATGGGGGGATTAATCCATGTATAATTTATAGCTGGCCTCCGTGGTTCACTCCACATCCACGGATTCAACCAACCATGGACTCTGTAGTATTGTAGTATTTACTGTT
This sequence comes from Balaenoptera acutorostrata, assembly GCF_949987535.1. Taxonomy (NCBI): domain Eukaryota; kingdom Metazoa; phylum Chordata; class Mammalia; order Artiodactyla; family Balaenopteridae; genus Balaenoptera; species Balaenoptera acutorostrata. Next base: position 10,362,962 of record NC_080068.1, read on the forward strand.
GAAAAATATCCTCCTCTAAGTGGACCCACATGATTCAATCCTGCATTGTTCAAGGGTCAACTGTATACAAGTCATGGAATTTGGCTTAAATATTTCCCCTGAACACAATTTGAAAACCATGGCCTAGATTATTCTATTTTATAATTAACCACACATTGGCCATGATAACATTTGGAGAATCTTTCATTTCTTTCTCTGTATCAGATTAAATTGTTATCTCAACTTTTGTACTCTAGGAAAGAAGTAATTTTCATGTAAAACCCTTTGTGTAGAATGGCTTGAAATACATTTATATATGTAGGTCCTACTTGATTTTAGCTGGGGAAAAAGGAAAGTACTTATTGAGCGCATCACCTAGGATTCTTACATTTTGTAGAATGTGGATACTTTAAGGATCTATAATGGGAACTTAGTACTCAATAGACAGAACTCATTCAGGAAAACACCATTGGATATTCTCTGTGTTGGTGGTTCTCCACCTTGTCTGACCACAGGATTACCCAGGAAAGTTTTAAAAAAATTCCTGATGTCATGATGCCTGATCCTCACACCACCCACAAGATTCTGATTTAACTGGTCTGGGGTGAGTTTCAGGGGTTGGTATTTTCAAAAAGTGCCTTGGGGCTTCTAACATGAATTCAGTGTTAGAAAGCCCAGTTCTATCTGGCAGGGCTTATTTTGGGTACCAGAGGAACAAAGATTATCAATGTCTCCAATGGGAAAGAAAAATAAAGAATAATTTAACATATAGTGTCAAGTGCTAAAAAAAAAGAATATATAAAGTACTATATCGAATTAAGAAATAAGTAAATCTGTGGTTGAGCGCATTCTGATAGACTTACAGTAATTCTAATGTGGGCGAAGCATGGAGAGGCTTTCGGTGGAGGTGATGATAGTTGAGTTGGAAGTAGGATTCTTTCAGCAGGGAAGAAATGATGTGAATAAAAGTACAAAACTGGACTTCCCTGGAGGTCCAGTGGTTAAGACTCTGCGCTTCCACTGCAGGGGCGCGGGTTCGATCCCTGGTCGGGGAACTAAGATCCTGCATGCTGTGTGGCATGGCCAAAAAAAAAAAAAAAAGTGAAAAACAGTAAGATGTAGGGAGTCATCCTGTACTTCTGACAGTGGGCAGAAATGCTTAGCCACTTTGGAAGTCATCTGACCCATTTTCCGGATCTTGAGCACAACCTCCCAGAATGGATCCATGATTTCCCTTTTGTGACACCCTGTGTATACTGGGAGGCCTGAGTCTTAGCAGTAAATTCCATATGCTGAGAAAGAGCATTAACTCTTTTAGATAATAGTGCCCAGTACACATCATTTCATAAATGGAATTTCTATAGCTTGAAAAGTTAACGCATCTTCCCAAGCGAGCATCTTAGTTACTTCTCAAGAGCAGGACAAGAGCCATTACCTTGTCAGAGTAACACATAAAGCAAAGAACTCTTTTCCCCCATGAGGTCTAATAAAGCAAATCGCTTACATGGAAAGACATTATTTTTGCCTGAAAGATAGGAACACATGGTGAGTCATAAATCAATAAAAACATAACCATAAGCTGTTTAGTGATTCATCCATTCCTTATTTCTAAAATAAGCTTCAAGCAGAAGAGCAGTTTACTTATATCATCATATTCTTCTCTAAGATGCACCTATAAAAATGCTAGGGTCAAATCATGCCTTTGACTGCTAGGATAAAATTCCCATTGACGCAACACCTCAGGAAATCTGTGGTTGGCAGAAGAAAGGTACCAATACCTACCTCTCTGCTTCCACTTGAGAAAGCTTTTCGACTTTCTTTTCTCTGTAACTAAATGAAATTGGACCTTACTTTCCATACCTTTTTATTTTTGAAAAGAAGTTTGCTAAATGTGGCGAACTGCATTTTCCAAAAGTGGCCAAAGCATTCCCAGGACCAGCACTTTGCCCTTTGTCATTCCCCCATCAAGAGGAAGAGTCTATTTCCTTTCCCTTTGAAACTTGACAGGCCTTTGTGACTGCATAGATGAAAAGAATGTGGTACAAGTGACTTGGCATGTCTGATTCTCTTTTCTTCTCTCTTGAACTTGGGTGGACCTTCACGACTGCCCCCCTGAATAAAATGCAGGGGAAATGACGCTTCGCAGGCTCAGTTATAAGAAGTGATACATCTGCCATCTGGCTCACTCTCTTTTGGAATGCTTGCCCTAAGAATCCCACCACCATGTCGTCAGGAAGCCCAGGCCACTTGGAGAAGCCACATTAGATATTCTGGCAGGCAATCCCAGCTGAGGTCCCAGTCAACAGCCAGCACTCACTGACAAACATGGCACTGAACAAATATTTAGATGATTCTAGACCCCAACCTTGGAGCCATCTCAGCTGAGGCTGCGTAGATCAGAGTCAAGATGCCATCCCTGAGCCCTGCCTAAACTGCATATTTGGGGACAAAATTAATTATCTTATTTTAGGTCACTAAGTTTTGGTATTTTTCACGCAACAATAGATAATTGGAACACTAAACAACAGTAATGAATAAGCTGATTTTTTAAAATTTCAAGATGATTTGCAAGATGTAATCAATTCTACTTTGAATATATTCAAAAGACTTATTAATCAATTAAGTCTGTTGTAAAATAGCGGAAAGCAGAAAGAAGATTCAAGAACCACTGTGGAAAGAAGGAAGGGGAGACTGTGTTTCAGACTCACATCCCACTTCCAAGCCCCCATCTTCCTCCGTCACCTAAATTGGTATTAAATAGTCAGTTTATTTTGGGAAGACCAGAGCTCAGAAATTTAAGTAAGGATACCCAAACCTCTACCTAACTGATTTGCCTCAGGCACCCTATTTATTAATATGTAATAAGTATGTCAGTCTCAAGAAGTGATGCAGATTATCTTCCTAGGATCCTCTCTTTCTTCTCATTACGGACATGTACACAGCCTGTACCTGGTGGGCAGTTTTCCAGTGCCCGTCCCCCTAGCACTGAGCAGGCTTTCCATAATGGTAGTTGTCATACAACCTGCTGGACTCCCTCACCCACACCCCAGCCTTTTTTGCCACGTCCTCTTGTGGCCAATCTTGAGCTACCACTTTCTCAGTTCTTTTTCTATGGTTGCTAGTGCTGATGAGGGATAACATAGCTACACTAAGTCACTCTGTATTAACTTCAAATGAACATTTACTGTCATTCAGCAAGGCTTTTAAAAATTCAGGCTTCTTGAATTGCTAATAGTTTTGAGGTTAGTTGTCCCAGAAGTTTTCAAAATGCCCAACTTATATTCAAGGCTTCTAACACATGACCTAAATCATTTTACATGAAGTTAGGGGTCATTGGGACTCACATTTCTTCTTCTGTGATACAATATCTTTACAACTCAATAGCTTTGCCCCATGCCCTCAACTCTAGTTTGGGACGTGTATCATCAGTGATATCCACTTCCTTCCAATGGGAAAAAAGAAGATTGCCCTGGGCCTCCTTCTGTTCTCTCATCATACAGCTGTGCTTCTCTGCCTGAATATGTCCTCCTTGGACCAGCATACTTCTCACCTAGCACTGACCTTGTGGTCTCTAATACACACACACACCTGGAAAAAAAGTCACCCCAAATACTTATAATTATCATGAGAATTGTAGTCTGTTATACCACATTATATATATAGTAGTATATATATACATATATACTACATTATATTTCATTTAATTATATTCTACATTAAAAAAATACTGGTCATGCCTGCTAGTAGTTTGAGGACTACAGTTTAAAAGACACTGGTCTAGAGGGAAAGATTAGGTTTCCAGTCTGCAGATAGGCATGGGCCAAACCAAGAAGGAAGAACTGAAGACCAAAGATGGTTATCAGAAACTTCTTAATAGAGTAGGGACAGCAGATCGCAAACAAAGTTCAAATAACAGAGGCTTGAACAAATCAAGGTGAGACAGAGAGAAAAAAAATTCAGGAAGCAAGTACACTTAGATTTTTTTTTTTAACATCTTTATTGGAGTACAATTGCTTTACACTGTTGTGTTGGTTTCTGCTGTATAAAAAGTGAATCAGCCATATGTATATATATACATCCCCATATCCCCTCCCTCTTGCATCTCCCTCCCACCCTCCCTATCCCACCCCTCTAGGTGGTCACAAAGCACTGAGCTGATCTCCCTGTGCTATGCAGCTGCTTCCCACTAGCTATCTATTTTACATTTGGCTCACTTAGATTTTTAAAATGTGTACATTTAGAGACTGAAGCCCACTGGAAGGACACAGGTGGAGTACCTTGCAAGTAAGTGGGCTCTAATTTTAAATACAGTGGGATTGGCGTCATGCCTAGTAGACAGAGAAGTGCTGGCTTCATATTCCCTGATGGGTTTTCTGGGGGTCACGGTTCACCTGAGAAATCTGCAGATGACCTGAGCAGATGCCTGAGGAGGAGAAGAAGAAATCTAGAAAAGTTAGATTGGCGAATGCAGAAAAGATCAGAAAGAAGGCAGATATACAGCCTCTCTGTTGAGGAAGTTTTAGCAGTTGGAGCATCTGTGGGAAGGTGGATACAAGGACCAGGGAAAGAAACTGCTTGATTTAAACAAGTCTAAGGCTTATCCAGTTCTATGTAGGATGCAGCATTTGATGACAGGAACCAAACGAAGCCTTATGCCTAAAGAAAAAATACAGAAAAGTATGCTAAAATTTCCTGTGTCTCTAGCACAGGTGGAAGGTAAGGAGACTTACAATAAAAGGACCACCAGCAAAAGTATGGAGGATTATTTTTAACTGCTATGTGCCTCAGTTTTCCCAACTGTAAAATGTGGATCCCAATTGAATCTCCCTCATAGGATAATTGGAAGGATTAAATGAATTTGTATATGTAAAGAGTTTAGAACAGAGCCTGGCATATAAGTATTAAGTAAATGTTCCTGTTATAGTTATTTTTACTGCAAAGTTCAAATAGTATAAAATCTTGATTCGAAAGTATCCAGTTTCTTTGAGTCTCTTAGAATTTGCTAAGGGACTTCAGCAACTGAGGCTTCAACTTGAATAGGATGGACCAAGGCCCGTGTTTTGGGAGGATCTCCATTTTTTTCAACTCCAGTGATACTTCTGGCCTCTTCCCAGCCCTTCACTCACTGTCCGCAGGCAAGAGGAGTGGCTTGTTTATTGAGTGAGTTTAGAAAAACTACTTAGAATGTGCCCCTCTATACCTTCTCCTCTCTCACTTTTGGATGCAGCTTGCCTGCAGGAAGTTATGAATTCTCTACTCCTACGTGTTATAAACCTGCAAGGCCTGCAAGACCAGGCCTATGATTGCCCAGAGCTGCTTGTTGCTGGCTAGGGACACTTGAGTAATTCAAGAGTGAAGTAGAGGAGGCCTGGTATGGCTGTAAATCTAAGACAAGTCATTCCTTCCAATCAGACACTTATTATAATAAAACATATTTTAATATCCATCTCTCTGATCTCTGTGCCTTCCTCTCAGATGGTTCTGAACCCAGGAGTGACAAGGAAGGGTGCTATTCTGTGACTTTCTAGATCTTGGGAGCTAAAACTCATGCAAGGCATGAAAGTTTTAATTTCAAAGCAAATAAGCAGTTTATAAAAGGTATACTATTGCATTTAGATGTTTATTTCTTTCCTGTCTTGATCCTTCTGGATATTCGAATTTTTATTCCCTCCTGACACTGTACAGCTGATTAAGCTATTAGCAACTTTCATGAAGTATTCTATTTTTACAAAATGATGCTTTCCTAACATGTGCTCTATCCATGCCCTATTAGTCCTTGGTAGCCACCCAGAATGGAAGCCAGTTTCCACAGGGGTAATTAACGACAACAGTTCCATTCCTAGAACATTCAATCCTATGTCTCAATTAATATTCCCAACATATGGCGGCCTAATGAATCACTTGTATGTATTAGTAAAGTGCATCTGTCCAAATCCGTCGTTCTCCACTAGGAGGGTATATCTGATTCACTTTGGGGGCTTTTATAAACTACACAGTAGCACCCTTGCCTTCCCTAGCACAGGATTCTAGCCACCTTATGGTCAGAGCTATCTCCACTTAGGTCAGAAAACAGACAGACAGGTTCTTAATTTGTCTCCTTGATTTACATTTTCTATGCTTGTGTAAGTACATCTTCTGATTTCTGAGTGTTTCAAACTTGGGTTACTTACTATGTTATTCTAACCTATTTTCTATTTTCAAATATACATCAGATTGGTCTTTTACTTGTTGGGGTTGATATTACTTAATGGCTAGGAGCATGGCATTTTATGGTATTAGTGAAATCTGGATTAAGGAACTCTGACCTGCTTCTGGGTAACTTTTCTTAATCCGTCTTAAGCCCCAATTTTCTTGTCTATAAAATGGAGAACATAGGAGTATTTTTCTCATAGAGATACTGTGAGGATTAAAAGACAGAATGAGCTGATGTATATAAAGTGCTTGGCAAAATGTGCAACCCAAATATATGAACAATAGTAAGTGTTCGATAACGTGTTAGCTATTATTATTATCTTGTGCTTACTTCAAGAAGAGAGTTTTTTCCTTTAATCTTTTTTTTTTTTTTTAAGATTTATTTGTTTATTTTTGGCTGCGTTGGGTCTTAGTTGCGGCATGCGGGATCTTTCGTCGCAGTGTGTGGGCTTCTCTCTAGTTGTGGTGTGCGGGTTTTCTTTTCTCTAGTTGTGGCGCACATGCTCCAGAGTGCGTGGGCTCTGTAGCTGTGAAGCACGTGGGTTCCAGAGCCCGTGGGCTCTCTAGTTTGCTACACGCAGGCTCTCTAGTTGAGGCGCGTGAGCTCAGTAGTTGTGGCGCACGGGCTTAGTTGTTCCGCAGCATGTGGGATCTTAGTTCCCTGGCCAGGGGTCGAACCTCCCTCTCCTGCATTGTAAGGCTGATTCTTTACCACTGGACCACCAGGGAAGTCCCTCCTTTAATCTTTGTCTAATAATCTTTTATTGTTTCTTCCTTTCTGTGTTGCTGTCTAACCCTCAGGAGGCTTTAAATGACAATTATCTGTTTTCTTCAAGGGAATAAACTTACTACTCTATCAGTCTCAGTTGGAATTAATTAAAAGCCATGCCAACTATATATGATAATGAACAATTTATGTCACATAATTCTTTCAATAAATACTTTTGAGTTCGTGGTGAGTGACTACATTCTGTAAGATTCCTCTCTTTAAATTGTATCATTTACTTTAAAATATTTTACTATTTCAGACTGGCCTTCCCCAATTATTCTGAATTAATTTTGTGTGTCTATGTAAGAAATAATAAACTGATCTCATTTGATCTATAATGAACCATAGCATGGAACACTTCAGTGCCAATTTATCCATCCAATAATTAATATTCCCATATGAAATGTCACACCTTTCCATCTTCCATGCTTTACTAAGAATTAGAGCTGCCAGATAACATGCAGATGCCCAAATAAATCTGAATTTCAGATAAAAATGAATATATATTCACTTATTCACTTATATTCACTTATTTATTATATATATAATAAATTTGAATACCCAACTATTGCAGAGGGTATACTTCTACAACATTATTCATTATTTAACTGAAATTCAAATTTAGCTGGCATTGCTAAATCTGGTATTCTTGCTAAAGAATGCAAGCAGAAAGGAGATTTAAAAACTGAAATAATGGTACTACCTTTAAGTATGATTGCTAAACTTAGAGATTGCCAAGCCAGGCCATTCTCTTATGTTTATATGTATATATAAAATTTGTATATATATATTTATATATTATATATCTCTATATATCTATAAATATATACAAATATATTATGTCTATAAATATATAGAGGTATATAGTATAGATATATAATACATAAACATATCATCTATAAATATATATTATATAAATATGTATATATTTAACTTGATCAACCAGTTATTTGCCATAACTGAAGAAAAGGCTTCCTGTGTTCCTTCACTTTGTGGTTAGAGGAAACATAGCTCAATCTGCAAATTCAGGACAAGAATGTTGTTGCCTGGTATGCTAGTCAGGCTTAATTGATGTAATATCAAAGCCCCAATTCAAGCCTGCTGTCCTTCCAGGGGCCCTAAGCCCCACCCTGCTTTCCTACCTTCCTGGATCCTGTCTGTGCACAATTCCTCCATTGATTTCTCAGGCTTCACCTGGAGTTCTATCTGGGTGGAGCCGGCAGGATCAGATTAACACTTCAAACACAGAAATAGCTCCATACATAGACTGGTGAGTAAAGGCTATGAGATCAGTACTTAACCATGACTTTTGCCTGTAATTTAGCTGTCAACTTCATTTCTGCGAGCTCAGACTTAATGGCCATGTAACGCATACCTCAGTTTTAGAAGAAATTAATTTGGCTTTGTGCCCGTTTCTGTAAATGGGAAAACAGAACTCCCTCTCTCTTTTCTGTGGTACACAATTTTGACTTTCATTCTGTAAATATCCAGTCATCTTTACTGTCTTTAAGGTGCCTTTACTTGGCCTCTAGTTCTGCCATGTACACCGGTGCAAGGGCCAAGGTAACTCAGTCATGAAAACTGCATATTGAGCTGGGCAAAAAGAAAGCGAAGGGATCATCTTCTGGGTTCTGATAGTACTCTCAACTGGGAAAACTGATAGGACCTAAGATAATGGGCCAGTCATTGCCCTTCTTCAGACAATTATGTGCATGTTTCCTCTTAAAATCTTCTATCTGGAAAAAAGGTATAAAACATTTTCTATTAAAGTAACTCTCCTGGAAATGTCTGCATTGTCTCCTAGAAAGGGGACATCAGTTACTACCCAGTGGTACATTCCTATAGGAAGAAAGATTGATATTGGCTTACCTATAAGGCATAAGTCTCAATGATGACAGTAATAAATTTGAAGGATTAGTTGGCTGGACCTGTTTCTATAGAATAACATTCATAGTTAAAGTTACAGAGTTATATTACAGAGGGGGGAAAGTGATTAAATAACACACATACACGCACAAGTATATCAAACTTGCTATTTGCATTAAGACAGTATTATTACGAAGAATAATTATATAAAGAATCATTGATTACCAAAAATTGAGAATCATAAAAAGCAAAGTTTAGTATATATATATATATATATATATATATATATGAATCAGATACTACAGATACTATCTCATAAAAAGTGAAGGATGAAGATTACAATATATTTAAAATATGCTTCATATTGTATAGATAATTTAATGCAGACTGAACCCTAGAATAATATATACTCTTATCCATATGAAAGACACATTATATAACCCAAAGATACACATGGCACTTTGCATAGATGTATGTGTGGTATATTGGATAGTATGTTTTACTCTAAGGTAGGGGTTGGCAAATTACAGCTCATAGGTTAGATGTCTTTTTTTGTAAATAAAGTTTTATTAGAACACAGACACATTCATTTGTTTCTGTATTATCTGTGGCTCCTTTCACACTACACAGTGGACGTGAGTAGTTCCAATAGTGATTATAAGGCCCACAAAAATTTTTGGTAAAACACAAATATTTATCTGGTCTTAAAAAAAAAAAGCTAAGACATGGTTATGGTATCTCTAACTATAAAAAAACGTAAAAAAAAATCATGTCTGTTTTAACAATTTCATAATGTGAAATTCAATTGAGCTCTTCAGTGTTGACAGAGCAACAGGGAAAAATGCCAGGTACTGAGTAAGATTTTAATGTGTGTGTAGATAAGTAGAAAAAAGAAAACTTTTCTGTATGTCCACTCCAATTTTCTTCTCTTTATAATTTTACTTATATTTTTCCCCTCTCATTTTTATTATTTTGTTTCTAGCTTCTCCTCACTTATCTCTGTTCTACCTTTTTCCACATTTTTCACACTTCCACCATTTTCCCACATATATTTAAATTTAAATTTAAATTTGGGATTCACATAAATCATAGGACTTTTTGCATGGAGGATGTATTTATCTGTATCCTTGTGAGCAGTGTTGAAAACTTTTCACCTCTGATGAACTAAAAAGATAAACTGAGTAAGGTGAATTAGCCTCTTGACAGTTTCCCCGATATTTGTTTGATGTTATGTAACAGCAAAGCAGGAAAAATACACTTGCAGTTCAATATACTTATAAGCTTTGGGGGTGACTCTGGTAATTTTTCAGATGTTGGCGATTAAAAGACAAGTAAGATAGGTTCAGATCTCTTGTTGTTCTCTCTCGTACGTCTTGCACTTTCTTCTTAGCGGTTAGGATAACTTGTGCTTTGTGTGTGCAAGTGTGTGTGTTTTAACTGGGTCTTGCTCTGGACTGTCATCTCCAGGGAGACAGGGGTGATGTACGCTGTGCTTATTCTTTTATTCCCAGTGCCTAACATATCCTAGGTCCTCCAAGAATATTTACTGACTGACTTGGATGAATGACAGAAAGTTATTATATAATAATTGGAATGACAGGCTCATTCAAGTCTCAGTTAAGTAATTCTAGCAATAGTTTAAAGTTTAGAATTAAAGAGGATCAGACTGGAGACTGAGAGTTGGATCTTGTCATTTTCCGTGACAGAAGATTCAGAAAACTCTTTAAAGAAACATTAATTGAACATGCTTCATAGGCTAGATATTGTTTTCAGTCTTGGACAATCAAGACACAGTTCTTACAATTTAGGATGCCCATGAAATGTGTAATGAATTCTGATTAGAAAACTCAAAGGAAAGTATTTCACGGAGAAGATGGCATTTAGAAGGGCATTGAGGGATGAATGGGAATCTGACTGGGAGAAAAAGTATTCTAGGTTGTGGGAGGAGGTAAAGCCAAAGAGGGGTGGAAGGAAATGCTTGCTGTCTTAGAGATCAGCTGGCAGGTGGTCTACTGTGAGAATAGCACTCAGGGAAAGTAATAGCTTAAACTACCACGAAAGGTGGCAACATGCTTACTCGGACAAAAAGCAATAGGGGGGCACTGAAAGTTTTCCAGTGGATATAACATGATACATAGTTGGTGTATTTTAGAAAGATACGTTTGGTGGCTGTATCAGGAGTAAGCTGCAGGGAGGAAATCTGGTAAGAAGCTTGTGGTAATAGCTTCAAATAAAGACAGTAAAACACTGAACTAGTGAATTCACTATGGTGGAGGAGAGGAAGACAGAATACTGGGACACTCAGGAGAGAAGGATCGACAAATTTGGACATGGTTTGAGTGTTAGGGGTGAGCTGAAGGTAGCACCACTGGAAGATTCCAATGCACTGGCACTTTCCAAATATGCAAGAGAGGATGGAACCTATTCAGGATGAAAGCTAGCAGGACCCCCTTTCGGCTGCGACCAACATGTGTAATGGGTTCAAGCACAGATCGGACGGTGTTGTTCGCTCAGAATGCACTTCAAGCTACAAATACTTCAAGATGAACCATTTTGGAGTCAGTGAGGGTCAGAGTCTGTGTGTTGTAATAATACTTGTCTTACTGCATTTAATATTGAGAAGTTGCAATGCTAGGAAGAGGAATCATGACAGCGAGAAAAAGAAAACTAAGTCTATTATTCAAATTGACAGTTATACCGTAAAATTAGCTGTTGAAGTCTTACAGTACCATCCTTCCTAAAGGCAGTGAGTTTGTAAAACAGAAATCTGAGTGAACTATAATCATTTTTGTTTCCACACTTGTTGAACCAGGAACTTGATTAAGTGCAGTTCAATGGGGTTTACTTTTTATACTAAGTTGATAAACTGGTTATAGGCATATGAACTAAGATACCAAAACACTGATAGGATTCTCAATACAAACATCCATCTATTTTCTTTTTTCTTTTTTTTTTAGGGCTAATTTTTTTTATATAGGAGTATATTTGATTACAATACTGTGTTAAGTTTCAGGTGTACAGCAAAATGATTTAGTTATACATACACATATATCTATTCTTTTTTAGATTATTTTCCCATACAGGTTATTACAGAGTATTGAGTAGAGTTCCCTGTACTATACTTTCTAAAGTTATAGGGAAAAGATGTCCTGAACAAAATGCAGAGACAACTTAAATCATCATTTAAGTTGGTAATTGGAATGTGTTTCTTTAATAAATTCTTTAGTAGAACTGGGTGACAAATAGGATTTAAACTTCATTTCTTCAACCATCAAACAATCATAATAACACCAGATTGTAGAGGACAAGGAAAGAAAATAAAAGATAAGTGTTTACCTGATAGGATCCTAATATTTAGTTTTACAAATATGAGAGAAATTTGATCTTTCTTGTGTAGGAGAACAAAATAAGGTATTTATGCAACTCATCAATTTGGGAGTATGAAAGGCATGAACCTAGAAATAAATGCTTCTCCAGCTCAGTCTGGTTCTTTGCCCCGCAATAGTTACCACCTTCCCCCATCCCCTCAGGTGTGCCTTGTAGTTCTCAACTACTTGCCTTGATCCCGCTTGCCATCCCAGCTTTGCCGGGATCTATTTGAGCAGCCCAGCTTTGCCGGGATCTATTTGAGCAGCTCCCGTGTGCTTTTGTGCTTTTCCCCAGTCATGTAATCGGGATTCTGCATTGCTCCTGTCAATTCATGATAGGTGCTTTTCAACATCATGACAGTTTCTGGGGATAAAATGATGAATAAGACATGTCACAATCTATAAAGGGATAAAAATCAAACGTTAACAATAATATTGGATGATAATTGCACCCAGTTATGTGCTCATTATAGAGATGGCAGAGGGAAGAGAGAGATTATGCCTGTGTTATGAAAGGCTTCATAGAGGAGGAAACATCAGGGCTGTGTTTTCAAAGACTATTCCAAATTTTCAGATTCGACAGAAGGCAATGTGGGGAGATGGGGAGTAGGTATTCCAGGTGGAAGGACAAAACAAGGCATGAAAAAGTTAAAATATTTGGCACACTTTTTATAACTAGACACCTGTATCAGTTCCTCTTCCCATGTCCCTATTCTTATAACTTGCCAAAGTCCCATTCTCCTCCAGAAGAACTGAGTTCTGCCCCTGAATATCAATACTTTTTGATAGTAGCCATTAGAATTCCCTGATGCTGCCTTTCAGCCCCAGATCCTGATCTGAATGTCACCTGCCCCAAATCTCCTATTTCTGCATCTACTTTCTGTCTTGTATACTTACTCGCCTGAACTGAGATACTGTGGTGTGACTATTGAATACTGAGCTACGCCTCCGTCATAGATCAAGCTCTCGCCAAAAGAGAACTTTTAATTAAGGATTCAGGTGCAAGTGGTTTATAAAAGAGGGCTCCCTGGAGAGGCAAGTGAAGGGACGAAGGAGAAGAAGCCAAGCAATCTTCCTGTGATTTCAGGTGTAGCTCCAGACTCAACCTGATCCCACAGGGCGCTCTGGAGTATGAATTATATTTCAGAGATTGTCATATCTGGAGGCAAAGGTGTGGGGATTTTGTACCCTCCTCGGAATCAATCACTGACTAAGGTAGACCTCATATTTTGTGTATGTGGAGACCTAACCTACCAGGCACTTGCCGGCGAGGTAACTCCAGTAAACAAGGGTGAGCCTCCGAAAGTCATAGCTTCAGCTGCTCGCAGCATAGCAATCAGAAGATGGTGAATGCTAGGCAAGGGGATAAGAAGGGATCTGGGGAGATACTACAGCCTCTGAATCTTCCCCACGTTCATGCCTGTGATACCTAGTGGGCAGGGATGCTTCGGGTACCCGAATCTCTTTGGGCTTTTCCTTCCTCCTAGAATTAGCTGGGCTCCTCTGTACTGTAAAATGCCTGCATTCCTGGGAAGCTATAGTCCCTTCGAAGACAACAAAAACGGAAGATGCTTTTCCTCCTTGGGAGGCTAGCAAAATTTCAGATGAGCAGAGAGCTTTTGGTTCATATCAAAATACAATTCCATGTTGAATACAGAATTTGAAACTTTACTATGCACAAAGTAAAGGCAGGATTGATCTTCGGATTTAAAAAGCATAGGCTGTTTCCTGATCAGTATCCAAAAGCAGGATAACGTATTTCCAGGATATTTTGTATTCAGATTTATTATGCTCCAAATTCAATCTTTCAGATTAGAAGGTTTATTCTTGCTACAATATAAAAGCAAGTGTAGGAGACAAGGGTATACAGCTTAAATAAATGTTTGCAACTTCAACCAGAATTTTAAAATATTTTAAGCCATGAGACTTATACTATATGATTAGTAATTAGAAGTAATGTAGAAAAAACATGTGCCTTTTTCTCTATTATTCTTATGTGAGGATTATCCTAGTGATTTTCACTCCTCTCTCTTTCTCTGAAATATTTTTAAAAGCTCAAATTATGGGAATTATAAAAAATGTGCACTTGTACACCTCTATAAGAAAGACAAATAATAATGATGTATTCATATGGCAGAAATTTGTTGAAATCAATGACTTTCAGGTCAAATTAGAAAGCTAGCTTTGATTCAGCCTTGTATCTAGCAGCCTGAATTGGTGTTCAGAATTACTAGCATGGCATAGTTAGTTACTGCTGTGAACCAAATGGGTTAACTTGTACTTACTATAGTTTAAATACATTCTATTTTTACTCTTATTTCTTGGGAAATTGGTAATTTATGTACAGTAATTCTTACCTAATGAGACTATTCAATTATCCAGTTTCCTGTCATTCTGGATAAATGGGCACTGGCTATATCTTTGTTTCCATCATACCATTTGTGGTGACGTCATACTCCAATTTTAAAGATAATTTTATTTATCACACCAGAATTGACCAATGCCTGGAAAGGTTACATCTGTAAAGTAAACATAAAACATTATGGAGCCAAGTGGAGCCCAAATGATTTGTTTACATTTAACATTGATTTTTTAAAACCTCATTTCCCTGTTTTGTTACAGATGGCAGTGGAAAAAACAATAGAATCTCCGAATGAAAAAAAAAACCCAGATTACTATGTTGTAAAAACGGGTCCTTGACATTCTTCCTGTTTGTCTAGGGAGATGCTGACATCCACTTTGTTACCTTTGCCTCTGGTGGTAGGAGTGCAGGTCATTCATGCCTTGATGCTTAGACGTTTCTTCAAACACAGAATGGTGGCAGATAAAAGGAAGTGACGTGTGGCGTTGGCATGGATGGCAACTGTCAATACGAGCAGAGATTACACTATTTATACACATTTGTGACCACAGACAGTTGTCCTTCATGTTCTAATTTTGATAACTTTATGCACATAGCAAGTAAACATTAGCATTTTCCTTTTGTTCTCAAATGTTCGTGGTACTACTGTGAGGACAATGCTGGCTTTTGACTTACCTTGTTATATTTGAATGATACTTAAGAAAAATATAGATGATTAGTCAGACATTTCATTACTCACCTTGGGAAGCTGATAGGTTTACAACCTTACCTTAGATAGTAGAGTATGAGCAAGTGTAGTCTTTCAAGAAATGTCTATGAAGTTTTATTTCATAATCTTGTTGAAATCATTTGTGGGTTGAGCTCGTCAAGTCATACTTAAATGCCTTGTCAATTAAAAAAAAACAATCTTTAGTATGTTCTATTTATTAGATCTTTGTTTCGTCTTTGATGAAAAAGCTGTAAAAAGAAGAGGAATGATGCATTTTCTCAGTAATCCTGAAAAATGTGTAAAGATTTAAATTGAACAGGATTTGACAAAATATCAGATGCAAAATATCAGATGCATCCTTTTAGTAGACTCTAAATGTGGTGCATAGGAGATGTTCTTTTATCAGTTACTATAGATATGAGGCTGCATATTGACTTATCAATATATTTTCTTATTAAAGCTATATGTTTTATATATTTAAATACATGACATATTCTTAAAAGTGTTTATTGATATCAGGAGAGCAAGCATTTAAATTTGCCTACCAAGTGATACGTCGAAGTGAGTCCTTCTAGACCAGACTTCAGTTCCCAGTTACATTGGGAGTAACTTGAATTGCAAAAGCTCCATTTTAAATTGTTGAAATTATGATTCCCATAGAGACAGGGATTACTGATGGACTTTATGAGGCTTATTCAGTACCTCTTAAGAGGCACTTACCCTGGAAAGCTGTTAATAGCACAAGCTGTCATATCCAACTGGCAATTCATCGGGAATCCCCTTGGCTCAATCTGCAAAATATATCCAGAATCTGGCAACTTGTTACCATTTCTACCCCCACTCTTCCAGGACACAATCACCTCTCACTTAGATTGTTGCCATAATCTCCTAACTGATTTCCCTGTTTCTACACTGCTCCCTCTAAGTGCATTCTCAATACAGCAGCAAGAGAAATCGCTTGGAAACACAAGTCAGGTAATGTTTTTCTTCTGTTTAAATCCTGCGATTGCAGCCCACATCACTCTCAATGAAAACTCAGATCATTACTACAGCTGTCACCGTTCTACATGACTTGCTTCCCTCTCCCCATCACCTCTTTGACCTCCTATCCCATGAACTCCACCTCTCCTTCCCTCTCCTTCCCTCTACTCCCTCTTCTCCAGCCCCAATGGCCTCCTCACTCTTCCTATCTCAGAGCTGTTTCCTCTACTCCAGATATCTCCATCAACTACTCTCTCACTTTTATC
This sequence comes from Balaenoptera acutorostrata, assembly GCF_949987535.1. Classification (NCBI taxonomy): domain Eukaryota; kingdom Metazoa; phylum Chordata; class Mammalia; order Artiodactyla; family Balaenopteridae; genus Balaenoptera; species Balaenoptera acutorostrata. The sequence goes on from NC_080068.1 coordinate 10,379,454, forward strand.
AATTCGTTGTGCAGTGGTTTTTTTTTAATAACACCTTTATTGGAGTGTAATTGTTTTACAATGGTGTGTTAGATTCTGCTTTATAACAAAATGAATCAGCTATACATATACATATATCCCCATATCCCCTCCCTCTTGAGTCTCCCTACCATCCTCCCTATCCCACCCCTCTAGGTGGAAACAAAGCACCCAACTGATCTCCCTGTGCTATGTGTCTGCTTCCCACTAGCTATCTGTTTTACATTTGGTAGTGTATATATGTCCATGCCACTCTCTCACTTTTTCCCAGCTTACCCTTCCCCCTCCCTGTGTCCTCAAGTCCATTCTCTACGTCTGAGTCTTTATTCCTGTCCTGCCCCTAGGTTCTTCAGAACAATTTTTGTTTTTTAGATTCCATATATATGTGTTAGTATATGGTATTTGTTTTTCGCTTTCTGACTTACTTGACTCTGTATGACAGTCTCTAGGTCCATCCACCATACTACAAATAACTCAGTTTCGTTTCTTTTTATGGTTGAGTAATATTCCATTGTATATATGTGCCACTTCTTCTTTATCCATTCATCTGTCGATGGACACTTAGGTTGCTTCCATGTCCTGTCTATTGTAAATATTGCTGCAATGAACATTGTGGTACATGACTCTTTTTGAATTATGGTTTTCTCAGGGTATATGCACAGTAGTGGGATTGCTGGGTGATATGGTAGTTCTATTTTTTAGTTTTTTAAGGAACCTCCATACTGTTCTCCATAGTGACTGTATCAATTTACATTTCCACCAATAGTGCAAGAGGGGTCCCTTTTCTCCACACCCTCTCCAGCATTATTGCTTGTAGTTTTTGATGATGGCCATTCTGACTGGTGTGAGGTGATACCTCACTGTAGTTTTGATTTGCATTTCCCTAATGATTAGTGATATTGAGCATCCTTTCATATGTTTGCTGGCAATCTGCATAACTTCTTTGGAGAAATGTCTATTTAGGTCTTCTGCCCATTTTTGGATTGGGTTGTTTGTGTTTTTGATTTTGAGCTGCATGAGTTGCTTGTATATTTTGGAGATTAATCAATCCTTTGTCAGTTGTTTCCTTTGCAAATATTTTCTCCCATTCTGAGGGTTGTCTTTTTGTCTTGTTTATGGTTTCCTTTGCTGTGCAAAAGCTTTTAAGTTTCATTAGGTCCCATTTGTTTATTTTTGTTTTTATTTCCATTTCTCTAGGCGGTGGATCAAAAAGGATCTTGCATTTATGTCATGGAGTGTTCTGCCTATGTTTTCCTCTAAGAGTTTTATAGTGTCTGGCCTTACAGTTAGATCTTGAATCCATTTTGAGTTTATTTTGAGTGTATGAGTGTATGGTGTTAGGGAGTGTTCTAATTTCATTCTTTTACATGTAACTGTCCAGTTTTCCCAGCAACACTTACTGAAGATGCTGTCTTTTCTCCATTGTATATTCTTGCCTCCTTTATCAAAGATTAGATGACCATATGTGCGTGGCTTTATCTCTGGGCTTTCTATCCTGTTCCATTGATCTATATTTATGTTTTTGTGCCAGTATCATACTGTGTTGATTACTGTAGCTTTGTAGTGTAGTCTGAAGTCAGGGAGCCTGATTCCTCCAGCTCCGTTTTTCTTCCTCAAGATTGCTTTGCCTATTCGGGGTCTTTTGTGTTTCCATACAAATTGTGAAAATTATTGTTCTAGTTCTGTGAGAAATGCTATTGGTAATTTGATAGTGATTGCATTGAATCTGTAGATTACTTTGGATAGTACAGTCATTTTCACAACGCTGATTCTTCCAATCCAAGAACATGGTATATCTCTCCATCTGTTGGTATCATCTTTAATTTCTTTCATCAGTGTCTTATAGTTTTCTGCATACAGGTCTTTTGTCTCCTTAGGTAGGTTTATTCCTAGATGTTTTATTCTTTTTGTTGCAGTGGTAAATGGGAGTGTTTCCTTAATTTCTCCTTCAGATTTTTCATCATTATTGTATAGGAATTCAAGAGATTTCTGTGTATTAATTTTGTATCCTGCTACTTTTCCAATTTCATTGATTAGCTCTAGTAGTTTTCTGGTAGCATCTTTAGGATTCTCTATGTATAGTATCATGTCATCTGCAAACAGTGACAGTTTTATTTCTTCTTTTCTGATTTGGATTCCTTTTATTTCTTTTTCTTCTCTGATTGCTGTGGCTAAAACTTCCAAACTATGTTGAATAATAGTGGTGAGAATGGGGAACCGTGTCTTGTTCTTGATCTTAGAGGAAATGGTTTCAGTTTTTCACCATTGAGAATGATGTTGGCTCTAGGTTTGTCATATATGGCCTTTATTATGTTGAGGTAAGTTCCGCCTATGACTAATTTCTTGAGAGTTTTTATTCTAAATGGATGTTGAATTTTGTCGAAAGCTTTTTCTGCATCTATTGAGATGATCATATGGTTTTTTTTTTTAAAGAGATATTATACCCTTTTTTTTTTAAATTTTATTTATTTATTTATTTATTTATTTATGGCTGTGTTGTGTCTTCGTTTCTGTGTGAGGGCTTTTTTTTTTTTCTAGTTGCGGCAAGTGGGGACCACTCTTCATCGCGGTGCGCGGGCCTCTCACCATCGCGGCCTCTCTTGTTGCGGAGCACAGGCTCCAGACGCGCAGGCTCAGCAATTGTGGCCCACGGGCCTAGTCGCTCTGCGGCATGTGGGATCTTCCCAGACCAGGGCTCGAACCCGTGTCCCCTGCATTGGCAGGCAGATTCTCAACCACTGCGCCACCAGGGAAGCCCGATCATATGGTTTTGATCCTTCAGTTTGTTAACATAGTATAGTTTATCACACTGATTGATTTGCATATATTGAAGAATCCTTGCATTCCTGGGATAAACCCCACTTGATCATGGTGTATGATCCTTTAATGTGCTGTTGGATTCTGTTTGCTAGTATTTTGTTGAGGATATTTGCATCTATGTTCATCAGTAATATTGGCCTGTAGTTTTCTTTTTTTGTGACAGCTTTGTCTGGTTTTGGTATCAGGGTGATGGTGGCCTTGTAGAATGATTTTGGGAGTGTTCCTCCCTCTAGTATATTTTGGAAGAGTTGAGAAGGATGGGTGTTAGCTCTTCTCTAAATGTTTGATAGAATTTGCTTGTGATGCCATCTGGTCCTGGGTTTTCGTCTGTTGGAAGATTTTAAATCACAGTTTCAATTTCAGTGCTTGTGATTGGTCTGTTTATATTTTCTATTTCTTCCTGGTTTAGTCTTGGAAGGTTGTGCTTTTCTAAAAATTTGTCAATTTCTTCCAGGTTGTCCATTTTATTGGCATATAGTTGCTTGTAGTAATCTCTCATGATCCTTTGTATTTCTGCAGTGTCAGTTGTTACTTCTCGTTTTTCATTTCTAGTTCTATTGATTTGAGTCTTTTCCCTTTTTTTCTTGTTGAGTTTGGCTAATGGTTTATCAATTTTGTTTGTCTTCTCAAAGAACCGGTTTCTTTGCTGTTGTTTCCTTCATTTCTTTTTCATTTATTTCTGATGTGATATTTATGATTTCTTTCCTTCTGCCAACTTTGGGGGTTTTTTGTTCTTCTTTCTCTAATTGCTTTAGGTATAAGGTTAGGTTGTTTACTTGAGATATTTCTTGTTTCTTAAGGTAAGATTGTATTGCTATAAACTTCCCTCTTAGAACTGCTTTTGCTGCTTCCCATAGCTTTTGGATCGTCGTGTTTTCATTGTCATTTGTTTCTAGGTATTTTTTGATTTCCTCTTTGATTTCTTCAGTGATCTCTTGGTTATTTAGTAGTGTATTCTTTAGCCCCCATGTGTTTGTATTTTTTACAGTTTTTTTTCTGTAATTGATATCTAGTCTCATAGCGTTGTCCTCAGAAAAGATATGTGATATGATTTCAATTTTCCTAAATTTACCAGGGCTTGATTTGTGACCCAAGATATGGTCTATCCTGGAGAATGTTCCATGAACACTTGAGAAGAAAGTGTATTCTGTTGTTTTTGGATGGAATGTCCTATAAATATCAGTTAAGTCCATCTTGTTTAATGTGTCATTTAAAGCTTGTGTTTCCTTATTTATTTTCATTTTGGATATCTGTCCATTGGTGAGAATGGGGTGTGAAAGTCCCTTACTATGACTGTGTTATTGTCGATTTCCCCTTTTATGACTGTTAGCATTTGCCTTATGTATTGAGGTGCTCCTATGTTGGGTGCATAAATATTTACAATTGTTGTATCTTCTTCTTGGATTGATCCCTTGATCATTATATAGTGTCCTTCTTTATCTCTTGTAATCGTCTTTATTTTATTTTGTCTGATATGAGAATTGCTACTCCAGCTTTCTTTTGATTTCCCTTTGCATGGAATATCTTTTTCCATCCCCTCACTTTCAGTCTGTATGTGTCCCTAGGTCTGAAGTGGGTCTCTTGTAGACAGCATATATACGGGTCTTGTTTTTGTATCCATTCAGCTAGTCTATGTCTTTTGGTTGGAGCATTTAATCCATTTACATTTAATGTAGTTATCGGTATGTATGTTCCTATTACCATTTTCTTAATTGTTTTGTGTTTGTTATTGTAGTTATTTTCCTTCTCTTGTGTTTCCCGCCTATAGAAGTTCCTTTAGCATTTGTTGTGAAGCTGGTTTGGTGGTGCTGAATTCTCTTAGCTTTTGCTTCTCTGTAAAGGTTTTAATTTCTCCGTCGAATCTGAATGAGATCCTTGCTGGCTAGAGTAATCTTGGTTGTAGGTTTTTCCCTTTTATCACTTTAAATATGTCCTGCCACTCCCTTCTGGCTTGCAGAATTTCTGCTGAAAGATCAGCTGTTAACCTTATGGGGATTCCCTTTTATGTTACTTGTTGTTTTTCCCTTGCTGCTTAATATTTTTTCTTTGTATTTAATTTTTGATAGTTTGATTAATATGTGTCTTGGCATGTTTCTCCTTGGATTTTTCCTGTATGGGACTCTCTGTGCTTCCTGGACTTGACTATTTCCTTTCTCGAATTAGTGAAGTTTTTAACTATAATCTCTTCAAATATTTTCTCAGTCCCTTTCTTTTTCTCTTCTTCTTCTGGGCCGCCTATAATTCGAATGTTGGTGCATTTAATGTTGTCCCAGAGGTCTCTGAGACTGTCCTCAATTGTTTTCATTCTTTTTTCTTTATTCTGCTCTGTGGTAGTTATTTCCACTATTTCATCTTCCAGGTTACTTATCCGTTCTTCTGCCTCAGTATTCTGCTATTCATTCCTTTTAGAGAATTTTTTTATTTCACTTATTGTGTTGTTCATCGTTGTTTGTTTGCTCTTTAGTTCTTCTAGGTCCTTGTTAAGCATTTCTTGTATTTTCTCCATTCTATTTCCAAGACTTTGGATCATCTTTACTATCATTACTCTGAATTCTTTTTCACATAGACTGCCTATTTCCTCTTCATTTGTTTGGTCTGATGGGTTTTTACCTTACTCCTTCATCTGCTGTGTATTTCTCTGTCTTCTCATTTTGCTTAACTTACTGCTTTTGGGGTCTCCTTTTCACAGGCTGCAGGTTCATATTTCCTGTTATTTTTGGTGTCTGCTCCCAGTGGGTAAGGTTGGTTCAGTGAGTTGTGTAGGCTTCCTGGTGGAGGGGACTGGTACCTGTGTTCTGGTGGATGAGGCTGGATCTCGTCTTTCTGGTGGGCAGGACTGCGTCTGTTGGTGTGTTTTGGGGTGTCTGTGAACTTATTATGATTTTAGGCAGTCTCTCTGCTAATGGGTGGGGTTGTGTTCCTATCTTGCTAGTTTCTTGGCATAGGGTGTCCAGCACTGCAGCTTGCTGGTCGTTGAGTGGAGCTGGGTCTTAGCATTGAGAAAGAGATCTCTGGGGAACTCTTGCTGATTGATATTCCGAGGGGCTGGGAGTTCTCTGGTGGACCAATGTCCTGAAGTGGCTCTCCCACCTCAGAGGCTCAGGCCTGACACCTGGCTGGAGCACGAAGACCCTGTCAGCCACATGGTCAGGTATATGGGGAGTTTCTTGCCTTTTGGGAAGTGTGAGATCCTCTGCCAGCGTTCAGTAGGTGTTCTGTAGGAGTTGTTCCACATGTAGATGTATTTTTGATGTATTTGTGGGGAGGAAGGTGATCGCCAGGTCTTACTCCTCTGCCATCTTGAAGGTCTTCAGATACTTGTTGAATGAATGAATGAATCCATTGCTGTTTTATGACAGTGGAAGAAAGAGTGGTTTGGGTCACCATAACATGGGCTCCCACCTTCTGCTGAAATGTGTAGGTATCTTGGAGGGGGCAGCAATAAATAGCTCCTCCTACCTGTTCTAGGTCTAAAGCAGTTGATAAATAAAGCCAAGTTTCAGTGGTAAGAGGATAAAATATCACCTTATTACTGGAAGGACCAGTGAGAGAACATGCATATGTCTGTAGGCAAGTCAGTTACCTAATACTGAATTCCCAAATTAGGCACATGTATCTACAAAGCAATACTGGACCATGGCAAATGTCTCACAACAGGAGCAGAATGAGTTGCCAGAGAAGCAGAGAATTCCAACCCTCAGAGTAAGGAAAGAGGAAGGAAATGGGCTATTCATCCAGTTTCTCCTTCCAAATTAACAAATAACATGTTTTCCTTCTCTTGGAGGTGGGTGGGAGGTGGAGGAGCAGTGGAGGTGGATATAGAAGAATGTGTGGTGAGAGGATGGAGAGAGGCCACAAGTGTTTCTCTGATAAATATCTCTTCATATAGAAGAAAACATAAGGTATGGGGAAGAAGTATTATCCCCTAATGATACCTATATTATTCCTCTCTTGAAATTGTTTTTTGGTTAAAAGTAATAGATTTAAGATATTTGGAATTGTTACTTATGCTTTCAGCAAACCCATAGAGAAAAAGAAAGGTCAGTATGCTTGTAATGGAAAGAATTGTTCAAAATATAAATCTGGGACCTAACACATCAACTGTCACAGAAAACTTAGGAGAAGGCTTGCTTTTAAAATAGGGATCCCTCAGGGGCCCCACAATCCTAGTAATATTGCCAGTGTTTTCAAATCACAGACCATGCCTTTGGGTTTTCTTCAAGGTAATGGGAAGCACATCATAAAGAAAACACAGACATATTTGGGTGTTTGTTATGTAACAAGCACAGGAGACATAATAGTGCACAAAATAAATATAGTTCTTGCCCTTACAGAATCTACTGGGGAGGAGTATAAGTAGATGTAGAGCGAAAATAAAGTTATCAGTAGTACCAGACAAGTATGCATATTGAGGCTAAAGGTGGGAAATAATCATTGTTTACAGAATGCTCCTCCTGTTACAGGCACAGTAGCAGGTACAGGGGGTATAAAAATAAGATACAGTCCTGCCCTTAAAAAAGAGAGAATTTGAAAGGGAAGAGATAGAAATAAGCAGAAAGTTAAAATAAATTTTTAAATGTACTGTATATTGGCCTGCACATGGACCTATGGTGACCCAGAGAAAGAAAACTTAATTCAGGTTTAGATTTCAAGAAGACTTCTTAGAGAGGTGAGTTTAAGCAGTAGCATAGAAATAACAGAGGAAAAAAGAAAGTGAATTAGAAGATAGATTTGAGATACTCACAATATAAAATGATAAAGAGATGAAAACATGGAGTAAGAAAGCTAAGAAATAGGTAGGATAATGTGATCAATTTCTATGTATATTTAATTAGAGTCAAAGGAGAGAATAGAAAGAATTGAGGAAAGATAAAAGCTCAAGATTTTTCCAGGAGAAAGTGATTGGAGCCCTCAGATTTAAAAAAGTAATACGTTCTTGGATTGGTTCAAGATGGCAGAGTACAAGGACATGAGCTCATTCCCTCTTGCAAGAGCACTGGAATCACAGCTAATTGCTGAACAATCATCAACAGGAAGACACTGGAACTCACCAAAGAAGATACTCCACGTCCAAAGACAAAGGAGAAGCTGCAATGAGACGGTAGGAAGGGCGCAATCACAATAAAATCAAATCCCATAACTGCTGAGTGGGTGACTCACAAACTGGAGAACAATTATACCACAGAAGTCCACCCACTGGAGTGAAGGTTCTGAGCCCCACGTCAAGCTTCCCAATCTGGGGGTGTCAGGCAATGGGAGGAGAAATTCCCAGAGAATCAAAATTTGAAAGCTAGTGGGATTTGATTGCAGGACTTTGACAGGACTGGGGGAAACAGAGACTCCACTCTTGAAGGGGACACACAAAGTAGTTTGTGCATCAGGACCCAGAGGGAAGGAACAGAGACCCCATAGGAGACTGAACCAGACCTACCTGCTAGTGTTGGAGGGTCTCCTGCAGACACGGGGGGCAGCTGTGGCTCATCGTGAGGATAAGGACACTGGCAGCAGAAGTTCTGGGAAGTACTCCATGGTGTGAGCCCTCCCGGAGTCCGCTATTAGCCCCACCAAAGAGCCGGGTAGGCTGCAGTGCTGGGTCGCCTCAGGCCAAACAAGCAACAGGGAGGGATCTCAGCCCCACCCATCAGCAGACAAGTGGATTGAAGTTTTACTGAACTCTGCCCACCAGAGCAACACCCAGCTCTACCCACCACCAGTCCCTCCCATCAGGAAGCTTGCACAAGCCTCTTAGATAGCCTCATCCACCAGAGGGCAGACAGCAGAAGCAAGAAGAACTACAATCCTGCAGCCTGTGGAATGAAAACCACATTCACACAAAGACAGACAAAATGAAAAGGCAGAGGACTATGTACCAGATGAAGGAACAAAATAAAACCCCAGAAAAACAACTAAATAAAGTGGAGATAGGCCACCTTCCAGAAAAAGAATTCAGAATAATGACAGTGAAGATGATCCAAGACCTTGGAAAAAGAATGGAGGCAAAGACTGAGAAGATGCAAGAAAGGTTTAACACACCCCTAGAAGAATTAAAGAACAAACAAACAGGGATGAACAATACAATAACTGAAAAGAAAACTACACTAGAAGGAATCAATAGCAGAATAACTGAGGCAGAAGAACGGATAAGTGACCTGGAAGACAGAATGGTGGAATTCACTGCTGCAGAACAAAATAAAGAAAAAAGGAAGAAAAGAAATGAAGACAGCCTAAGAGACCTCTGGGACAACATTAAACGCACCAACATTCGCATTATAGGGGTCCAAGAAGGAGAAGAGAGAGAGAAAGGACCTGAGAAAATATTTGAAGAGATTATAGTCGAAAACTTCCCTAACATGGGAAAGGAAATAGCCACCATAGTCCAGGAAGCACAGAGAGTCCCAGGCAGGATAAACCCAAGGAGAAACACGCTGAGACACATAGTAATCAAATTGACAAACATTAAAGACAAATTATTAACATCAACAAGGGAAAAAGGACAAATAACATACAAGGGAACTTCCATAAGGTTAACAGCTTATTTCTCAGCAGAAACTCTACAAGCCAGAAGGGAGTGGCATGATATATTTAAAGTGATGAAAGGGAAGAACCTACAATGAAGATTACTCTACCCAGCAAGGATCTCATTCAGAAATCAAAAGCTTTACAGACAAGTAAAAGCTAAGAGAATTCAGCACCACCAAACCAGCTCTACAACAAATGCTAAAGGAACTTCTCTAAGTAGGAAACACAAGAGAAGAAAAGGACCTACAAAAACAAACCCAAGACAATTAAGAAAATGGTAATAGGAACATAGATATTGATAATCACCTTAAATGTGAATGGAATAAATGCTCCAACCAAAAGACACAGGCTTGCTGAATGGATACAAAAACAAGACCCATATATATGCTGTCTACAAGAGACCCACTTCAGACCTAGGGACACATACAGACTGAAAGTGAGGGGATGGAAAAAGATATTCCATGCAAATGGAAATCAAAAGAAAGCTGGAGTAGCAATACTCATATCAGATAAAAAAAACTTTAAAATAAAAAATGTTACAAGAGACAAGGAAGGACACTACAGAATGGTCAAGGGAACAATCCAAGAAGAATATATAACAATTACAAATATATGTGCAACCAACATAGGAGCACTTCAGTACATAAGACAAATGCTAACAGCTATAAAAGAGGAAATCGACAGTATCACAATAATAGTGGGGGACTTTAATGCCTCACTTACACCAATGGACAGATCATCCATACAGAAAATTAATAAGGAATCACAAGCTTTAAATGACATAGTAGGCCAGACACATTTAATTGATATTTCTAGGACATTCCACCCAAAAACAGCAGATTACACTTTCTCCTCAAGTGCACATGGAACATTCTCCAGGCTAGGTCACATCTTGGGTCACACATCAAGCCTCGGTAAATTTAAGAAAATTGAAATCATATCAAGCCTCTTTTCAGACCACAGCACTATGAGATTAGAAATCAATTGCAGGGCAAAAAACATAGAAAACACAAAGACATGGAGGCTAAACAATACGTTACTAAATAACCAAGAGATCACTGAAGAAATCAAAGAGGAAATCAAAAAATACCTAGAGACAAATGACAACGAAAACACGATGATCCAAAACCTATGGGATGCAGCAAAAGCAGTTCTAAGAGGGAAATTTATAGCTATACAGTCCTACCTTAAGAAACAGGAAAAATCTCAAATAAACAATCTAACCTTACACCTAAAGGAACTAGATAAAGAAGAACAAACAAAACCCAAAGTTAGTAGAAGGAAAGAAATCATAATCATCAGAGCAGAAATAAATGAAATAGAAACAAAGAAAACAATAGCAATGATCAATAAAACTAAAAGCTGGTCCTTTGAGAAGATAAACAAAATTGATAAACCTTTAGCTAGACTCATGAAGAAAATGAGGGCGATGACTCAAATCAATAAAATTAGAAATGAAAAAGAAATGGCAACGGACACTGCAGAAATACAATGCATCATAAGAGACTACTACAAGCAACTATATGCCAATAAGTTGGACAACCTGGAAGAAATGGACAAATTCTTAGAAATATATAATCTTCCAGGACTGAACCAGGAAGAAATAGATAATATGAACAGACCAATCACAAGTAATGAAATTGAAACGGTGATTAAAAAATCTTCCAACAAACAAAAGTCCAGGACCAGCTGGCTTCACAGGTGAATTCTATCAAACATTTAGAGAAGAGCTAACACCCATCCTTCTCAAACCCTTCCAAAAAATCGCAGAGGAAGGAACACTCGCAAACTTATTCTACGAGGCCACCATCACCCTGATACCAAAACCAGAGATACTACAAAAAAAGAAAATTACAGACCATTATCAGTGATGAATATACATGGAAAAATCCTCAACAAAATACTAGCAAACAGAATCCAAAAACACATTAAAAGTATCATAGGGCTTTCCTGGTGGCGCAGTGGTTGAGAGTCTGCCTGCCAATGCAGGGGACATGGGTTCGAGCCCTGGTCTGGGAGGATCCCACATGCCGTGGAGCGACTAGGCCCGTGAGCCACAGTTGCTGGGCCTGCGTGTCTGGAGCCTGTGCTCCGCAACAAGAGAGGCCGCGATAGTGAGAAGGCCCGTGCACCGCGATGAAGAGTGACCCCCACTTGCCGCAACTAGAGAAAGCCCTCACACAGAAACGAAGACCCAACACAGCCATAAATAAATAAATAAATAAATAAAATTTAAGAAAAAATAAGAATAAAAAAATAAAAATAATGCAAATAATTAAAAAAAAAGTGTCATACACCATGATCAAGTGTGATTTATCCCAGGGATGCAAGAATTCTTCAATATATGCAAATCAATCAATGTGATATACCGTATTAACAAATTGAAGGAGAAAAACTATATGATCACCTCAATAGATGCAGAAAAAGCTTTTGACAAAATTCAACACCCATTTATGATAAAAATTCTCCAGAAAGTAGGCACAGAGGGAACCTACCTCAACATAATAAAGGCCATATATGACAAACCCACAACAAACATCGTTCTCAATGGTGAAAAATTGAAAGCATTTCCTCTAAGATCAGGAACAAGTCAAGGATGTCCACTCTTGCCACTATTATTCAACATAGTTTTGGAAATCCTAGCCACAGCAATCAGAGAAGAAAAAGAAATAAAAGGAATCCAAGTTGGAATAGAAGAAATAAAACTGTCAGTGTTTGCACATGACATGATACTATACATAGATATTCGAAACATACCAACAAAAAACTTGTAGAGCTAATCAGTGAATTGGGTAAACTTGCCGGACACAAAATTAATGCACAGAAATCTTTTGCATCCTTATACACTAACAACAAAAGATCAGAAAGAGAAATTAAGGAAACAATCCCATTCACCATTGCACAAAAAGAATAAAGTACCTAGTAATAAACCTACCTAAGAAGGTAAAAGACCTGTACTCAGAAAACTGTAAGACACTTATGAAAGAAATCAAAGATGACACAAACAGATGTAGAGATATACCATGTTCTTGGATTGGAAGAAACAATATTGTGAAAGTGACTATACTACCGAAAGCAATCTACAGATTCAATGCAATCCCTATGAAATTACCAGTGGCATTTTTTACAGAACTAGAACAAATCATCTTAAAATTTGTATGGAGACACAGAAGACCCCGAATAGCCAAAGCAATCTTGAGGGAAAGAAAGTGAGCTGGAGGAATCAGACTTGCTGACTTCAGACTGTACTACAAAGCTACAGTAATCAAGACAATATGGTACTGGCACAAAAACAGAAATATAGATCAATAAGGATAGAAAGCCTAGAGATAAACCCATGCACATATGGTCAACTAATCTATGACAAAGGAAGCAAGGATATGCATTGGAGAAAAGACAGTCTCTTCAGTAAGTGTTGCTGGGAAAATTGGACAGCTACATGTAAAAGAATGAAATTAGAACACCCCCTAACACCATACACAAAAGTAAACTCAAAATGGATTAAAGACCTAAATGTAAGCCTGGACACTGTAAAACTCTTAGAGGAAAACATAGGAAGAACACTCTTTGACATAAATCACAGCAAGATCTTTTTGGATCCACCTCCTAGACTAATGGAAATAAAAACAAAAATAAACAAATGGGACCTAATGAAACTTAAAAGCTTTTGCATAGCAAAGGAAACCATAAACAAGACAAAAAGACAACCCTCAGAATGGGAGGGAGAAAATATTTGCAAACGAATCAACAGACAAAGGATGAATCTCCAAAATATACAAACAGCTCATGCAGCTCAATATTAAAAAACCAAACAACCCAATCCAAAAATGGGCAGAAGACCTAAATAGACTTTTCTCCAGAGAAGACATACAGGTGGCCAAGAGGCATATGAAAGGATGCTCAACATCACTAATCATTAGAGAAATGCAAAGCAAAAGTACAATGAGGTTACCCCTCACACCAGTTAGAATGGGCATCTTCAGAAAATCTCCAAACAACAAATGCTGGAGAGGGTGTGGAGAAAGGGGAACCCTCTTGCACTGTTGGTGGGAATGTAAATTGATACAGCCATTTTGGAGAACAGTATGGAGGTTCCTTAAAAAACTAAAAATAGAATTACCATATGACCCAGCAATTCCACCACTGGGCGTATACCCAGAGAAAACCATAATTCAAAACACACATGCACCCCAATGTTCATTCCAGCAGTATTTACAATAGCCAGGTCATGGAAGCAACCTAAATGCCCATTGACAGATGAATGGATAAAGAAGTTGTGGTATATATACACAATGGAATATTACTCAGCCATAAAAAGGAACGAAATTGGGTCATTTGTAGAGACATGGGTGGACCTAGAGACTGTCCTACAGAGTGAAGTAAGTCAGAAAGAGAAAAACAAATACCGTATATTAACACATATATGTGGAATCTAGAAAAATGGTACAGATGAACCAGTTTGCAAGGCAGAAATAGAGACGCAGATGTAGAGAACACACATATGGACACCAAAGGGGGAAAGCTGGGGGAGGGATGGTGGTGGGATGAATTGGGAGCTTGGGATTGACATATATACACTAATATGTATGAAATAGACAAGTAATAAGAACCTGCTGTATAAAAAAAAAAGTCAAAAATAATTAATGCTTCTAATCAGTAAAACTAAAAACAAATCACATACATAGAGTGAAACTGCAGAAGAATAAGGAAAAGCTGAAAATTGGAAAACCACCAAGTAGAGAAGAAAATGGTTTTTTTACCAAGGAATAACAACTGAATAGCAATGATATATGGTCGAAAACATAAGAATCTTCAAAGGAGTGTGGAAAAATAACTGTCAGGATAGAATTCTGTTTTCAGAGAAGTTATATTCACAAGGGAGAATGAAATAAAGCCACTTTAAGAAATAGAAAGACCAAGTGTTTATCACCCACAGACTTTTGAAGAAAGTACTCTAAATGATGAAATTCAACACAGAAGAAAAGAGCGGGTGCAAAAATCTGTGGTAACCAAAAGAGCAAGGACAAATTGGAAGTTCGTGTGTGAAGATCTGGGGGAAGAGAGGAATGGAGAGGGACACAGGGGAGAGGTAAGCAGAGGCCTGTGATGGACCACTCTTGTCTTTCCTAGGGATTTGGGCTTCATCTGGCGGTTCAGGGAATGATGGAAGGGTCTTAGCAAGGTGGCGACGTGGTTAGATGTGCTTTCGTAAGATCACTGGCAGGAGGGTCGAGAATGTTGGAGGGCAACAAGGCTCATGCCATGAGGCCGGTTAGAGCTTGTGGGTGTAATTTAGATAAGAAGTGATTTGGGCTCGAATGAAGATGAGACATGGAGGAAAGCAGGCAGATTCTGGAACTATTAAAGAGATGGAGTCCCAGGACTCAGTAATGACTACTTATTAGGAGAAAGAGAGGAAACATCAAGGATGGAACGGTCTTGTTAGGGCAGTTTCAGTGGAGTCCAACTGCAGTGGAGGAGCCATGGGCTGTGACAGTGGAAGCCTTGATAACCCTGTAAGAACCATCAGTGAATGGGTGGTGAGGCTTGGAACTTAGTCCTAAAGTTAGAAGAGTTGCCAGAGGAGGACCAGAGTGAAGAAGGATTTTAGGATGGGAGCCTTATTAGCAAGTTTACGTGCTAATGAGTGGAGAACAAAGAAGAAGGCAAAGCTTGGGGGTAGAGAGAGGATAAGAGATGCCTGATAGAATAAGGGCCTGGGGAGGTAAGACGTAGAGTCATATGCAAGGAAGGATAGGGAAAGAGGCAGATGTAAGAAACTCACAACTCTCTCCTTCTTTGAAAGTAGCATCAGAGCAGTGATGAACAAATGATGAGCGAATTAGTGAATGAGTGCATGAAAAGATGGGTAAATTATGGACACACACAGGCAGGCCCCAAACAGCGTTAACACTAACAAATGCGAGCATGTTGTCAAGAAAGGTACGGTAGACCTCTAGTGGCCAAAAAGAAACTCCAGAAATCTAATGGCTGAGAACAAAATTGGAATAAAATGGCTAGGGAAAATTTATTTACGAAAGAACAAATAGATAAAAGCATTGCTCTACAACGCTGTTGGTTCTGTTGTGCATAATTTTTGCTGTGTTCAGTTCTTATCAATAGGGTTTAATGGCATACGCCTTATGAATTTGCTTTTATAATTAAGTACTTAGAGTGACTGGCTTATGGAAATGAAGCCAGTAATCTTTTAATTATGATTAAAACTTTAAAAAAAACCTGCAGGAGGGGACTAATTACTTACGTGTGGAATTTCATGTACAAGCTAGGCAAGATAAAAGTATTCATTTTCAAATAGAGAAAAGGGGAAAGAGACAATTATAAACAAATGAGCCATTGATTGCCAAAGTCACAAATATGATGAAAAAAGTGAATTTAAAAACAGCAACAGCAACAAGGTTTTTTAAAAAATTGAGTAAAAATATAAAACTGTAAAAGCAAGGATAAAAATCTATTTGAATCCTTAAAAATTAATAATAATATCCTAATGTAAAATTACTTTGATTAAGCTTAGGGAAGAATCAGGAAAGTACCTTATGACTTCTTAGGCATACTTCAGCTTTTCCATTACAATACTTTTAATCAACAACATACAGTGTCTTAGGTAGGTGAAAATAAATCCATTTAAGAGTAGAATTGTTTTGGGGAATTGTAAGCAGCTGGTGAGGGGTAGTGTGAGAGATAAGGAGATATTGGATATGGGAGCATATATGAGGAAACTTGTCTAATCCACCTTTGCAGAATATAAAAACCCAAGTTAGCAGAATTGAAAGCAGCTCAGTTCTCTGGGATTTCTTGTTTGATTCTGAACCCTTTTTAATGTTCAATTCAATACTACTGTATTTGAGAATAACATTATTAATAATGTCATAATGATCTCTACACTATTTTAAGGTACCATATACAGTGTTGACATTCTTTATTGACTGTGAGCTACCTGAGATTTAGTCATCAGACATCACTGTATTTTTAAGTAAGTTTTGAATTTGACAGGAATAGAAGCAGTAATCTGGAAGCAAGTAAAAATGATTTCCAAGCAATACTTAAGCACCTGTAGTAAAAATATCTCTTAAAAGTACAGTCATACACCCAAAGAAGGAATGATTATCTCTGGATTTTTTTTTAAATAGGTGGTTTTATTCTGTTTTTCTTCTATCGTGTGTGTGTGTCCAAAGTTCTCTGCATGGTGCATGCAAGCATGCATTACATTTGTCATTTTCTTTCTTTTTTCTCCCAGCTTTACTGAGGTATAATTGACAAATAAAAATTGTATATATGTCAATCCCAATCGCCCAATTCAGCACACCACCATCCCCACCCCACCGCAGTTTTCCCCCCTTGGTGTCCATACGTTTGTTCTCTACATCTGTGTCTCAACTTCTGCCCTGCAAACCGGTTCATCTGTACCATTTTTCTAGGGATTGGGATTGACATGTATACACTGATGTGTATAAAATTGATGACTGATTAAAAAAATAAAAAATTGTATATACTTAAAGGGTACAACACAGTAATTGTGAAATGATTACCAAAATCAAGCTAGTTACACATCTGTCGCTTCATATACTTACCTTTTTCTGTGTAAGGACACTTAAGATCTATTCTGTCAGCAAATTTCAAGTGTAAAATGCGTTGTTATGAACTACAGTCACGATGCTGTATATTAGACCCCCCAGAACTTATTCATCTTATAAATGAAAGTTTGTACCCTTTGACCTGCATCTTGCCATTTCCCGACCTCTCCCCTGCCCACAACGTTGCAGCAATTCTACTCTCTACTCCTATGAGTTTGACTTTTTTAGATTTCACATATAAGTGAGATCATACATTATTTATCTTTCTGTGTCTGGCTTATTTCATTTACCATAATGTCCTCCAGGTTCATCTGTGATGTTGCAATGGCAAGATTTTCTTCTTTTTTAATGCTAATAGTATTCATTCATATGTATATATCTCACATTTTCTTCGTCCATTCATCCACTGACAGACACTTAGGTTTTTTCCATATCTTGGCTATTGTGAATAACGCTGCAAAAACATGGCAGTGCTGATGTCTCTTTGAGATACTGATTTTATTTCTTTTGGATATATACCCAGGAGTAGGATTATTGGATCATACGGTAGTTTTATTTTTAATTTTTTTGAAGAACCTCCATACTGTTTTCTAGTGGCTGCACCAGTTTATATTCCCACCAACAGTGCACGAGGATTCCCTTTTCTCCACACCTTTGCCAACACTTGTTATCTCTTGTCTCTTTAGCCATTCTGGCAGGTGTGAGATGATATCTCACTGTGGTTTTGATTTCAGTTTCCCTGATGATTAGTGATGTTGAACACCTTTTCATGTAGCTGTTGGCCATTTGTAGGTCTTCTTTGGAAAAATGTCTATTGACATTTATTGAGGTCCTTTGCCCATTTTTTAATTGAGTTATATGTGTGCGTGTGTTTTGTTTTGTTTTGCTGCTGGGTTGTATGAGTTCCTTATATATTTTGGATATTAACCCCTTATCAGATATGATTTGCAAATATTTTCTCCCATTCCATAGATTGCCTTCTCATTTTGTTGTTTCATTTTCTGTGCACAAGCTTTTTAGTTCAATATAGCCCCATGTGTTTATTTTTGCTTTTGTTGCCTTGCTTTTGGAACATTTCCAAAAAGACATTGCCAAGGCCAGTGTCATAGAGATTTTTTCCTGTGTTTTCTTCTAGGAGTTTTATGGTTCAGATATAATATTTAAGTCTTTAACCCATTTTGAGTTAATTTTTGTGTATAGTGTAAGATAAGGATCCAGTGTCATTCTTTTACATGTGGATATCCAGTTTCCCCAACACTGTTTATTGAAGAAACTATCCTTCCCCCATTGTGTGTTCTTGGCACTCTTGTCAAAGATTAGTTGACTATATATGAATGGATTTATTTCTGGGCTTGTGATTCTATTCCATTAGTCTATGTATCTGCTTTTATGCCAATACTGTACTGTTTCAATTATAATAGCCTTGTAATATAGTTTGGAAACATGAAATGTGATGGCTCCACATCTATCATTTTCTGAATGTGATTTTAAAAGGTTCAATGTCCTTTGTTGACTAGAAACCATAGTAGGGCCACTGCAGAAGCTATTGTGTCTTTGTGGGCAAGTCTGCAGCATCTCTTAATATTCTGAGAACTGTCCAGAACTGACCTACATGCAACTCCAGACAACAGTACAAATTCTCTGGAACAATGTGATGATGTCAGCCTTTTATTAATAATTTTTGCCATTAGGGAAAAGTTAGAGGAAAGTAGGAAATTCCAAGGATAGCTATTGATTAGTTTAAGACTTCACAGTGAGTAACTGTGAATACCAGGAACAGGGAACACAGGAAGGGCCTGGAGAAAGTTTCATATTTGATTCAACAGATTCCTAACCTTAGGAAAGTCAGACACTTGCAAGCAATTATCTATCTCATTATGCAGCCATATTCATGCCCGGAGATAGGATGCTCTGGTCCTGTTTCTCAATAATGCCCTTTATTCTGGCAACGCTTAGTTTCCTGGACCTGCGACCTTCACTTGTGCTCTTGGTTTTGGTCCTTTTCTCACTTCCTCGCATTCTCCCTCCTTTTCTTCTTTTCCCTTCTCTTGGTCCCTTAATAATTATGTGCTATGCCCAAAATAAGAGCAGATGGTGAGTTCAGATTTGTAACTACTCCCAGACGTGAGATATCTTTGTGTTGTTTATTTAGCCAACTCTTAATCTACTCATTTCACAAGCATGTGTTTGCTAATAAATGTTAACATGTAACTATTGTTATAGAGAGGGAATGCTTAGTAAATAGTAATTAAAAAAAGAAAAGAAAGGGAAATTCAGACACAGTCTCTACCTTCAAGAAATTTACAGTCTAGTGGAAAGGACTGATAATAATCACAAGTAATCACCCCCAAATAGTTTTTATTACAAATTGGTATGAGTGTTATGACAGAACAGCACAAGTAAATGAGTGAGGGTGACGGTTCCAAGAAAGGATTCCCTGAGGATGTGACATTAAACCTGAGACCTAAAGTAGGGATTCACAACCGGGGCAATTTTGACAACGTCTGGAGGCATTTTTGGTTGTCATAATTGGGACAGGGAGGGTTTATATTTTCTGATCATGTTGTGTGAGTTTGGTTTATGTCTGTAGCAGGGATATTTTCAAAATAAAAAAGAATCTATTCTAAAAAAAGAAATAGGTGAGAGAGATTAAGAGGTACAAACTTCCGGTTGCAAAATCAATGAGTCACGGGTATGAAATGTGCAGTGTGGGGAATTACAGTCAATAGCTATGTAATGTCTTTGCATGGTGACAGATGGTAACTAGACTTATCGTGGTGATCATGTTGGAAATTTATAGAAATATTGAATCGCTATGTTGTGTAACAGGAACTAACAGTGTTGTAGGTCAATTAGGCGTCAAAAGCAAACAAACAAACTCAGAAAAAGATCAGATTTGTGGTACCAGAGGTGAGGGTGATGGGGTAAAGGGGAACTGGATGAAGGCAGAATAAAAAAAGAATCAGTTCGGAACCCCATGATGTATATTGTCCTGCATATCCCCATGCATTGACTAGGCTTTCAGGGTGATTGTAGATAGCACCTAACACAGAGAAGTCATTGTTCAGCTTTGAATGTTACATTAGACATTTTTTTGAGCTCCCAGTAAAACAGTTTCCTTGAATACCAGAGTTTCAAGAGAAAGAAACGTTTTTCTTGGAATTCTGACACTTCCCTTTCACATATCAAGGTACCTACATATGACTCAGGTCATAGTGTTTTATACTATAAGACATTTAGTAGATTGAAGGAAGGTTCTGATATCAGGGCAGTTCCCATCAGACAGGAAGAGGTAGAAAGTGCTTCTTGTGCTTCAGGGAAGGAACCAAGGGAACGAGAGAAAGAGGAAAGCAAAGCAAAGCAATCTGATTTGGATGTCCTTGCATTGTCCTTGGTAGGGCTGGGAGGGCATCTGAAGCACTGAAATAATTTTGAGGGAATCCGAGAATCAGAAGCTTCTTCTGCATTTCTCATAGGTTCTGTCTGCTCTGTCCTCCTTTCTAGGTTGTTGCCCTTGTCCCTCAGGCTAGCCAAATGGCTGAATCTGCTCTCATATTCAAACACCACACCATCCAGACCAAGAGAGAATGTCTTTATATTCCAGCAAGTGTTCCAAGATCCATTCTGATGAGACAGGCTTAGGGCACACCACTGAACCAATCAGCATGATCACCTGATACTAGGAGGGGAATAAAATGTGTTAATCACTTAGTTATTGTCACATCCACCACTGGACTCCAGGAGAGGAGTTGGCTTCCCTACAGCTATGTGGATCCCAAATGGAAATCAGGCACTACTAAAAAAGGGACATGGATTCTGGAGACAAACACAGATCCCCACTTTAGCCTACTCCTTAGGCCACCCAATAGCCAGACATACTCTTCTTTCAACACGTGGTTTAAAACATGGCCAAGCTTACATAGAACAAGCACAGACCCTATAAATGTGCACGTCACCTCAGAAAACACAATCCAAAGATTGATTCGGTTACTGAATCCAGATTCTAAGAGCTCTGATAAAAATCAAAACCATATATAATCACACAGCTTATGGGCTACATTACCATGCTTTGTGTTTGACCGATTGCATAATTCCCAGAGAGTCTTGCCTATAAGATGAAGTGACAAATAACTTTTCTCAGCTTGCCCTCACAGGGTGTCTCAATAGATCACTAAACTAGGATCATTAGACTGTTTATTCTTCAAGGCTTGCTTTAAAACTTTTCTCTTTCTGGGTCCACCAACCCTAAACTGTTACATAATAAACTTGGCCCAATCTTCAACTGCCTCTCACGTGGAAATATCCCCAGATATAGTAAATCAGAACAAAGCCCTAACCTTTGACCTTGTTATTCTGAAATGCTACTAATTTTGCATCAGTGGTTTCCTTTACAGTGGTAAGCAATAAACTTGACTTTGTTTTAGCAACAAGTTATTTTGGAGAGCTCTTCAGAGAGTGAGCAGTTGACCCTGGGTGAGGTGCATTCCTTTTCTTGGGTCCAAATATAGTTTCTCATGATTCACTAATTTATGGCTAAATGGATACTTACTTAGATGGAGTGCATATAAGAATACAATGGTGCAGAAATAAAAGAGTGACTAAAGTGAAAACTTCCATTTGGAAAAGAGGAAACATCACATAGGGATGACTGGTCCCGATATGCATGATATGACAGGACTCCCTCACTTGAGAGTTCCTTAGTTTGCCAATCTGCTCACCTCTGGTTTGGTTATGGCAGGATGTTTCTTTTCTACTGTCCTTCACAGCCATCTCTGAGACGGGCACTGAGTATGTCACCCCTTTCCCTTTACTGCTTAGAGGCTCATTTCCTATTAGTTAAGGAGCTTAGAGTTGATATTCAGGGCCTAAGAAATCACAGGCTGGGAGCTTATTTGGCAATAAAGCTTCAATAAAAGTATAGAGGCTTCCAGGCTATTTGTTGCATAGGCCAGCAGCCAAAGACAGAGACCCCGATGAGTTGAAGTCTTGAAGTTCAATTCTAGCCACCAGAGTTTCTTTGGTAATGAGCCTCCACTTCCCTGCTTTGCTCACTCCTCTACTGCTGTGGTTCTCAAAGTGTGGTTCCTAGGCCAGCAGCAGCAGCACCTGAGAACTGGTTAGAGATGCCAATTCTTAGGTGCAGACCTATTCAGAACCTCTGGGGCTGGGGCCCAGCAATCTGTGGTGGAATAAGCACTGGAGGTGAGATAAAGTTTGAGACCACAGCTTTAAGTGATGTCATTTGGGGGCAATTTGAAACAATAAGCTGGGGCCTGAAAATGCCATTAAAATTGTTTCTCCCTGCAGGCTTTACGTGAGGGCTTCTTCTCAAGTGGAGCCATGACCCTTTTCCTTTTCTTATTAGTAGGAGCTCATTAGCAGAGGCCTGGATGGGGGTTAGGGAACAGCAGCATTTTCCTGAGCCACAAAGATAACTACTCTTCTAATCTTTCAGGGTTCCAGGTACTAGACTCTCTGGCAACTGAATAGACATCAAGGGTAGTGTTTCTCTAGGCAAGGTCTTATTTTCTTCCTTCTGCTTTCCGATGGCAGTATCAAAACTATCATACCTCTTTTGTGTAGGAATTTATTGAAGGCCACTAAAAATAGTCAACACACTCTAACATCCTAATTTTTCCTCCAAAGTCCCTTCATGCAAAAGCTTCAATATGTACATGATCTGGCTCTCCAAGGTACAGATGGACAAAAATGATTATTTCCATTACCATGTATTAATAACTACAATCTTCCAACCACTGAATAGATGTGTCCCATTGGTCTCCACCCAACCTCCTTGGCTCAGCTAAGACCACATTTTAGAGTCTCTTAATGTTAACCTTACTCTCAGTCCCAATTTCTGTATCAAGGATCTGAATTACAAACAACAGAAACCAAGGACGGTTGTCTTACAAGGAAAAAATTGTGGAAAAAGAAAGAGGGTTTATTGAAATGAAATGGTACCCCACAGATTCACCTGGGGGCTGGGGGATGAGAGAGGGTGAATGGGCAGGACTAGGATGATGAAGGTGAATCAATGGGAAGAAGAGCCACTGCAGGGTGGATCAGGTCAAGGTGCCACTACCAGCATTGCTGATGCCGAGCCATGGCTGCTGAGATGACCTAACATCTAACCATCAGGACATGTTCTTATGTCAGACACCCGAAGTCTCAGTGCCAGGGTGAGCTTAGAGTTGAGCTACGTGGCTCAATGTAACTCATATGCCAACTGATCCCTGACGAGTAGGAGAGGATAAAGGAGGATCTGGGCCCTCTCATCTTCCATAATGGTTGGTGGACCCCAGAGATCGTAAGATGATAAGAATGATATTAAGGAGGAGAATGAATGCTGGAGGGAGGGGTTGGGAGGTGAAAATAATGGTTGCCTCTGGGGCCTGAAGTGGGGGTATTGCACTGCCCTAAAGAGTCCACATGGGAGTTCAGTGACTTTATAAAGTATTGACACTTAGAACAGGGCCTGGCACATAGTGAGCACTAGGTAAATGTCCCTGCTTGCTGTTTGATGCTTTTTTCCAAGGCATCGTTATTGCCTTGATCATATGTAAAATTAAAAAAGAATGACTCCACCTTACCCCACCCCTCAAAAAAGTAGAGAAAGTAAAGAAAAAAAGGCAAAAAAAATTTATATCCTGCCTTTCCATTGAGTAATGTAACATCAGTAGTATCCTGTGTTCATAAATATTGTTTACAATTTAAAATGTTTTTCAGTATCAGGATTGCATATTCATAATTCTATTGTGATATCTTGGCATGGAGGCCTGATATAGTCATCATTGGTTAATATAAAATATCAGCAAGCAGAAACAGAAAATGATCAGAAATCTTTTCTCTTTTATTTCTGTGGAATAAAATCGGTAAATGATATCATATCAAAGAATTATTTTTTAAAATGCCGTGTTTGGGGAGGTTTGTTTCGATATCAAATATTTCTATTTCATTTTTTTGTTTATCTGTAAAATTATTATTGGAGACATGGTAACATACATGAGTGAAGGATGGGAGAAAGGGGAAGAGGGATATGGAATGGGAAAGATAAAAGGAGAAAGAAAGAGAGTTAACATTTGCTGACTATTGTGCAACTTTCCTTTACATAAATTATCTCATTTCATCTTCCAAATAACTGGACCATTTAAATCTGCAGAACACATTCTTTAAACGAAAATTTACCTGAAAACCATTATAACAAAGAAGGTAACTGTTGAGTGAATAAATAGCTCAGGATGAGCAGTTGAGGAAGTGGGTACCCTCTTCATCTTCCTTGGGATAACACTCTGAATTATTTTAAAAATATCATCTAATTTATATTTTAAAAAAGGCTAAACTCTGGTCAGTGTAGTTTTGGTAGTTAAGTGAATTACGTTGTATTCTAACTCTTCACAGATTTGTAACACATACATCAAGTTTAAGTTCACGGGTAACTCTTCCTTGACTGTATGGATTTTAAGTTTCGTCTTTGAGTATGGAATCAAAGACTATCTATACCTGGTAAAGAAAATTCAAATACGCACACACACAGACTCAGAAACCAAATTACTGCATTTCACAGAAATTTTCAGCCTTAACTATTATGTGTAAGGGGAATTTTATGTGTAGTTATAATTTTAACATGTAAAAATAGACTAGCGATAAGGTAAAAATCCAAGTAATTTCTTGCTAAATCCAAACACCCTTGACTTAAGATCACAAGCTAAGTTCCTAACCATATGGAACCGTTTACTAGTTGAGACACAGTTACTGATTCAGCTATTATGAACCAGTCCCTAGCATATGTTCTCTGGCCATTTTATGGTTTTAAAAATGACAGACCAAGGTTGAACTCAGAAGACTGAAAGAGGCACCTATGAGGTTGAAAGCAACAAATAGAATTTGTACATATTACAGAAGGAGCTGCCAGCTAAAAGCACTAGAGTTGGAATTATCAAGGACATAGGGTATTATTTTGTCATTTCATTTGTAAAAAAAATGAACGGAAACATGTACAAATATTTGTTTGACTACAGAAATATCCCATTAGAACTCCATCTCATGGGCATCATTATCCTATAAAAGAAAATTGTTCCCTTGTGGATTGCAGATATGAATATATTCACCGCAAAATGTGTGCAGTTTGAAATCTATGCTATATTTTCTCTTTCTATTTGTATTGGTTTCTCTTTACAACAGCAGGGGATGCTCTTAAGGGGATGCTGGAACAAGTTCCTTACTTACTACCTACATCCAAAGTCTGAGCTAGTTAAAAAAAGTTTTTTTTTTTAAACCAGGTATAGATAGCCTTTGATTGCATACTTAAAGATGAAAGAAAATTCATATATTGATGGAAAAGTTAACTCTGCATTTTAAGGTATTATAAATGGCTAATATCAAACCAAGGGAAAACATATGACTATCTCAAAATAAGTAGAAGAAGAAATTTGGACCAAGAGGCTGCAAGAGATTCTTGGTTAATACTGTAGAAGATGAATCTCAGAAACCATCACATGACAGACACATATCTGCCATTGCAAGAGCCTCTCACTGACTTTCCTATACCTCCTTGGCCTCCATTGAATCCATCTCTTCTTCAAACAGCGAAAAGCATCTTCTCAAAATGAAATTCTAGGGACTTACATGGTGGCGCAGTGGTTAAGAACCTGCCTGCCAATGCAGGGGACACGGGTTCGAGCCCTGGTCGGGGAAGATCCCACATGCCGTGGAGCAAGTAAGCCCCTGCCCCACAACTTCTGAGCCTGTGCTCTAGAGCCTGCGAGCCACAACTACTGAGCCCGTGTGCCACAACTACTGAAGCCCACGCGCCTAGAGCCTGTGCTCCGCAACAAGAGAAGCCACCGCAATGAGAAGCCTGCGCATCACAACAAAGAGTAGCCCCCGCTCGCCAGAACTAGAGAAAGCGCACATGCAACAATGAAGACCCAACGCAGCCAAAAATAAATAAATAAATTTATAAAAAAATAAAAACCACAAAAATGTCTCTGATTAAAAAAAAAGAAATTCTAATCATATAATCCTACTCCATAAATCTTTCATTATGCTTGAGATAAAATGCAAAGTCCTTAGCATAACTTACATGGTCCTTTTACAATACAGATATTTCCTGTGTCTGCCTTTCTAGATTCAGGGCCTTATAATTTCTAACCCTTTTACTGAATGTGCTTCTTCCCTTTTTTGGATAGTCTAGTCTGATTTATGGCTCAGCTGAAGCACCACATTTTCAGGAAAGCCTTCCCTGACCCCTCAGACCTATGAGGGAAGGACAGGAAATAAATGCATATTTTTGTGGTATTAACTGCTACAGAGAAATATATAGAATGATAATGGGGTTGTAATTTTACATAGGATAATCAAAAAAGGCATTGCTGATCAAGTAGTATTTGAGCAAAGACCTGAAGAGATTTGAAATAAGACTTACACTTGCAGCTGTCTGGGGCAAGGGCAGTCCAGCCAGAGGCAGAAGCTGGTGCAAGGGCCCTGAGGTAGGATGGACTTGCTATTTGAGAAAGAACAAGAAGGCCAATATGGCAAACACCAAGTAAGGGAACCAAGCAGGGAGAGCACTAGAAGACAAACTCATAGAACATGTAGATCATGGTGAGCAGTTTGGATTTAGATCTAAAGAAAGATGAAAAGCTAGATTTGAGTGAGTGAAGGGGTGAACACTGGGAGATGAGGCTAGAGAGGGAATGGTTTAGGGGTTTGGACACAGTGTGGTGCAAGTAGACCATTGTAAAGGTCTTGGCCATTCCTCTGAGTAAACCGTGTTGGCTTTGGATTGCTTAAGCAGAATAGTAACATGATCTGGTGTGTATTCTGGATGATCACTCTAGCTGCTATGTTAGAATAGAGGGGGAAAGAGTGGTGGCAGGGAACCTCGTAAAGTGCCTCTCATAGTCCTCCTGATGAGTACTGACTGTGACTGCACAAGTGTAGTAGAGGTGCTCATGAGCACCTGGGATCTGGATTTATTTATCTGGAAGAGAGAGCCAACAGAATTTGCTAATATAAAGTGGAAGGAAGAGAAGTGTGAAGAATTATTCTAACGTTTTGGCCTAAGCAACCATAAAAATAGGGAATAGAGTTGTTTTGGTCTAAGAACTATTAAAAATTAGGGAATAGAGTATAACAAAAGGTGGAAAACTAGGAGACGCTCTTTTGTAGGAGAGGGACTGCTGCTGGTACTTAAATAAAGAATTCCCTTTAGAATATGTTGAGTTTGAGATAACCATTAGATAATCAATTAGAGTTTTCTAGTAGAGAGTCAGATACAAAAATCTAGAGTTTAGCAAAAAGTTCAGGGCCAGAGGTATGCATTTTGGAGTCATATGTAAATACATGGTATTTAAAGACTGGGAGCAAGTGTAGCTTGAAGAGAGGAGGTCAGAGGACCTCCAGGGGCACTCCAAATTTTAGAAGTCAGCAAGATAAGGATGATCCAGCAAAGCATTAAGCTGTTCTGTGAGATAGAAGGACACCCTAGAGACTGGTGTTCAGAGGCCAAGTGGAGAGTATGTTTCAAATATTTGTTAGGAGCTACAAATTACTAATATCAGAATTGAAAAAGGGGGCTTCCCTGGTGGCGCAGCGGTTGAGAGTCTGCCTGCCAATGCGGGGGACACGGGTTCGAGCCCTGGTCCGGGAGGATCCCGCATGCTGCAGAGTGGCTGGGCCCGTGGGCCACAATTGCTGAGCCTGCGTGTCTGGAGCCTGTGCTCCGCAGCGGGAGAGGCCGCGATAGTGAGGGGCCCACGCACCGCGATGAAGAGTGGCCCCCGCTTGCCGCAACTGGAGAAGGCCCTCGCACAGAGACGAGGACCCAACACAGCCATAAGTAAATAAATAAATAAATAAAATTAAAAAAAAAAAATAGGAATTAAAAAAAAAAAAAAAAAGAATTGAAAAAGGGAACATCACTACAGGTCCCATGAGCATTGAAAAGATTAAAAAGGAATACTAAGAACATCTCAATGCCCACAAATTTGATAACCCAGATGAAATGGACCAATTGCTTAAAAAACACAATCTCCCAAAACTCACACAAGAAGGAATAGATAATCTGAAAAGGCCGATGTCTATTTAATATTGAATCAATAATGAATAATCTTCCAAAAGAGAAAACGCTAGGTCCAGATAGAGTCACCACTGAATTATACCAAACATTTGAGGAAGAATTTATGCCAATTCTCTATACTCTCTTCCAGAATATAGAAGCAGAGGGAATACTTTCTAACTCATTCTAGGAGGTCAGCATTATCCTAATTTGAAAACCAGACACAGACATTACTAGAAAAGAAAACTAGAAATTAATATTTCTCATGAACACAGATGCAAAATCTTCAACAAAATATTAGCAAATTGAATCCAACAATGTATAAAAGGAATTATACACCATGACCAAGTAGCATTTATCCTGGGTATGCAAGGTGTTTTAACATTTGACAATCAATTAATGTTATTCATCACATCAACAAGTGAAAGAAAAAAAAATCACATGATCACAACAATAGATGCCGAAAAGGCACCTGACAAAATCCAATACTCATTCATGATACAAATGCTCATCAAACTAGGAATAGAAGGGAACTTCCTCAAATTGATAAAAAATCATCTTCAAAAACCTGCAGCTAACATCATACTTAATGATGAAAAACTAGAAACTTTCCCACTAAGATCAGGAAAAAGGCAAAGAAGTCCCTTCACCACTCCTTTTCAACATCATACTGGAAATGCTAGCTAATGCAAACAAGAGGAAAAATAGACAATAGAAACATATCTAAAGATAATCCATAAACTGGAGTTGTCAGACACAGATTTTAAATAACTATTACTTATATGTTTGAGAAAATAGATGACACAATGGAGAATTTCACCAAAACACTAGAATCTACAAAAAAAGAATCAAACAGAAATTCTTGAACAGCAAATCATAATAATTAAAATTAAGAATTCAATATTTGGGTTTTCATCAAATTAGGCTGAACAGAAGAAAGGATTTGTGAACTGGAAGATAAGCTATTAAAGCCATGCAAACTAACGCACACAGTGAAGAAAGTATGGAAAAGCCATAGTACACACCTTTTGTATCTATGTGTAAGAGTCACCCAAAATTAGTGTGTTTGCACCATTCCATGGGCAGAATACCAATGGAATGTGGGTATTGTGATACCATGAAAGAAATCCCATCCTGGCCAGTGAGGGTGATCTGGTCACCAAGCCACCCTCTTGGAACCAGGACCTGACTCCAGAACTCAACTTCAGGGCCTTAGGACAACCCTATGGGTATGATTCTGGGAGCTCTTCAAGCATCTGGTTGACCTCAATGAGTGGTATAGAGAGTTGGAGAGTGCTCCTGAGAAATCTCACCCATGCAGGTCCTAATCTAGGCTCTGGGTGCCCTTCCTGGATAATAATGCAGATTCTGGGTGATTCCAATCACCAGGAGAGGATTATGAAAACTTTGGAAAAGGCACTTTGAAGTGGTGGGAGTTAGGGGATTAAAAGGGGGCCTGAGGTGTGGAGCCCAGATCAGGAGTTCCACTTACTTGGGTCTAAGGCAGGTAATGAGAATTTTAGTGATCATTTAGGGACCTGTGATCTAACTCAAATCAATGAGAATCATTCCTTGGCTTTTGCTTGAAATATTGGAGAAGAGATTTTCTTCCCAATGAAATGCTTAAACTTTGATAATATAAGCTTTTAGATTTTGTTACCTTTCTTTGCTGCCACTGGGATGAATATGATTGAGAAATAAGCCAGCAAAGTTGAAAACAAAACTAAGTGACAGAGAGGAGGGAAAAAATATTCTTGAAGACAAGGATTAAACAACTGGATTGCACCGAGTCAGCAGCTAATTTATTACAGAAATATATGAGTTAATATGTTCCCTTATTTGCTTAAACTGAGTAGATTTGGAACTTTCTTACTTGAAACAGGATGAGCCCTTATTCACATGCACAAGATTTTTATCTTCTCCCTTCTTGCGTGAGGATCTGGTGATACTGTTTCTGGTGGTACTGCCTCAGTCATTGAGCAGAGCAGAGTCTGAAGGGTGACTGGCTCTGATGGAATGACAGTAAGTTTGATACTCATTTAAATTGTTTACAGGATATCCTGGTAGGATAGCACGTGCTCTGAAACATGAGTGTGGAGCTCAAGGGAAATGTCAGGTTTGAGATATAAATTTTGGTAGCACTATCATATTAGTAAGAGAAAGTTTTGGCATTGTATGAGATATACAGTAAGAAGAAAAAACTGAACATGAACTATAAGGGAGCTAATATTTAATAGGGAGCTAGAAGAGAGGAATCAACGAAAAAAGGGAGGCTGATCTGAAGTAGGAGAAAATCCAAGGGTGAACAACGAAGGAAAAAAAAGAACAGAGTTGTAAGACTTTGGTACATGTGGTAAAAGTAAAAGATGAATGACATGCAGCTTTTCAATTAGCATTTAAATATTGGATTTGGCAACTCGGGTTAACGAATGACCTTTAAGAGAGGAGTTTTGTTAGAGGAAAGGGATGAGAAAAAATTCAGAGATTGAGGGTTGCACAAATGTATCAACTAAGATTATATTTGGCTCAAAAATAATGATTTACATATGGGTAAAATTTTTAAATATCATATTTCTCTGATGAATTTTAAATATCAACAGTGATTATATTCTGCTTTAAGGTCAAATTGAGATTAATTTCTATGATTTCTATTTGATTTTGAGACCTTAAAAATAACTAGTGAGTAATTTCTGTTTGTCAAAAAACTCCTAAGCTGATTCATAGAAATCAGAAGACAATTGAGCTTTCAAAGAATCATTTTTTTTTACTTATACTCTTGCATCTATATGCATACATATAAAATATCAACTAATTAAAATCATAGTATATGGACTGAACTATATTATGTTAAAATATTATTTATATGTTAAAACTAAAGTTCACAGCCTTAAATAATATCATCTAAACTTATATAGCTTACTACATATGTGAATGTTTAAATAAATGCATTCAACACTACATCAATAAGTACATGAAGATAAAGAGTAGTTTAAAGGAGAGGACTGGTAATTTAAAAAGTTATAATGAAATAAAACAAAAGTTAAACATTCATGTCTTTCATGGAGGAAGTCAGGAAGAGACATCCCAGAGCTGGTATGAATCTCCATAGTTACCTGGCTCACAGGCTCTTTTATCTTTCTCCTCTACTGTGTTTGGCCATGGCTTCCATCCTAAAGCTTTTTTCATTGTCCAGATGGTTGCTGGGGCTTTAGACACCAGACGTGTATTCTAGACAGGAGGAAGGAGAAAGGACTAATGACAAGTGGGAACATGTTAAAACCCCCTGTTCAACACTTTTTTTGAAGTCTACCTAACTTCTGCTTAAAACACATTGAACACCCCTAGCTGCCAGAACGACTGGGAAATAAAATATTTTATCTGGGCACATTGATCAGGGTCCAGTTAGAGACAAAGAACAGGATAGACAGCTAACAGTCTCTGTCTCGATGGATTGTGAGACACAAAGGAAAATGCACTGTATTTTCCAAAATATTTGGTAGAGATATGGGGAGGTACTTTGAATAGTATTTGAGAGAATGGGAATTTTTAGGATGGGAAAGACTTGAGTGTTTGTGGGTTGAGGGGCAGAATGCATAAGATAAAGTGCAATTAATTAAAGGAGCAAGGCATCTGGGGAGGTGAGAGACAGGGATCGAGGGCACAGGAGTCCCTATTGATTCCTCATGCCTCCCATTTCAGGAAATCAATGTCAAGGTGGTCTACAATGCATTGTTCGCACTTGGGTCCCATCTGCCTTACATGGGATTTTAGAGTTTAATGGCATAGTTATAACACTTTAACTTTGCATGAAAACACTTTGCAAATATAATCTGTGAGGGTTCCATGTTCATTATGGTAAAGAATAAGCTATTTAGCAAAAAAGGGATTGTTCTTCATAGATTTGAGCAAGAAACCTTTGCAAATAAAATGTTTTTAGATTAAATTTTAAAATAATAGGCTATGTGCCTAGACGTATGTATAAAAATTAGATAAAATGAGTCTTTGGATAAATGATCCTTTGGACAATTAACTTATCATATTTAATACATTGCTTTCAATATTAGCATTTATCTTTCTTTTTTATTATAATCTGATCTGTACAGGTGCATGCGCGCACACACACACACACACACAACTCTTAAAAATGTCCAATAGTTGCTAAAATCAACATATATGGAAATAGCCCCTATAGCTTAAAAGGGTCTTTTTAGCATTTATTAGAAAGTATGATATAATACCTTATTCCTTTTGCTCTGTGTTGACATTCCAAATGCTATGTTTTAATAGCATATGGCAACATAAATAATTTACTAATTTAGAATTTACCCGGTCCTCAATTTTTTAAAGGAGAATATGCAGAATATTCAGAATGAATATTATCAAGTTTCTGCCATATAGATAAGAGGCAAACTTTTACTTTTCATAAGATTGAAAAATTAAAGGCACTAAATCATTCTCCAGCTATCCACATCATGTGTAAAAATAGTTTCTTATTTTGTATGTTCAGAAATACTACTTTAATATCTCTAAAGTTTTGTAAGTATACACTTGCTTTCTTTATGCTTTATTTCATCTTTGCTTAAAATATGATTTATTCTAGTTTCATTTTAGATTTATTCACTCTCTAAAGTTATGGGTCAAAATTATAATTTAGCAATCACCATACTTTCTGCAATTAAAAAAATCTTGTGTCATTTGAAGTTGAATTCACATGCTTTTGTCTACTCTTTATCAAAGACCAAATAATTTATGTTTTCAAAAATTCCATTGAGGGGGCGCCTTCAAGATGGCAGAGGAGTAAGATGTGGAGATCACCTTCCTCCCCAAAAATACATCAAAACTACATCTACATGTGGAACAACTCCTACAGAACACCTACTGAACGCTGGCAGAAGACCTCAGACTTCCCAAAAGATGCCCTCAGGTGAACTACACACAGGAGCGGGGCCAAATCCAAAGCTGAACCCCAGGAGCTGTGCGAACAAACAAGAGAAAGGGAAATTTCTCACAGCAGCCTCAGGAACAGCAGATTAAATCTCCACAATCAACTTGATGTACCCTGCATCTGTGGAATACCTGAATACACAATGAATCATCCCAAAATTGAGGCAGTGGACCTTGGGAGCAACTGTAGACTTAGGGTTTGCTTTCTGCATCTACTTTTTTTCTGGTTTTATGTTTATCTTAGTTTAGTATTTAGAGTTTATTATCATTGGTAGATTCATTTACTGATTTGGTTGCTCTCTTCCTTTTTAAGTTTTTTATATGTATATATATTTTTTCTTTTTTCACTTATTGTGAGTGTATATGTGTATGCTTCTTTGTGTGATTTTGTCTGTATAGCTTTGCATTTGCCATTTGTCCTAGGGTTCTGACGGTCTGTTTATTGGGTTTTTTTTTTTTTTTTTAGTATAGTTTTTAGTGCTTGTTATCATTGGATGTTTTGTTTTTTGGTTTGCTTGCTCTCTTCTTTCTTTCCCTCCTTTTTTTAAAATTACTTTTTAATTTTTTTATGCTTAATAATTCTTTTCTATTTTAATAACTTTCTTTTCTTTCTTTCTTTCTTCCTTCCTTCCTTCCTTTTCTTTTCTTTCCTCCCTTCTTTCTTTCTTTTTTCTCCCTTTTCTTCTGAGCCATGTGGCTGACAGGGTCTTGGTGCTCTGGCTGGGTGTCAGGCCTGAGCCTCTGAGGTGGGAGAGCCGAGTTCAGGACATTGGTCTACCAGAGACCTCCCGGCCCCATGTAATATCAAATGACAAAAGCTCTCCCACGGATTTCCATCTCAATGCTGAGACCCAGCTCCACTCAACCACCAGCAAGCTACAGTGCTGGACACCCCATGCAAAACAGCTAGCAAGACAGAAACACAAACCCACCCATTAGCAGAGAGGCTGCCTAAAATCATAATAAGATCACAGACACCCCAAAACACACCACTGGATGCTGTCCTGCCCACCAGAAAGACAAGATCCAGCCTCATCCACCAGACACAGGCACCAGTACCCTCCACCAGGAAGCCTACACAACCCACTGAACCAACCTTACCCATGGGGAGCAGACACCAAAAACAACAGGAACTATGAACCTGCAGCCTGTAAAATGGAGACCCCAAACACCATAAGTTAAGCAAAATGAGAAGACAGAGAAATACACAGCAGATGAAGGAGCAAGGTAAAAACCCACCAGACCAAACAAATAAAGAGGAAATAGGCAGTCTGTGTGAAAAAGAATTCAGAGTAATGGTAGTAAAGATGATCCAAAATCTTGGAAATAGAGTGGAAAAATAAAGAAGCCTTTAACAAGAACCTAGAAGAACTAAAGAGCAAGCAAACAATGATGAACAACACAATAAATGAAATTAAAAATTCTCTAGAAGGAATCAATAGCAGAATAATTGAGGCAGAAGAATGTGTAAGTGACCTGGAAGATAAAATAGTGGAAATAACTATCACAGAGCAGAATAAAGAAAAAAGAATGAAAAGAATTGAGGACAGTCTCAGAGACCTCTGGGACAACATTAAACGCACCAACATTCTAATTATAGGGATCTCAGAAAAAGAACAGGAAAAAAAAGGGACTGAAAAAATATTTGAAGAAATTATAGTTGAAAACTTCCCTAAAATGGGAAAGGAAATAGTCAATCAAGTCCAGGAAGCACAGAGAGTCCCACACAGGATAAATCCAAGGAGAAACATGCCAAGACACATATTAATCAAACAATCAAAAATTAAATACAAAGAAAAAATGTTAAAAGCAGCAAGGGAAAAACAACAAGTAACGTAAAAGGGAATCCCCATAAGGTTAACAGCTGATCTATCAGCAGAAACTCTGCAAGCCAGAAGGGAGTGGCAAGACATTATTTAAAGTGATGAAAGGGAAAAACCTACAACCAAGATTACTCTACCCAGCAAGGATATCATTTAGATTCAATGGAGAAATTAAAACCTTTACAGATAAGCAAAAGCTAAGAGAATTCAGCACCACCAAACCAGCTCTACAGCAAATGCTATAGGAACTTCTCTAGGCAGGAAACACAAGAGAAGGAAAAGACCTACAATAACAAACCCAAAACAATTAAGAAAATGGTAATAGGAACATACATATCGATAACTACCTTAAATGTAAATGGATTAAATGCTCCAACCACAACATATAGACTGACTGAATGGACACAAAAACAAGACCCGTATATATGCTGTCTACAAGAGAACCACTTCAGACCTAGGGACACATACAGACTGATAGTGAGGGGATGGAAAAAGATATTCCATGCAAACGGAAATCAAAAGAAAGCTGGAGTAGCAATTTTCGTATCAGACAAAATAGACTTTAAAGACAATTACAAGAGACAAGGAAGGACACTACATAATGATCAAGGGATCAATCCAAGAAGAAGATATAACAGTTGTAAATATTTATGCACCCAACATAGGAGCACCTCAATATATAAGGCAAATGCTAACAGCCATAAAAAGGGAAATCGACAGTAATACAATAATAGTAGAGGACTTTAACACCCCACTTTCACCAATGGACAGATCATCCAAAATGAAAATAAATAAGGAAACACAAGCTTTAAGTGATACATTAAACAAGATGGACTTATTTGATATTTATAGGACATTCCATCCAAAAACAGCAGATTACACTTTCTTCTCAAGTGCTCATGGAACATTTTCCAGGATAGATCATATCTTGGGTCACAAATCAAGCCTTGGTAAATTTAAGAAAATTGAAATCATATCAAGTATCTTTTCTGACCACAGCGCTATGAGACTAGATATCAATTACAGGAAAAAAATCTATAAAAATTACAAACACATGGAGGCTAAACAATACACAGCTAAATAACGAAGAGATCATTGAAGAAATCAAAGAGGAAATCAAAAAATATCTAGAAACAAATGACAATGAAAACACATTGATCCAAAACCTATGGGATGCAGCAAAAGCAGTTCTAAGAGGGAAGTTTATAGCAATACAATCCTACCATAAGAAACAAGAAACATCTCAAATAAACAACCTAACCTTACACCTAAAGCAATTAGAGAAAGAAGAACAAAAAAACCCCAAAGTTAGCAGAAGGAAAGAAATCATAAAGGTCAGATCATAAATAAATAAATCAGACAAAGATATCACAAAAAAAGAAAACTACAGGCAAATATCACTGATGAACATAGATGCAAAAATCCTCAACAAAGTACTAGCAAACAGAATCCAATAGCACATTGTAAAGGATCATACACCATGATCAAGTGGGGTTTATCCCAGGAATGCAAGGATTCTTCAATATATGCAAATCAATTAATGTGATAACCCATATTAACAAATTGAAGGAGAAAAACCATATGATCATCTCAATAGATGCAGAAAAAGCTTTCAACAAAATTCAACACCCATTTATGGTAAAAACCCTCCAGAAAGTAGGCATAGAGGGAACTTACCTCAACATAATAAAGGCCTTATATGACAAAGCCACAGCCAACATTGTTTTCAATGGTGAAAAACTGAAACCATTTCCACTAAGATCAGGAACAAGGCAAGGTTGCCCACTCTCAACACTGTTATTCAACATAGTTTTGGGAGATTTAGCCACAGCAGTCAGAGAAGAAAAAGAAATAAAAGGAATCCAAATCGGAAAAGAAGAAGTAAAGCTTTCACTGTTTGCAGATGACATGATACTATACATAGAGAATCCTAAAGATGCTACCAGAAAACTAAAAGAACTAATCAATGAATTTGGAAAAGTAGCAGGATACAAAATTAATGTACAGAAACGTCTTGCATTCCTATACACTAATGATGAAAAATCTGAAAGAAATTAAGGAAACACTCCCATTTACCATTGCAACAAAAAGAATAAAATACCTAGGAATAAACCTACCTAAGGAGACAAAAGACTGGTATGCAGAAAACTATAAGACACTGATGAAAGAAATTAAAGATGATACAAATAGATGGAGAGATATACCATGTTCTTGGATTGGAAGAATCAACCTTGTGAAAATGAGTATAATACCCAAAGCAATCTACAGATTCAAAGCAATCCCCATCAAACTACCAATGGCATTTTTCACAGAACTAGATCAAAAAATTTCACAATTTGTATCGAAACACAAAACATCCTGAATAGGCAAAGCAATCTTGAGAAAGAAAAACAGAGCTGGAGGAATCAGGCTCCTTGACTTCAGACTATACTACAAAGCTACAGTAATCAAGACAGTATGGTACTGTCACAATAACAGAAATATAGATCAATGGAACAGGATAGAAAGCCCAGAGATAAACCCACGCACATATGGTCACCTTATCTTTGATAAAGGAGGCAAGAATATACAATGGAGAAAAGACAACCTCTTCAATAAGTGGTGCTGGGAAAACTGGACAGCTACATGTAAAAGAATGAAATTAGAACACTCCCTAATACCATACACAAAAATAAACTCAAAATGGATTAAGGACCTAAATGTAAGGTGAGACACTATAAAACTGTTAAGAGGAAAACATAGGCAGAGCACTCCATGACATAAATGCAAGATCCTTTTTGACCCACCTCCTAGAGAAATGGAAATAAAAACAAAAATAAACAAATGGCACCTTATGAAACTTAAAAGCTTTTGCATAGCAAAGGAAACCATAAAATGAGATGAAAAGACAACCCTCAGAATGGGAGAAAATATTTGCAAAGGATGTAACTGAAAAAGGATTAATCTCCAAAATATACAAGCAGCTCATGCAGCTCAAAATCAAAAACACAAACAACCCAATCCAAAAATGGGCAGAAGACCTAAATAGACATTTCTCCAAAGAAGTTATACAGATTGCCAGTAAACATATGAAAGGATGCTCAACATCACTAATCATATGGGAAATGCAAATCAAAACTACAATGAGGTATCACCTCACACCAATCAGAATGGCCATCATCAAAAAATCTACAAGCAATAAATGCTGGAGAGGGTGTGGAGGAAAGGGAACCCTCTTGCCCGGTTGGTGGGAATGTAATTTGATACAGCCACTGTGGAGAACAGTATGGAGGTTCCTTAAAAAACTAAAAATAGAACTACCGTACGACCCAGCAATCCCACTACTGGGCATATATCCTGAGAAAACCATAATTCAAAAAGAGTCATGTGCCACAATGTTCATTGCAGCTCTATTTACAATAGCCAGGACATGGAAGCAGCCTAAGTGTCCATCGACAGATGAATGGATAAAGAAGATGTGGCCATATATACAGTGGAACATTACTCAGCCATAAAAAGAAACGAAATTGAGTTATTTGTAGTGT
The DNA here is from genome assembly GCF_949987535.1 of Balaenoptera acutorostrata. NCBI lineage: Eukaryota > Metazoa > Chordata > Mammalia > Artiodactyla > Balaenopteridae > Balaenoptera > Balaenoptera acutorostrata. The sequence continues at coordinate 10,417,753 of NC_080068.1, forward strand.
GGTGGATGGACCTAGAGACTGTCATACAGAGTGAAGTAAGTCAGAAAGAGAAAAACAAATACCGTATGCTAATACATTTATATGGAATCTTAAAAAAAAAAATGGTTCTGAAGAACCTAAGGGCAGTACAGGAATAAAGAGGCAGACATAGAGAATAGACTTGAGGACACGGGGAGGGGGAAGGGTAATCTGGGACGAAGTGAGAGAGTGGCATGGACATATATACACTACCAAATGTAAAATAGCTAGCTAGTGGGAAGCAGCACATAGCACAGGGAGATCAGCTCAGTGCTTTGTTTCCACCTAGAGGGGTGGGATAGGGAGGGTGGGTGGGAGACGCAAGAGGGAGAGATATGGCGATGTATGTATATGTATAGCTGAGTCACTTTGTTATACAGCAGAAACTAACACATCAGTGTAAAGCAATTATACTCCAATAAAGATATTAAAGAAAAGAATTCCATTGAGATGGGAAGCTTAGGAGAGACAAAAATGCAGCCCATGGGCTTTTTCTGTTTGTATGATATAATTTTAAAAATCGTCAGTGTCTTCAATGAAGTACTATGACGCTAAAATTATAATGACTTAAAGATGATGATGTTCATATCAACATAGAAATGTCACCATCACTACAAATACTCTATCAGCTTATTCCAGTCCCTGCACCCTGTTAGTCTCCTCTCTACTCCAAACCGGTTCCTGGCAAATAAGAAATGTGGAGAAAGGGAGAGAGGAGAACGGGTGGAAGAGATGGTGGAAGAGAAGGAGTGAGAAGGATGGAGGAATTTTGGAATGAATGAGAAGAGCTTTGATTTACAGACACTGTGTTTTAGAGGGGAAGTAAAATGAATTCTAAACTCTAAATTACTTCTTCCATGAAATGTTTCCTGATATCTTTTCACTTGCTCCAGACACAATTCTACTTTGTATCAATCCCCTTAATTCTTATTGTACCCTTTAAATAATCTGCATCACTTGTATTATGGTTTTTAAAGCATCAGTTTTTCTTTTCTACCAGATTATCAAGTATTTCGTAAGAGGGACCGGGCCTCATTTATCTTATGGTCTCTGTATGTTTAACGCAATACCAGCTACATAGGACCTCATTAAATATTTGTTAGGCTAAGGAATTAATTCATATAGTTTTTTTAGGAGCTTTGGAATCTGTTAGAAGTATTTAAAGAATAGTAGTGGGACATTAAGTATTCGTCATTGATTGTCATTATAGCAATAATCACAATAATACATATTCAGGCTTCTTGAGCTCTCTTTTAATTATGTTAGATTTAAAATTTAAATCTTTCGCAGAAAATCTTGCTTTTCTCTCTTCTCTTTATAATATTGATATATAGCTGACACCAAAGGAAGGGAATACAAATAGATTTACAAAAGCTGGTACTTAACAAGTAACTGTCGTCAGGGAATGTGAGTTATCAAGTCTGCAGCTTTGAACAGTTTGGAATCTACATGTAACAAAATAGGCCATGTAAAGAGCTATTTTTAACCACCACCAACACCACCACTACCATCACCGCTGACAACAACAATCTCAAAACTAGAAGAAAAACATTTGTACCTCAGCAGTCAGGGCATTTATGCACTCACATTGACCAACCTGTATTTGTTTTGATCAGAGGTACAAAAATTCATATCCACTATTTGTTAGATTTAAGTTGGAATTATAAACATTAAAAGATGCTATTTCTACACAAACAATTTTATTCCCTTTACAAATTATAAGTTGAGTTTGCCCGCAATATCAAATACCAATTTTAAAAATAAAATATGGTAGAACTTCTTTCTAATTGAGTTTATGAAGAAATCACATGAACAAAGGTAAAAAGAGGAAGAGGAAGAAGAAGAAGAGGAAGAAAGAAGGAGTGAAATGGGGAGGAGGAGGGGAATGGGATGGAGAAGGAGACAAGGAAAAGCAACTATAACCAATTTGTACACTGGATAAGGCAATTTGGCTTTAGATAGCTTAGATGTCCAAAGAGAAGTGAAGGAAGGTGAAAATAAAGAGAGAAAGGCACAATGAGTCTCGTTGTACTGGACTTCTCAATACTCTTTCTGGGCCCTAGTACCAAAAACGGGAAGAAGTGACTTCTGCTGATTTTGAGGATTGAATTTAATTTTATAGTAGTTTGGTAAGAAAATAAACATTGTAGGATCAGGTACTAGTAGAAGAATTATTATAAATTCAACCCTAAATTAATGAAATAGAATTGAGAGTACAGAAATAAACCCTTACATTTATGGTCAGTTACTTTTCAACCAGTATGCCCAGACAGTTCATTAGGGGAAAGAATAGTCTTTTCAACAAATGGGACAACTGGATATCCACATGTAAAAGAATGATGCTGAAACCCTGCCTCACACCATATACAAAATTAACTGAAAAATGTGTCATAGTGCTAAAACTATACAACTCTAAGAAGTAAATGTGAGAATAGATCTTTGCAACCTGGAGTTAGGCAATGGGGTCTTAGATATAACACCAAAAACACAAGTGACCAAAAAACAAAAGATAAATGGATTTGTCAAAATTTTAAAATTTTGTGCTTCAAAGGAAACAATCAAGAAAGTGAAAAGCAACCCACAGAGTGGGAGGAAATATTAGCAAATCATGTATCTGATAAGGGACTGGTATCCAGAATGTATTAAAAAAACTTTTACATCTCAGTAGTTAAAAAGACAATCCCACTGTCTTAGTCAGTTTGGGCTGCTATAACAAATTACCATAGATTGGGTGGCTTATAAACAACAGAAATTTATTTCTCAGAGTTCTGGAAGCTGCAAGTCTGACATCGGAGTGCCAGCATGGTTGGGCTCTGGTGAGAGCTCTATTACAAGTTGCAGACAGCTGGCTTCTTGCATCCTCACACAGAAGAAAGAGAGCAAGAGTCTGGAGTCTTTTGTAAGGTCACTGATCCCATCTATGAGGGCTCTACCCTCATGACCTAATTAACTCCCCAAAGCCCTACCTCCTACTGCTATCACATTGTGGTTAAGATTTCAACATACGAATATGGGGCAGGGGGCAGGTCACAAACATTCAGTGCATCACATCAATTTAAAAATGGAGAATAGATTTGAATAAACATTTCTCCAAAGAAGATAAACAGATGGACAATAAACACATGAAAATATGCTCAACATCGTTAGCCATGAGGGAAACACAAAACAAGAAGATACCACTTCATATCCACTAGGATGACTATATTAAGAAAGACAGAAAATAATAAGTGTTGACAAGGACACAGAGGAATTAAAACCATCGTGCGTGGCTGGTGGGATTTTAAAATGCTTCAGCCACTTTGGAAAACACTTTGGCAGTTCCTCAAAATTTTAACCTAGAGTTTCTTTTCTATATGACCTAGCAATTCCATGGCTAGGTATATACTCAAGGTTAAAATTATAGGTCCAAACACAAACTTGTACACAAATGTTCATAGCGGCATTATTCCTAGTAGCCAAACAGTAGAAACAACCCAAATGTCTCTCAAGTGATGAATGGATAGATAAAATGTGGCATATCCATAAAATGGAATATTATTTAGCAAAAAAAAGAATGAAGTACTATTATATGATGCAACATGGATAAACCTTAAAAACCTTATGATAAGTGAAATAATCCAGACACAAAGGCCACATATTGTACTATTAAAGTTATATGAAATTCAGAATAGGTGAATCTATAGAGATAGAAAGTAGATTAGGTTGGTAGCAGCTGGGAGAAGGTGGAATGGAACATGCCTCATAACGGGTGCTGGGTTCCTTTTGGGGGTGATGAAAGTGCTCTAAAATTAGATATTGGTGATGGTTGTGCAACTTTGTTAATCTACTAAACCCTATTGAATTGTATACTTTAAAACCGTTAATTTTATGGTATGTCAATTATATCCCAATAAAGTTGTTATTAAAAAATAATAATTCACATCAAGACATTTAGGATGCTTCTCTGGTTATTGACTAGAGTCCAGTTTCTAGTTTAATAAGTTTATATGTAAAACAAAGGAATTGAGTAGATGATTTCTAAGGTTGCCTCCAGAAGTATAATTCGAATTTTATAAGTTTATGATTTTATCCTGAAATCTGATGGAAATCTGATTCAGTCGTGATCAGTACGTGCCCCTAATTGAAGTTCTCTCTCCCTCCCTCTCTTTGCCTCTCTCTTTTCTATTTTGTGTTACATATTTTTGATTCATTGAGAATAAGAAGATTCAAAATGGTGATATAAAAGAAGTCAAATTAACCTTTTATAACATTTAAAGCTCAGTATTTTTTACATAAATACAATTACACTTTAATAAAGTAGGTAGAGAAATTCAAATGAAAAACACAGGAGACTTGCTCAGAGCATGCAACCTAGAGTATTGGTAAATTACATCATTATTAAACTTGTATATACTTAAACCAAAAAAGCAAAAAAAAAAAACCCGTCAGTTTACTTATATGGTTATCCATGATCATTATTTGATTTGATCCCATGGCAGGAAATTTCATAAATAAACCTCATTACATAAGATCACTGTAGTGATCAATTTAGCTTACAAAAAGCATTCCATCCGACATCATCAGTTGGAAATATGTTTTAGGCAATGGCAATTTCTTTTGACTAATGGATTGCAAACTGAAACTAAAATCAGTGCATTTACTGAATGTCTGTTACTGTGCTGGGGCTCAGAGGAAATACTAAGAAGTATAAAATCAATGGTTTTAACCTCAAGAAAGTTTCCAAGTTTCTCTCTGGTTCAGAAGATGCTTGTCAAACCCCTGTTAACCCTTCAAGATCTACACCCCTCCTCTCTGAAGTATTCTTTGTCCCTCACAGGCAGAGATGGCTGATTAGTATCACAGCTTTTATTAGTGCTTATCTTAAATATCTGTTTCCATGTCTGCTTGCCTTTCCTGGTCTTGAGCTCCAGGACAGTACCTTATTCATTCTTTCATTCACTTGTATGATGAATATTTATCAAATACCTATTACCATGCTAGGCATACAATGGTTAAAAAAAAAAAAAAAGATGCAGTTCCCATTTCTACAGAACTTTCAGTCTAATGGTGCATAAAAGTAAACAGGTATTACTAATTTAGTAATTGCTTACACATGTACAAATAAAATGCAACTTTTTAATTTTTTACGAAGCACCCCACTTTTGGGATTCCCTGGCGGTCCAGTGGTTAGGAATCTGGGCTTTCACTGCCAAGGGCCTGGGTTCAATTCCTGGGAACTAAGATCCCGCAAGCTGTGCGGCACGGCCAACAATTCTGTTATAGAAAAAGAATCATTACACATGTATTCAATAAGCTAACATTACAATCAAAGCAATTTTATATTTACCATGCGTTTCATACTGTTAGTCCCTTTAAAGGTATATTTATTTTTTAAAAAACCCACTTTAGAATATAATGATCTCTCCGTCTCTTCCAGCATAAGTAAGCTCTTTGGCTTGTTTCAAGCTTTTTGGTGTAAGTTTTCGGTCTTTTAAATTTCCTTCTTCTCCTCCCTGCTCTAATTCCAGATAATTTCTAAGTGACCTTGTGGGAACCTTGTGGAAGCATGTTGAGTTATATGAATCCTTGCTGATGTTCTGTGGAGCGTGGAATCTTATCTAGCCCCTGGCTGGTATCCACTGGGATGTGACCACTTCTGTGTGGCGTTTTGAGACATTGTTCTGGCACCTGCCCTGAAGTCAATGGTCCCAGTCATTTGTCTGCAGTGTTGAAATCCTGGAATATTTTCGCCGTGACCCCCAAGCCTTTGTTGGCTTGTTGGTCCTCTCGTACTCTGTATCTTGGATTATGTGGACACATATGCGGCACATGGAGATCTGGGATTTATTTAGACTTACCTAGCTGAGGGCCTCCCTGCGGTAAAGTTGTTTATTGCTTCTGGGCTGAGCTGGCTGTCAAGTCAAACAATGGGCTTCTCACAGAGGCTTGAGTCTTCTGCTGATACACAACAGGGGGAGTAGGCCATTATCTTTGATGTGCTTATATCTATCTAATTTCTTCAGAACTGGCCCCTAAAAGCAGTTGTCATATGTTCTTTTAACCTAAGCCCAAAATAACAAACGGAGTGCACTTAGAAAATATATCTTACCTATAAGGTAGTATCTTAAGTATAATTTCAATTGCATAGGCATTATGAACCAGTGTGGTAGGTGTTTAACCTGTCCTGTCTGAGGCAGTTATTGCTGTGGTGCTCTAATGGTGATTTTCCTCATCCCTTCTACATCTTTAATTGGAAATCTTTTGTAAAGAAGACTAGTCTCTTTCCCCCATTTATTTGTTTGTTTATGTGTTCACTTTGGGGGGGGTGTTAATATCAGTGTGGATATGTATTTCATTCTTTGGGTTACAATCCAATACTATTATTACTTATTTTGTTTTTGAAAATGTTCTAATTTTGGCTATTGGGAGCTTTTTTTAGGCCCTTTCACTATGTCTTGATCTTTTGTTATTTATTTTTAATCACTTCCTTACTTTCTGGCATCACATACCGCTCCAGGATTATCCAGTGTTTTCCCTGCCCCAGCCCTGGCATAAACCAGTTTTACAAGGAGCCCCAGTTCCTTTTATTAGAGAATGGTATTTAGAAACCAAGCTCATTGCCGCTGGGGTGACACTTCTTCTAGCACCTCTAAGTGGATAGAACTGGGGAATATATGTACCCTAACTCATGCCTATAAACATGTCTCTATTTATTCCTATTATATTTGTAGGTATTAAAAAATCATGAATCCATTTGAATACCCCCATCTCCAATCCAGTACCACGTGGTTCATTCTAGCATTTACGCTTTCCTTGTTTGCAACTTCTTCCTTTGGCAGTGAGAAAGCCAACTCTCAGTGTCTACAGTATATTTATTAGTTCAACCCTAGCATAAAAGGAAAGTAGTTTTAGAATTGCTAGGCCATAACCTTGTGAGGAATAAATTTACCAACTCTAGCAGAGATTGGCCAAGTACAGCTCACAGGCCAAATCCAACCCAGCACCTGTTTAATAAATAAAGTTTTATTGGAACACAGCCATGCTCATTCGTTTACGTATTGTCTGTGACTGCTTCTGTGTTCCAGCTGCACAGTTAAATAGTGGTGCAGAGATCCTTGCTTGCCAAGCCGAACATATTTACTGTCAAGTCCTTTATGGAAAAAGTTTGCCAAGCCCTAAGCTAGAGCGTAGAGTTAATGTACATTTCTTTTTGTGTTTAACTTTGAAGTATCCAGTCAGAAAACTGTTTGCCAAAGCTGTTTGGGTCAGCAGCTTTTTGTGATTATGTAATTCCTTTGAAATACATCTAGATTTGTCACATCCTGCATCCCTCCCCACATCCTGTTCGATCTGATTTTTAAAAGTTAACATGCAGTAAAAGTCACTCTGCGATGTACAGTTCTTTGAGTTTTACAACTGTGATGACTCATGTATTTATCCCCACAATTCCGTACAGAAGTTTTCTCACCACCCCCCTCCGTGCCCCAAGTTCCCTAGTGTTGTTCATTTATATTCAACCCCTCTCTTTACACCTTTATCACTGGCGACCACTAATCTGCTTTCTGTCCCTACAGTTCTGCCTTTTCCAGAGTGCTATATATAAATGGAGTTGTGCAAAAGGAGCCTTTTCATGTCGGACTTCTTTCACTTAGCGAAGTGCGTTTAAGATCTAAGCATGTTGCTGTGCTAAGATATTTCCTACCTGGTCTTTTATAGAAAAAGTTTACTGACCCCTGTTATAAAGAATAGAAAGGAATGGGAGAAGATGGGTGGCTTTGTTAGAGATTTGATATAAGAAGCAAAGAAAAATTAAAGATGGTTCTGTAATTTTGAATTTGGGTTATTGAGAGAATGTTTTACCTTAGTAAAAATAGTGAAGCCCTATTTGGGGATTGTTCTTAAATGGCCAGATACCTTTTTATAATTCTTCATTATGCGAAACTAGAAAAATGAACATTAAAGTGGTCATGAGTTGGCCAAACAACAAACCCCATCAAAGTGACAGTGTATCAGTTTTCATTCTAGTTGCTGGAAAATGGGAGGCATTCAGTAGTAGGAGTCAGAATGCAACCACAAAAGAAAGAGATTTTACATCATTTGGCCTGTATGATTTTCCCTGTCTGAAGAAGTGTTGTCCAGAAAGCTCCTCATAAGACAACAGTGGAAGTCCTTTCGTAATACATATTTTTTTTCAGATAATGTATTATCATTCTAAAATTTCAGATGGTAGAGAGGAAGTGAAGTAACCCTGCAATCCCACATCCTTCAGGATAACTACTGTTAACCTGTTGGGTAATTCCTTTCCGAATTCCTTATGCATATAGATAGAGAACATCATGCTGTAATACTCTCCTATTAGCTGCCCTTCGATGTAGTAATATATTGTCTATGTCTTGTTTTGTAATACTTTCAGTTCTACTTTATGGTGGCATAATATTCTATTGTGTAGTTCTGCTGTTATTATATAACCAAACGATTTTTGATGTTAATATACGTGATGGCTAGGTTTTCACTATTAAAACTCAAAGAGCATCATTCTATGCACACATAGTCATAATTTCTTCACTATGGTCCTAGCATAAAGTTCTAGAAGCAGAACTTCTAAGTAAAAAGATGGCTTTTTTATCAGTTGTATTTTTAAGGCTCCATCCAAAAGTAAACACATTTTTTTTTGACTTTTTAAGCTCAGGAAGTCTGTCAATGATAATTATAAAGGGATAGAACATGGTTGTTTTTGAAGGATGGGGAAGCAGACTAAAGGTGAGGTCGTTAACCAAAAAAAAATCGGTATTAAAGAAAAACAGTGAGGAAGCCATAGACAATTAAAGATACCATTGTCAACCTGTCGCCATTCTTTTCTGTATCTTGACTGATTTCAGCCCTAGAGGATGAAGTAAAAAGGAAGAGGAGGAATTGATGGGAAAACATCTCAAGTGCCTAATTGGGTCTTTTTGTTTAATCTTCAGAGGGGTGTTCTTTTGACCCCGAGCATGATCAAAAAGAAGATAGCATGTTGCATCTATAAGCAAAAACCTTAGAGAAAGCATTAACTTCACTGTTTATCACTTCTTTTATCTCACATTTTTTGTTCATAATTTCTTTACCATTTTCCTAGCATAAATTTCTAGAAACAGAACTTCTAGATAAAATAATGACATTTAAAATTTTGTGTTTTGAGAGAAGTTTTCACTGGTATTACCAGACATTTTTGAATACTTTCATAAAACTTATTTTCTATTTTGATCATTTGGTACTTAGCAAATACCACAATGCGCTACTAGTTCTTTTATGAGTTTGGTCTCAACATACTCAACTAGTAAAAATTCTTTGAGAGTACTATCTTTAATATCTAGTGGGTATGTTGAAAATATTTGTTGATTGATTCATGTTACTGAGATATTGATTCTAATGCGTTGTACTTTTAATAATCCATAAACACAGGAAGTGGAAAAGTCTACTATTAAAATATATACAAGTTACTCTCATCTTCCTACTGTATGCTTAATTTATCATACTTTTGTGGCTAGAACATTTCCATTTCTAAATTGTGCCTATCTGGTTTTCTTTACTACAGTGAAAGACATATCATTTATCTAGCTGCCAAATCCAGAAAACTTAATTTTTCCTTCTGCTTAAGTTTCTGAGATCCATCCATATCTTTCTATTCCCCAAATTACTTTTGGTACATTTCAGTCTCTTAGACACTCCAACAGCCTCCTAATTTGTCTACCTACCTTTGGAGTAGTGCCCTACTCCCAAACATTCACTTTGTTACAGCTAGAGAGACTTCTAAACAAAAAAGGAATCTCATGATGTTACTCTGTTTAAGACTCTTTAACGTTCTCCCTTTGCCCTTACAGGGAAAAACTCTGTAGCAGGGCATTTGAGACTCTAGGTTCTGGTCCCTGCTTATTTCTCCAGTCTCCTTCAAACCCTTCTATTTCTGTGCTCTGCATTCCAAAATACTAGTTAGACCCTAAATATGTAATCTCTTCTCTCTGGCCCTTTTACACTGTGGTGTAAGGCTGAAATTAAGACTCGGTGTTAACGTTGCCTTGACATCTGTAAAATTGGGAGAGCTTTGAATGACCTAACCACAAGTTCCCCTTCCCCCCTGCTGCTGCAGATAAAGAAACCTAGTCTAACAACCCTCTTATCACAAGACCTGGTTCAGTCCTGAAGTAGCAGGCTTCAGTTCCCTGCCAGTGCAAGAAATTATTCAAACAAGCCAAGGGCCACCTCACCCTCTTGTTACTACAAAGCCTACCCCCTACAGCCCCTGCTTATTAATTTGTTCCCAAGAGCAACCCCCGTATGGCCCTGCATGGCATGTGATGTCCTCTTCACCTGGCTTGTGTAGTTTATGTGACTAAGAAATTGCTGTCAGTCTCATCCGGCTAGTGGTGGGTGTTGTCTGTTCAGTCATCCACTTAACTCTAGGGCAGGAGTCTCCCCCTCACCATAGGGGTGAGGAGGAGGTGAATAAAACCTGCATATGCTATTTATTATGTTTTGGAAGAAAGTTTCTGTTGATCTCACTAAATTCTAATCATCCATTCGTACTCAGAATTGCAAATGAGACGCCCAGCTTCTTTTAATGATCCAATCTCTGTGCTTCATTTAAATTAAAGCCTTTTTTCATGCCACGGACAGTCAGGCTACTTCAACCTAGGAAGTGTTTAGCAGGTGTATTAGTCATGGTTTTCCAGAGAAATAGAACAGGGAGAGAGAGAGAGAGAGAGAGAGAGAGAGAGAGAGAGAGAGAGAGAGATGGGGAAATGTATAATAGGAATTGGCTCATGCAATTATTGAGGCTGAGAAGTCCCAGTATCTGCGGTCTGCAAGCTGGGAAAGCCAGTGGTGTAATTCAGTCTGAATCAGAAGGCCTAAGAACCAGGAGTACTGATGTCCAGAGGGAGGAGAAAATGGATGTCCCAGGCCACGCAAAGAGAGCAAGTTCGCCCCTCTTCTGACTTTTTGCTCTATTATTCAGGCTCTCAACAGATGGATGGTGCCCACCTGCATTAGTAAGGGTGATCTTAACCCAGTCTGATTCAACTGCTAATTTCTTCTGGAAGCAACCTCACAGACACATCCAGAAATAATGTGTGCCAGCTATCTGGGCATCCCTTAGTCCAGCCAAGTTGGCACATAAAAGTAACCATCACAGGAAAGGAAGAGAGTGTGACCACTTCTCCACTCCCCCACCTTGTTCCAGATCTTCTCAACATCACTTTCCCAGTAGGCTGCCACTGCAACTTCCTGAGTTGGTTCTAGAGGAAGCAAAGGAGGAATGAAAAAAAAATCCGAGTTGGCAGAGGCAGATGTAACTTGGTATTTGGTGCCCTCTGAGTGTGGCAGATTCCCAATGTTCATTCTTTTTCTCCTGAAATATTTTTGCCAGTTTTTTAGATATTCTCCCTTTGAAAAAAACCAAAAAACAAAACAAACAAACAAAAACACCAAAGTTCAGCTCTTGTGCTGTGAGGTTTGTTTCTCCTGCAGTTGTTCCCTACATTCCCCTGGTCTCGCAGCTACTTCTTCATTGGAGAGTATCTCTGATCTCTTCCTGCTAAAGGCTCCTTGTTCTTGGCAGCAAACCCTCCTGAAGAGGGTGTTCCCCTAAAATGATCTTTGTGTGGCTCTTTCCTCCAAAATCTGCATCTAAGCATAGGAATCATGCCTCTCTGACCTACCAGTGATGGAAAACATAGCCTGCTTTCTTTACTCTGCAGACCCAGGTTCAGACGTTCCCTTTGGGATTTCTTCAGGTAGTCAAGCCACATACTCCATTAATAAGTTCCCTGACCAAAGAGACAATCCTAAACCCAATGTGTCAGAAGTTCTGAGATCAGCAGAGCTACCATCTCACTCTTCTTCAATTTCACAGCATTCTAAGGGAAGTAAATCGCCAGACTGGCTGATGCATCAGGGTCCACCAGACAATGCAGAGATAACAAAAACTTTACCTCAGAAGTACAGAAGGAAACTTGTATCTCAAGAAGAAATTGAATTTATCCAACGTGGAGGTCCAGAATAATCACGGACAATGTAGCTGCTGTTTGTTTAATCAGACAAAGAAGAGTCTTTACAATAAAGGACTTCCAGGATGACACATGAGAAATTGAACATTAAACAACTTTAATAAATATTCTGTAAAAAAAAAAAAAAAAGAATGAAGTAGAAAATTTAGACGGACACTTGTATCTCCTAATTTATGTATCTTGGTCAGCTTCTCCACAAGCTTATCTGATTGTTTATATACTTTATACTTATTAAAGTATACGTTGAAAAAAAATGTTTATGTTCTCCAAACTTTAGTAGTCAAACATTCAATTCTCTCATCGGTACCTTGGTTGATCCATTCAGTAACCTTGAGGTGAGGAAGAGGCACTATCTCCCCTACCCCAAGAGTGGGGGGTACGTAAAATGCCGCTGTATGTGGATAACTTGTGCTAAGGAAATTCTCTTATTTATTAAGTTTATTCAACTACTTACATATCCCTAAATTAGGTAATGAGCCAACAAATGCAAAAATATTTTGGGGGCTTCCCTGGTGGCACAGTGGTTGAGAGTCTGCCTGCCAATGCGGGGGACACGGGTTCGAGCCCCGGTCTGGGAAGATCCCACATGCCGCGGAGCGACTGGGCCCGTGAGCCACAACTACTGAGCCTGCGCGTCTGGAGCCTGTGCTCCGCAACAAGAGAGGCCGCGATAGTGAGAGGCCCGCGCACCGCGATGAAGAGTGGCCCCCGCTCGCCGCAACCAGAGAAAGCCCTCGCACAGAAGCTAAGACCCAACACAGCCATAAATAAATAAATAAATAAATAAATAAATAAATAAATAAATAAAAATTAAAGGTGCTAATATATTTTTTTTTAAATGGTAAATTAAAAAAATTTTTTTTGGATTGCCTCTTTTGCATATCCTACATAAATGATTTAGCAAGATGCTTTGGAATGGAGAGCAGGTGGCATCAATGGTTCTATTTTCCCTTTGGGCCTGATGTAAAACTGGAGCAGATGAAGTACCATTTTAACATCCTGTTATATTTTGTACCTAAATTTTATTTTCCACGACATTACTGTACATTCTCAACAGTCTGGCTAGACTTTTATCTATAAAGGAATTTAGCTGCAGTCGACTTGCTACATTAACCAAAGATTTTAAAGACAAGTCCGTCATCTGTTTAAAACTGTGTTGAGTATATACTTGCTGAGCTCATTCATATTCATGTTTGGAAATAGTAATATTTTAGGTTGAATCATAGGTACCATGATTATTTCAAAATAAATAACTATTTAAATAATATTTGTGATGGATCATTAAACTAGGTCTGATCTTGTTGTGTATTTTAATTTCCACACTTTGGTGGTGACAGCAAAGGCAAGTTTTCCTCCTTTAGCATAAAAGGTTTTCTATTTTGAGTGTTACACTCTCACATTCAGCTTCCTTCTTAATCACAAAATAGGTCAGGATAGGCATTAGGAATTCTGAAGAGTTCTTGAACCTCCTGAAATTCTATGCAAAAGTTTATGTATATATTTATAATTTGTTATATGCAACTTAATCTTAGAAGGACAATGCCTTAAAACAAGACATTTAAAAAAATCAACATGTTTTTTGGTCAAAGAAAACTGAGTACTATTTTTAAAAAACTATATATATATCAAAATAATTGTGTTTGTGCACTTATATTGTCATTCTACAAAGGATTTGACTTGACTTTTAGAAATACACTGGATAAAAGAAGATTTTTTAAAAAAGGATTTTCAGTTTAAAATTGGAAACATATAGTTAGTCTTTTCCCTTCTTCTCAAAGAAATCACAAGAAGTAAACAAGAAAGATAAAATTAAATGCAAATTTCTTCTTCAGTAAAACTAGACAACAGGTGAAACTCCAGACTCAAAAATTGTTGGAAAGGGTTCTACAGGCAGTGAAGACTAAACAGCAGAGCTGAAATCAATGAGCACTTCAAGAAATTATAAATTTTTAAATAATCTCAGAGAGGGAAAGTCTGTCTAATTAGGATCCCAAACTTAGAATATATAAAATAAGATTGATAAATTCAATCATATAAAACAACAAAAACAATAATAATAATGAATTTTTTTGCAAGGTAAAACACCTTTAAAGAAAAATGACCAACTAGCAGCAGAATCTTTATTAACAAGTGAAGATATAATTTGTATTTGTTTTATCAAAAAGTCAACTCCAGTTGTCATTTATCTGCTGGAAAAATAATTAAATGCCTCAGTGCAAACAGAGTAAAGAATAGAGGATTCTATCTTCTATTTTCATTAATATAATTGTACTCCATGTCTCACTTATCAAATTACTCCTCTCTAAATAAGCTATTTCTTTACTGTCACGTGTTAATAACAACACATAATCACTATACCATCCAGATTTTTCTCAAATATTAAAATAAAAAATTCCAGAAGTAAACACTTCATAAGTTTTAAATTGCATGTTTTTCTGAGTAGTGTGATGAAGTCTTGTGCAGTCCTACTCTGTCGCTGCCAGAATCCCCAACCATCAATATCTTTCTGCTCCTGACATCCAACCATTGACATCATTGTGGCTCAATGATCCAGGATCATCCAAAGAAGATGATCCTCCTCTGACTTATTGATTGGCAGAGGTCAATAGTAGCCTAACACTACGTCACAATACTTGTGTCATTAACCTCAGTTCATCTCATCATGTAGGCATTTTATCATCTCATATCATCACAAGAAGGGTGAGTTCACTACAATATGACACTTTGAGATACCACATTCACATAAGTTTTATTACAGTATATTGTTATAATTGTTATATTTTATGATTAGTTGTTGTTAATCTCTTATTGTGCCTAATTTATAAATTAAACTTTATCATAGGTATGTATGTGTAGGAAAAAACATAGTGTATATAGGATTTGGTATTATCTGTAGTTTTGGACATCCACTGGGGGTCTTGTAATGTATCCCCTGCAGATAAGGGGGGACAACTGTATATAACTCGATGAGTTTGGGAATAAGTATACAACTGTGAAACCATCCCCGTCATCAAGGGCAGAGACATACCCATCACCTCATAAAGCTTCCTCCTGCCCTTATTATTATTATTGCTTTATTATCATTATTATTTTAATTATTTTTGTGGTAAGAATGCTTAATGTAGATCTACACTCTTAGAAAATGTTAAGGTATACAATGCAATATTGTTAGCTATATGCTCTATGCTGTAAGGTAGATCTCCAGAACTTATTTATCTTGGATAACTAAAACTTTGTATTCTTTGACCAACATCTTCCCATTTCCCTTCTCCCAGACCGTGGCAACTATCATTCTACCCTCTGCTTCTATAAGTTTGACTATTTCAGATTCCAAATATAAGTGAAATCATGCAGTATTTGTCTTTCTGCATTTGGCTTTTTGCACTTAGCATAGTGTCCAGGTCTATCTCTGTTGTCACAAAGGGCAGGCTTTCCTCCTTTTTTATGGCTGAATAATATCCCATTGTATGTATATACCACATTTTCTTTATCCATTCATCTGTCAATGGATATTTAGGTTGTTTACTTATCGTGGCTATTGTGAATAATGCTTTAATGAACTTTCAATTCCTTTGGATATATACTCAGAAGTGGGGTTGCTGGATCATGTATAAGTTCTATTTTTAATATTTTAAGGAACCTCCATACTGTTTTCAGTAATGACTTACAACTTACATTCCTACAAACTGTATACAGGGATCCCTTTTCTTCACAATCCTTGGCAACACTTGCTATGTTTTGCTTTTAAAATTATTCATGATGGGCCTCACTTTTAGGTTTGAGTTTCTCAATTTGTTTTATCCACAATAGAAAACAAAGTTCTTTTTTGTGCCGTAAAGAATGGCCCCTAAAGAAGACATTAATAGTTGCTCTTTTGACTGTGGGAAATCTCAATAATCCCTCTCTGGAATGATTTTAAGCAATATAACTTCCCAATGGACCTTCTAGGATAAAGTTGTAACAAAATGCACATATGTGTAAAGAAATGGATGCGTTTGCTACATAGAGTTGTTGATTGATAGTCAAGTACATTTTGGAAGATGTCTTTCAAAATTGCCACATTGAGTTTTAGAGTAATTCATCTTTAGCTATTATTTCTGCAGTAGTTAGAAGGTAGAACAAGTATCCGTTGAGGCTAAATCGCTTCATAAGTGACGAGGAGACTAATCATCTCTCCATCCTCTATAGCAAGAAGACAGACATCCAGCATTTTAAAAGAAGTTCAAAAATTAAACTTTTAATTTAAAAAGGAGGGTGAAAACATGTCTCGTTACATGACTCTAAATTATAATGTGATCGGTAGGTGGTTCTTACCCACATTTATTCTTATGGTAGTATTAAAATAGATATTCTATTTAAGTATAAGTCATACAGCTTGTCCCATACCTTCTTCCTCTTTACAGAGTTAAAGGAGAGGAAGTGATGATGGTGATGGTGGTGATGATAGTAACAAGACTAATAGCATCTGACATTTATTGAGCACATACTTTAGGCTAGGCTCTGTGATAAGTCCATTACATTCATAATGTCACTTAAGCCTCACAAAAAACCTGTGAGGTAGGTATTATTACTGGTCCCTATTCTACAGAGGGGAAAAATGGATTTTAGAGGGTAACATTCAAAGTCACACAGCTACTATCAATACATGGCAGCTCCTGATAGTGTGATGCCCAGAATTGTGCACGTGGTAAATTTAGAACAAATTATCACATTGATTGATTTCCAAATATTGAAAATTGAAATATTGAATATTGAATTGAATATTGAAAATATTCCAAATATTTCCAAATATTGTCCTTGCATCCCTGGAATAAATCCCCCTTGATCATAGTGTATGATTCTTTTTATATATTGTTGAACTCAGTTTGCTAATATCTTGTTGAGGATTTTTGCATCTATATTCATCAGTGATTTGAACCTGTAATTTTCCTTTTGTGTGGTGACTGTGTCTGGTTTTGATATCAGGGTAATGGTGGCCTCTTAGAATGAGGTTAGGAGTATTCCCTTCTCTTCAATTTTTTGGAATAGTTTAAGAAAGATAGGTATTATCTCTTCTTTATATGTTTGATAGAATTCCCCTGTGAAGCCACTGAGTCCTGGGTTTTTGTGTGCGGGGAGTTTTTTGTTTGTTTTGGTTTGGTTTTTTTTTTTACTGATTACAAATTCAATTTCACTATTACTGATTAGTCTGCTCACATTGTCTATTTCTTCCTGATTTAGTCTTGGCAGTTTGTATGTTTCTAGAAATTTGACCACTCTTTCTAGGTTGTCTAATTTGTTGACATATAACTGTTTGTAGTATTCTCATATGATATTTTGTATCTCTGTGGTATTGGTTGTTGTTTCTCCCCTTTCATTTCTTATTTTGTTTGTGTTCTCTCTCTTTTCTTCTTGACAAGCCTGGCTGAAAGTCTGTCAATTTTGTTTATCTTTCTGAAGAAAAAGCACTTGGTATCATTGACCTTTTCTATTATTCTTTTGGTCTCTATTTTATTTATCCCCTCTCTGATCTTTATTATTTCCTCCTTTTTGTTGACTTTGGCTTTGTTTGTTCTTCTTTTTCTAATTCCTTTAGGTGGAAGTTCAGGTTGACTATTTGAGATTTTTCTTGTTTCTTGAGGTAATACTGTATAGCTATAAAATTCCCTCTTAGAACTGTTTATTCTGCTGTTTTTGGATGGAATGTCCTGTAGATAACTATTAAGCCCAACTGCTGTATTGTGTCATTTAAGACCACTGTTGCTGTATTGATTTTTCTGTCTGGATGATCTGTGCCTTGATGTAAGTGGATTGTTAAAGTCCCCTTCTATTATTGTATTATTGTCAATTTCTCCCTTTATGTCTGTTAATATTTGCTTTATATACTTAGGTACTCCTGTATTGGGTGCATATATGTTAACAAGTCTAATATCCTCTTCTTGTGTTGATCCGTTTTAAATTATATAATGCCCTTCTTTCTCATTGTTATAGACTTCATTTTAAAGTCTATTTTGTCTGATATAAGTATTGCTACCCTCACTTTCTTGACATTTCCATTTGCCCTCACTTTCAGTCTGTGTGTGTGTGTGTGTGTGTGTGTGTGTGTGTGTTTGTGTAGCTCTGAAGAGAGTCTCTTGTAAGCAGCCTATAGATGGGTCTTGTTTATCCAGTCAGCCACCTATTTATCCAGCTCCACCTTTTGACTGGAGCATTTAATCCATTGACATTTAAAGTAAGTATTGATTGGTATGTACTTATTGCCATTTAATACTTGTTTTCCAATTGTTTTTGTAGTTTTTGCCTTTTCTTCTTCTTTTAGTTTCTTCCCTTGTGGTTTGATAATTTTCTTTAGTGGTATGTTTCTGTTCCTTTCTGTCTTCTTTCCGAGTATCTATTGTTGATTTTTGATTTGTGGTTACCATGGGGTTAATATATGTTGACCTATAACTATATCTATTTTTTTAAACAGGTAGTCCTTTAAGTTCAAACACATTCTAAAAGATCTACATTTTTTATATTCCTTTTTCCCACCTTTTATGTATATGATGTCATATTTTACATCTTAATGTCTATCTCTTTATTAATTATTGTAGTTATACTTGATTTTACAATTTTTTGTCTTTTAATCTTTGTACTAGGATCAACTAGTGGCTGATTCTCAGCCTTTACTATATATTTGCCTTTAGTAGTGGGAATTCTTTTCCTCTCCTGTAGGTACTTCTTGTTATAGCATTTTCTTTTCCACTTAGAGAAGACCCTTTAACTTTTCTTTTAGGTTTGGTTTAATATTGATGAACTCTTTTAGTTTTTCCTTGCCTGAGAAGTTCTTTATCTCTCTTTCAATTCTAAATAGTAATCTTGCTGGGTAGAGTATCCTAGGTTGCAAGTTTTTCCCTTTCAGCATGTTAAATATATCATGTCACTACTTTCTGGTCTGCAGAGTTTCTGGAGAAAAGTCAGTTGATAGCCTTATGGGGGTTTCCTTGAATATGACTTTTTGTTTTTATTTTGCTGCCTTTGCAATTATCTCTTTATATTTATTTTTTACCATTTTAATTATGATATGTCTTGGTATGGATATGTTTGGGTTCATCTTATCTGGGATCCTCTGTGCGTCTTGAACCTGGTTATCTGTTTCCTTCTTCAGGCTTGGGAAGTTTTCAGCCATAATTTTATTCAATACATTTTTGACCCCCTTCTTTCTCTCACTTCTTCTTCTGGAACCCCTATAATGGGAATGTTGGTATACCTGATAATATCCTAAAGATCCCCTAAACTGTTCTCATTAAAAATTGTTTTTTTCTTTTTGCTGTTATGATTAGGTGATTTCCATTATTCTATCATCTAGATCACTTATGCATTCTTCTGTATCACTTAGTCTGCTGTTCATTCCTTCTAGTGTGTTTTTCATTTCAGTTATTGTATTCCTCAGTTCTAACTGGTTCTATATTATATTTTCTACTTCCTTGTTAAAAATCTCAGTGTGCTCATCTATTATTTTCCCTAATTCAGTTAGCATTCTTATTACGAATGCTTTGAACTCTTTATCTGGTAAATTGTTTATTTCTGTTTATTAGTTGTTGTTTCAGGGAGTTTCTCTTACTCTTTCAATTGAGACAAATTCCTCTGTCTTCTCATTTTGCTTACCTTTTTCTGTCTCTATGAAATTAGGTGAAACAGTTACCTATGTTGATGTTGATATGGTGTCCTTATGTAGAAGTATTCCTATACAGTCTGCATGTGCCTATTGGCTTTGGTGAGAGCTGGATTTGACATGCACACAAGTCATATCTTTCCTCAGGGTGTGCTGGCAGCTATAACCTTAGTAGGATGTGGGGCTGGAGATAGAGGGGCTGAAGCCAGAGCCAGGTACGAGGCAGGACTTCCCCTCTGTTCAGTGGCCATCGCCACCCCATCGGGGCCAGGATCAGGTCCCAAGTTGCTAGAGAGAGGAAGCCCTAGGTTCAGGACCAAGCTGCCTCAGTTTCCTTTAAGTGTGTGCTCTTGCCCATCCCAGCACCAGCCCCTCTGCCCCAGAGGGGAGCAGTGCCGGAGCAAGAGGGGCTGGTGTGGGTATTCAGTGAGGGTTGTGCATGGGCTGTGGTGGTCTGACTGCTGTCCACACTGCCTCTGATGCAATGCCTAAGCAACAGCAGTAATGGCTGCCCCCTCCCTGCTCAGACATCACTTAGGGTTTGAGCCTCTGCAGTGTTTCGTAGTTGAGCTTTTTCCTCAGGTGTGGCAGCCCTTGCTCTAGTGTGGAGCTGCAACGTGAGGCACGCAGTGCTGGAGCAGTTGCTTGGCTGAGGTTGGGGCACACCCTGTGGTGGTCCTGGGAAATGAGTCAGCCAACCTTACGGTTTCAGTCTGACCTCTCTGCCCTGCTTTGGGAGAAAGAAAGCATTTATGTGCATCTCATGAGCTGAGTCCAGGCTTCTCATGACCCTCCTATTAGTCCCACCAGCTCTCCAACCAGCCAAGGGGGTTGTCTTCCACTTGTCAGACCCCAGGGCTGGGGCACCCAATATGTGGCTTAAACTGCTCACTCCCCAGGGCAGATTGCCACCGGTATATTCTCTCTTTTCCTCTGAGTCCCCTCCCAGGGGCCAGGCCCTGACCTGATCATTTCTCTTCCCTTCCTATCTGGTTCTATGTGGATCTTTCTTAGAGCCTTGGCTGTACCGGATTCTTTTTGCTAGTCTCCAGTTAGTTTTTAGTCAGGATTGTTATATGTGTAGATGTATTTTTAATGTGTTTGTTGTGAGGAGGTGAGTTCTGTGTCCTCCTATTCCACCATCTTGATTCTAGTCTGGTCACCCATAGATTATGTGTTTATATCTTTTATTATGTGTTTAAATCTTTATTACGTGATCATATCTTTTAATGTTCTGATAATGAACGTGAAGAAGTTTTAAAATGTTTCTTAGTTTATACAGATATGTAGTTTTTATTTTTATAAAAAATTTATAGAGTTTTGAGAATATGAAAAAGATATATATTTTTTTACTCTCAGAAGTGTCCTAATCCAGACAACAAATTACATGGTCATTCTTTTTTTTTTTTTTTTTTTTTAATATTTCAGCTTACTTTTTTTTTTTTTTTTTAACTTTGGGTTTATTTTATTTATTTATTTATTTATTTATGGCTGTGTTGGGTCTTCGTTTCTGTGCTAGGGCTTTCTCTAGTTGCGGCAAGTGGGGGCCACTCTTCATCGCGGTGCGCGGGCCTCTCACTCTCGCGGCCTCTCTTGTTGCGGAGCACAGGCTCCAGACGCGCAGGCTCAGTAATTGCGGCTCACGGGCCTAGTTGCTCCGTGGCATGTGGGATCTTCCCAGACCAGGGCTCGAACCCGTGTCCTCTGCATTGGCAGGCAGACTCTCAACCACTGCGCCACCAGGGAAGCCCCTACATGGTCATTCTTAAATCATCTCATTGAGGCACAACCTGCTCTGTCAGTAGATGTCAGTCCTGACAATGTTATCTAAGGGACAGTCAAGCAAGTGGGGAAAACCAGTTTAGTGCATGTGTATGTATCATAGAGAGTATAATTTGACTTAGAGAAAAGTGTGGCCTCCTTGTAGCCATTTCATCTACTTATACCACAGATTTGTACAGAGCTGAAGTTAAGCTGCCTGATTCATACGGATATTTAAAAATTTGTATAGAAGTGTAAATTATCTTTATAATTTTTTTCTGTCAGTTGAATTTGTCCTATTTTCTTTCTAGGTTGTGTGAAGTTAGACTGAAACTATAAATGAAAAATAAAGGATGGTGATTTAATTTTACGAATATGCTGAGGTTAGTAGAAGAATAGTGGTAAGTGATTAAAAAAACTATAAACTCATACACTGGAGACTCAAAATTATACTTGGTAGAGTTGAGAACCCCAAACTTGATCTAGTAGAAAAATGTTTAGTTATTTGTAGAATTAAGATGAAAATTAAATTCTAGGCAGAATCTCAACGTGTATATATTTACGATGTGCATTTGAGTTGTCAACTGAATTTAATTATCTCTGAATATATTTGTACCTATATATTAGGCATTTCAGATATACTGTTTATATATTTTATTGACAGGTCACAAAAGGATTATTTCAAACTTTAAGATAAAGTGAACCCAGGGGTTTTTTGGAAGGTGGGTGAAGGCAACTAAGTTGGGTGAAGTTTCCTCCTATATCTCTGCCTTTTTCTATGCTGTTACTTTCCCACTTTCTGTGGTCAAAGGAGATGGCAGTTATGTTCCCAGAATATCCTTTTACTTACCAGAAGTGGTAAGAGAAAGGCTAGGGCTGAATATGATAAAATGTATTTGGAGAAGAAAATCTAAAGTATTTGAAAATTGATAGCATAAAAATAATTTCTCAGGGAAAAATGGTGATTGTAATTTGTAAATTTTAGAGGAAGTTGGGGAAACAGAAATTTTTCAGAATCAAAAGTATAAACTGATCTGTGTGAAAGATCTGTGGCAACTTGCCAAAAAGGCTTAGTCTTAGATCAGGAAGAATTCAAAAGTATAGGAAGAATGAAGCTGGGGAAAACCCAACCCAGCACAACAGCTTTGAGATGAAGCTAAAAGGAAATTGACTTGAAACTCAGAGTTGAAGACATTTCCCTGCCATGATCTAGGGAACTGGGGTAAGGCACTCAGTATTCCCGGTAAATATCTCAAACTCTTTAGTTTGCAAGTCAGGGCCCTTTGTGAGATGTCTCAGCCTCTGCTTGTTTCTTCGTCACTGGTTTAATAGCCAAGGTGTATCCAATGAGCAGACATCCAGGGCCGCTCAGTGTCAGGCCCCTGTCTAGGCCTTCCTGTCTCGGTGAGGACTGGGGTCTTGAATTCCACGTTACCTAGACCATCCATAACAGCACTTTGAAAATGCACACACTCCTCATATTCGATCAAATGGATCACTTTCTCCATACGTTTTCCTCTGATTCCCTCAGCTGGAAGTACTCATACCTTCTTCTAAATCCTAATCTCATTACCGTAGATCTCATTTGGTTACTTAGTGCCTTCTGATTTGATTTGAACTGTTGATGCATCCCTTTTCCAGGCTGTAAACCCTTGAAAAATAGTCTGTATTTTATTGTTCACAGGGTGAGCCAGCCTTGCCAATAAATATTTGCAGAATAATTAATTAATTATTTAATATATAAGTATTAAAATAGTATAATTATAAAAATAATAGCATAATTAAATGATTACTTGACATGGGTTATTTCTTCATGCAGATTATTGGGCCTTGGGATCATTAATTTAAAAAAAAAAAAATTCCAAGGACTGGAAAGGAAATCATATGGGGAAGGAATTGCTTAATAATTTATATCTGTTCGTTACATGAGACTCTAGGCTTGTTTACTTTTTTTTTCTAGGCTTGTTTACTTCTATCATATCTGATTTTTACACTGTAACAAACTTGAAATGGCTGTCTGTTCACTGGATTACAATGGGCAGGTTGAAAAAGTAGAGTTTCTTTTAAGACCTGGAGAACCATAGCCAATCGGAGATATACCTTCTCACCTCTTACCAGAGTGAGTGAGAAGAGCTTGTTCTATGGAACAGGGGGCCGCCCTGTTTTGAGGTTTTCTTTGGGAGCTATACCATTTCATCCCATGTTACATTGGTGAAAGCAGCTAGCATGATACTATAATAGATACTCAATAAAAAATTATTTACTTCGTTGTTGAATTACTAAATTCCTCTGCAAGAATTTCCTAGTTATAATCGAAATTGTTTGTCTTTTGCAAACCACCAGCTGTGAACAGGTTGAGCATAATTTAGGAGTACAAATGATACTGTACATACCAGATAATTCTGCTATTTTTTATAGCTAGAGAAATAGCGAGTCAAGCTGACAACTGATTTGGAGCTTTTATTTCCTTTAAAATTCAAGTTCTACTGTAAATATTACAATTATAATATCAATTTTAATAATATTATATTTTAATTAAATACATAACATTTAAATAATAATATTTAATTAAGTCCTCAGAAATGGTTCTCTTTAAATATAAGAGAATGCATTTAAATATTCACTTTAAAATTTTTCCTAATATTTAAACAGAGGTTTAGCAAAGTCTTTAAATTGAAATGATATCTTTAAAGTATCTACCAGAGAATTAAGTTAGGATTTGTCAGCACGGACTGATATTTCTATGGCTCTAGCCAGTAATACATATGGAAATTACTTAAATATCATTAGATTTTTAAAATGAGGCCTGCTTATATTGAAGGAAAGAATCAAAAAAGTTGTAGCATCTAAATAAAATATAAAATAAAATAATATAATTTCTAGAATATCTCTGGGTACAGAATGATTCCACAGCATTTCCCCGTTTGTACAGTAGATGTCGCTGCAAAGTTAAAGATGCCTGAGTAGTAAATGCTCTTAGTACACAGGAGGAGTGATTAAGTATTGTTTGGATCTAGTTGTAAAAAAAATGCTAGCTGGAAAAAACGTGCTTTTTCATGGAGTGTGCCCGACTGAAGTCTTTATCAATTAAATGCAGTGTCTCTTCCTATTGGACAGATTTAAAGCCCCTTGAAAGGACAATGTATTTTATTCCTTTATATTATTGTGCCTTTTTTTTCACATCTTAAAATTCCAGCTATGCTTTTTGTATGTGGTTTGCAGGTTCTAAGAATAAAAATACCTCATTCATTAAAGGTTAACCAGCTAATTGCTATAAACCTCTGAGATTCTTAGGTGAAAGTTGTTAAATGAAATGCATGGCTAATTGCAATATGTTCCAATCATCGTATTTTTCTTTTAAACAGGGGTAAAAGATTCTCCCTGTACTATCAATAATGCTAACATCATCATGTTTGAATATTACTGCCTAATAGTCAATTAAGGGTGGCGGAGAGCTGCTTCTCTCAATAGGAGGCAGAGAAAGAGGATAAGGGCCTCCCAGCTGCTTTCTCAACTTACCAAAGGCTAATTCCAACCTTGCACTGGTGGTTTGATCCTAAGGCAACAGCTGCAAAATATCTCAGGCCCTTGGGCTAAAGGAAGAAAGCACAGGGGTGAGGCCATCCCACTTCCCCAGTTTCAGCACCCACAATGCTTTGAGGAAATCAGCCTCAGCCCCAGGCCTTGCTGGGAAAATTGAGCTGTGGTCTATTCATAAGACTTTTTAGACCACATTCATTTTCCCACTAGTTCTGGGTCCAAACATCTGTATCTAATATAGGTGAAAAATGTGTCAGCTCAAATGCCTCTGGGATCCAGGCAAATGACAAAAATGTTTGAATTGGTCCGGACTGCTTGCTCTACCATACTGCATTCTCATTCAAACTTTTGTCAACACCATGTCCACCTGAACATAAATCTGTAAGCCAGTTTTAGCCCCCAGGTCCTTAGCTTTTAACCCCCTGCCCTAATGCTTGGTTTAGATATTTATGTATACTATCTAGAGACAAAGCATTAACTTGGGGCTTTGTGAAAGCAACCAGAGGATTTGTGCAGCCAGACTGAGCTCGCATTCTAATGAAATTCATGCAGCAATTTTTACACATAATCATGTAGGTAAAATTATAAAGGATGTTGTACAGGATAAAATTATAAAGGGTATAGAGGAGAGTTCTGGTGTCAATCTCACTTTCTCCTCTCTAAGCACCTGGAGATGATTTCTAGTTAGAACAGTTCTGGTTCTGTCTGTCTTGCCTTTTCTGTCACCCTCCACCTGCACTGAACCTCAGTCCCTTGTTTTAGAATCCAAAACATTGTCAGTTAGTTCAGTGAAACATCCCATCGAACCTCCTATACCTGAATTGATAGCACCGACCAAATATTTTACTGAATATAATTTCACAGCATGTATATAACTGAAGGATACTGTTTCTGAAATAAATTGCAATACAGGTTTAATTAGAAGAGCTTATATTTAACTATCTGGAAATTATTGAATTCCAGTAGAAGCCTGAGCAATCTTTTACTCTACCATCTTTCTCCCCAAATAAGTTAAAACAAAATGTGGATAAAAGTTAGATTCAGAAAAAAAAAAAAAAAAAAAGTTAGATTCAGAATTAGCAATATTTCCACTCAAAGTTATTTTCTTTTTCCACATTCCTCTCTATTCCCTACAGCTATGCAGTTTTTCGACAGCTACTTATACTTAATATTTATGATATGTTGCTACAGAATCCTCATAAATAACATTTTAATTATTGCCCAATATTATTCCATGAAGTCGATTGGAGAAAATGTAATTAATCATTTCCTATCGTTAAATATCTAGTCCTTTTTGCTACCATAAATAATTTTGCAATGAATGTAGATATTCTTTCCTTTAGATAATCCCTAGGAAAATTTGATGCAGATGAGATTACTCTATCAAAGGATACTACCATCTACATGATTTTTGGAATACATAGTAAAAATGACTTCTAAAATATTTATCAACTTACATATACACATTACCAGCATAGATAATTACCTTATTTTTATTTTGCACACTTATTAGGTGTAACATGTTTTCAAAATTTTAATTTCTGATTTCTTTAATTTTTTTCATTTATTTGTTTGCTAATTTTTCTTTAGATGTTTCTTTTCAATTTCATGTCTTTTCCTGAAAATATTTTATTAGCTTTTCCTCTTTAGTTATGATATATTTTATTATAAAGAAAGAATAGTTCATAGAATAATCTGTTTATCTTTTCCTCTGTGGTATCTTCTCCCCTCCTTTTTATCAAGATTGTAAATGAGACCACTTTCCTCCAAGGTCTTCTGTTAATTAGTTCATATAATTCTTCCTGGCAGCCAAGCTGTGGGTAATGTCCCTATTTAGTTATTAATCTCCTGGCTCTGTAGGGAAGTCATGTGATAAAAATTACCTTTAATAATTCTCATTAACTTTGAAACACTTGCTGCAAATATGCTGTTATTTACTGTCGTAACTAATTTCATTGGGAGTAACTAAAAATAAAAACTTGCTAATAATTGGAACAATCAGAAGTACAGTCAGTTTTGATATAGTGCTGCTCAGCTCTGTGAATTTTAGACTATTTTTTTCCCTTCAACTTAACTTATTAATATCCAACTCTAAATACCAAGGAACCAATTCTGAAGTGTTTTTTATTTCCCTAACGATGTAACAAAATCAGTTATTGCTTTATAGAACATACAATTTGTTTTAACCAAACAGCTAATTTTCAACACTAGTTTCTAATTGGTTATTTAAAATGTTAACATTTGCTTTCAAGTTAATTTTCTCTTTTTTCAAAAAAGAGGCCACATGATTTAAGAATTTTTTTGTTTTTCTGAACACGGCTGTCTTTAGAATATTCCAGTGTATGCATCAAAGAGTGATATTCTCTTTTTAATGTAAGAATTTGAGAAGATGAGATGATGTCATCAACTTCATAAATATGAAATGAAATGTGTCTACTTTACCACTCAGAATTCAGTTCAGGAAACATTTTATGCAGAAAGGGATTTACTACAATTTGCTGAGTGTCCCCATACTACTCTCCCAACGACAATTATTGATCTCTTAGGCTTAGTGTACTCACTCAAGTAGACTAAATAGATTGAATATTCGCTTAGGCCTTCTTCACACATTTCAGATGTAGTTTTCTTCTTCTTGGTCTTCATCTATAATATCTAACTGATCTCCGAATCAAGAGGTAAGAGAACAGGAGCATGGTGTGGAAGAGATTTCTTAAAGCTCACGACCAATCAGTACCACAGAGAACAAACCACAATTTGATGGAAAGGCAGGACAGAAATCTTTGTATTTCTCCTAGGGTCTCTGCCTACCACCTATTAGGACCAGTGCCTGTTTCACATTAGGCCCACCCTGATTTATTCTAAGCCCTAGACCCCATAGGCTGGTGCTTATTGTCATGTCATTATAAGCTATTATTATCTGTTCCTAGAGTGCAAATGAGCCCTTTCCTTTTTTTTTTTAGAAATTCACGTTCTTTTATTTATTTATTTATTTATTTATGACTGTGTTGAGTCTTCGTTTCTGTGCGAGGGCTTTCTCTAGTTGCGGCAAGTGGGGACCACTCTTCATTGCGGTGCACGGGCCTCTCACCATTGCGGCCTCTCTTGTGGAGCACAGGCTCCAGACGCGCAGGCTCAGTAATTGTGGCTCACGGGCCCAGTTGCTCCGTGGCATGTGGGATCTTCCCAGACCAGGGCTCGAACCCGTGTCCCCTGCATTGGCAGGCAGATTCTCAACCACTGCACCACCAGGGAAGCCCCCTTTCCTTTTTAATTCCTTTCTGGGGAAGCACCCCAAGGGAATGATAATTTGCAAAAAATGGCCACATGATTTATTTTTGCCTAATGAGCTTAAGTTCAGTTTTAGGTTTTGAAAAGGAAAAGCTAAAAGGAGCCGAGACTTGCTATGGTTAATTCTAACTGATCATATCAAGGACATTTCATACTCATAGATGACAGAATCTCAGGGTCAGAAGGTATCCTGAGGGTCTTCTACTCAAGTCACACTAGTCTCAGGAGATTGTTGTGAGAAAGAGAAAGAGATCTAGTAAGGAAAACTAGGGACCAGTCTGTGGGAAAGGCTGGAAACAGGAAAACAGGATGGTATAAATGAATGGAGAAGTTCCAGGCTTTCTGGGAGCAGTTTCAATATCTTTTAATCGAGAAATCTTTGCAAAAATGCATTTCTTTGTGAGGATCCTGTGAGATTTGTTTCTTTGGTATTGTAGTGAAATTGTTAGTGAAGTGACCCACAGGTGACCCACAGCTTAATAGAAATACTGAACCTCTTAAAATGTCATAGAGAAGAAGAGTGCAGGGTTAAGGGTGAAGCGACAGATGTTTCATGCTGGCAACTTTGTTTAATTATGAAATTGCTTCTTTTTGTTTCCTGAGTGAGACCTTCATTTGCCAAACTGCTGATTCTTGTGCAATGGCATTATTCCAATATTTTCCTTCAAAAACTAAAATGACTTATATCCTTTTCCCCCTCCTTTCTCCTTAAAATATGGAATTCATATTAAAGTAGCTGTCAGTAATGTCTGCACAATTCTTGGTAGTTCTCTGATGAAATATTCTGGGTACATGGGAATTACACATCATTGTCTTTCAGGTTTTATTGTACAGGAAATTCAGGGAGTAGCAGGAACGCTTTGTTTCTTTAGCAGATACATGTTTGGATTCTCATGACTGTGACTAATAATATATTTTCAATATAGAGCATCTTTTTCCAGGAAAGTGGTTTAGGGAATATATAACTGGAAGATATAATTCTTTGTTGGCTGTTCTTCCCATTGCAGTGTTTTAGGATTATTACTGATCTTTGCCTGTGACCCAACACTGTGTTCCTTCAAGCAATGGAACAAAATAGAATCTGGACACATTCTCCATGTTTAGAAAGAATCGTGTCTTGCTTTGTCTAATGGCTTGTACATGAAAAATCTCTTTATTTCTCCTTGGATTTATTAGCCTTCTAGATTATTAGCCAGCCCCTAAATATAACAGGGCTAGGTTTCTATACTTCCTGTTACCATGATCTGAATCTCTTCCACACTCTTTCCCATGGATCATTAAAGTACATTCCCAAATTTACCTTCAAGTCAACTTGTATGTCTCCCTTTTTCATCTCCTTCTTTATTTCTTGTTTGTAGCATAAAAATTGTCTTTATCTACCTTTGGACTGCTGATTTCTGCTGATCTTGAAAGGTCCAGCACAGTGTCTATGAACTTACCATTCCAGTCTTAAGTGATTGAACTCTTTCCCTAGAAGTTTTTTGAGCACAGACTATGTAAGGGGAGGATGTGCTGAATTGGGATTTATAAAGGGAAATTTAAGGAGCAGAATTTCCAGTGTACTTGGCTATCTCTTTTCCAGGGTGATGTCCTTCTGTCATCGCAAACAAATATTCTCACCTTTTGACACTTACTAGTAGAATATTTGGTCATAGCAATGAAAAACAATGTTTGTTGTTAAAAGGAAATTTATCACCTATTGTACAAGTTCTGGATGAAGCTTACAGGATGACAGGCGATTTCTGATAAGAGTATTAACAATGTATTTCCATGGCCACTTAATGGTTTGATCTTAAAATACATATCAAATGTTCCTACTAAATTCTTTTGACTTATTCACTTTCTTAGCTATATGAAAAATTAAGTTGTACTAACTTAGAGTAAAACCTCTTAAGGCAGACATTGTTATTATTGGAATTCTGGTTAGATTATTGAATTCTTTTCCATCACATCGCTAAATATAGCAAAAGTAGGAGATAACATATGCCTTAAAACATGGGTTCTAATCCATCAAAGAATCACCATGTAGTTTACAATAGGAATCTCTAAGACGAATGAGTAGTTCTCCAAGTATTATTGAACGCACTTGTAGTTAAACATTTATGTATAACGTTAAACCTTCTCTAAGTCAGAGTTCTCTCTGACTTAGATAAATTTAGAATTTATAAATGAAACATTGTACATATTTGCATGATTGTTGAGATTTAAAATTACTGGAAGTCTCCCTTTTTGTATTAAAAAATTGAAACTAAGTACTAAATACTAATGATTTAGTACCTGCACATTAACTTAGTCATGAATTCGGGATAGAACCCTCTTGTGTACTCACAGTTCTGCGGGGATGCCCACCAACAGGAAGGAGACTCAGTGAGCGATGAGACCCGGAGCCCAGGGTACTCAGGGGCGAGGCAGCCGAGGGGTACCTCATCGTCTTCATCTTCCACATAGCAATTTAAACTAGTTGTTAAAAAATATGTGGGACATCAAACTTTCTTTTGGAAGAGCCATTGTATCCTAGAAAAAAACCTCTGCACATTCCATTATTCCATTTCCCTTTCCTATCTTCATTTTAAAGAAAATCTGTCAGAGGAATTCTAAGTTAACCTAAATGGATTTTGAACTTTCCTTTTAAATCCTTAACCTTCTTGATAGCTCTGTTAACAACTGCCTTTAAGACTTTTCTAGTTGTGGGCTTCCCTGGTGGCGCAGTGGTTGAGAATCTGCCTGCTAATGCAGGGGACACGGGTTCGAGCCCTGGCCTGGGAGGATCCCACATGCCGCGGAGCGGCTGGGCCCGTGGGCCACAACTGCTGAGCCTGCGCGTCTGGAGCCTGTGCTCCGCAACGAGAGAGGCCCGCGCATCGCGATGAAGAGTGGCCCCCGCTTGCCACAACTGGAGAAAGCCCTCGCGCAGAAACGAAGACCCAACACAGCCAAAAATCAATCAACCAATCAATCAATCAAACATACGCATCTGATTCAAGATCCTCATTAAAAAAAAAAAAAAATACCACTGCTTTAAAAAAAAAAAAAAAAAAAAAAGACTTTTCTAGTTGTAAAACTATTCAATGAGAAGGATACCTGAAAAAAATCAACTTTGGGAGATAGGAGCATATATCTCTTGGAGGGGAGGAAAAGTTTTCCTCCTCTCTCTTAACATCAGTGGCTGGGTCTGAAAATTAAACCGACAAAGATAGATGGACAGGAGGAAAGCATACAAATTAATTAATATAATTTTTACTTGACACAGCAGCCTCCATAAGGACATGAAGACCGGAAGTAAACCTGAGTATCGTTTTGCTAGCTTTGATGAAGAGTGGACAGCCATGGAGGAATATGATAGATTAAGAAGTATGAGGTAAGTGTAGTAAACTGGGGGGAACTTAGCAAGTGCTGTTCAGATTCTTCTCGGTGTCCCCTTGTCTTCCCAGATAAGGTTGCTCCTTTCCTCTGAGTATAGGGAGGGCACCTCTCACAGTAGGGTTTTATGATATTTCAGAGGAGAAGGGTTGGAGAAATGTCAGAGTGACCTTCCTGCTTTTGCTATTTTCTCAAATGCTTTCAGCTTAAAATGTTCAATATGCCAAGGTGCAATACTTTGGGGTAGCTTGTCCTGAATCCCATCACTCTGTTAGTAGAAGCAAAGAATTTAAGACTGAAAAGGTACCTCTCTACTCAGTCTTTAAGAAAATCAATTCCATTCTTGTCTGTTTTACTTCTGTCTTTGGAGCATTTGTTACTTTCCTGCTGGATACCTGTGGAGGGAGGGCTGGGAAGTATGGGAGAAATATACAGAAATATATATGCTTTGGTCCTCAAGGACCTCAGTTTTAGTATTTGTAGAGATGGACATTTGCAGTGTGAAACAGAGGACCATAGAAAGTAGAATGTAATGGTGTATTTAACTGAATATAAACAAGTACTATTTTATAACTTATGGGCAATTAGTGTTAAAACAGCTATCTATGAAGGATTTGTTTTGATCTAAATCATAAAGTAATTGAAACTTGGTTTTGGTATCTCTTCCTTCTATCAGTGGTTTGCATACTTACTTTTTCCTGTTTCATCCCTACTTTTAACTTTTACTTGGATCTTTCAACAGTCAGAATGGGCTATGCTAAAATTCCAGTGTAACTACACTTTGCTTTTTCTTCCTCTCCTCCTCCTTTTGTGTCAGAGATTTCTTTTTTTCATTTTATAATTTCAAAATTGGAAAATAGGAAATGAAAACTTTTATATATTTAAGTTAATTTGAGAGTTTTTAATAAAGTGATAGTTCTGGATATTTCCAACACCATTCAGTGAAATATGAAAAAGCTACTGCTAAGATTGTGTTTTCATTAAATCTTCCTGAAATTTGCTTATATTGTACTATGAAATAAAGTTGTCCCACTGTATAAAAAGGCAAAGTAATAAGGGCAGAAATTCAGGCTCATGATTTCAATATTTAAATTAGAAAGAAAAAAATTCCTTCTGCATTTGTAATGAATGTATATCCTTATTCTTCATGTTCCATTTATTTCCTCATTTATCCCAGTACCTCTAGAGAATCCCTCAGATTATCACTTCCTTTTTTCCTATTATAAAACAGCATGCCCTGTTTTTGAAGAGCTTCTTTGTGGGATAATTTCAAACCTATTTTCTCCAATGGGACAATGAATGCACTTGTGCTTTTTCTATTCAGTTTATCTCTTGTTTACAGGTTCATGAGAAACAAGATTATCACCATTTTCAACCCTCTCTATATTATAGTTTCCTTGACGACCAGCAGAAATCCTTTACTGACTTAGTAATGGTGAATGGGAAGATTGAGCTGAACTAAAAGTTGGGAGAAACCAAGCATTATTTAGATGGAAAAATGGCTAAACTCTAAATTTAGTATGTCGGTATACAATATTAATCTCACAATGAAAAACTGATTTCTGGGATTTTCATGAATTACTCAAAATTCCCTTTTCAATTAATTTAAAGAATATAATTTTCTAAACAGGAACAACCACAGGAGGTTAGGAACTTCACCCTGTTACAGGAGAATAGAAGAGATAGCCTTTCCTCCTCAAATTCTATCATTTTTTATTAGGAAAGGAAAAGATCTTGAAACTTCTGGGATGAGGGTTAATCTCTCTGTAAAGACTTCCCAAAAGATTCATCTCCTAATTTGGGGGGGATTGTGGTTTATATCACAGAATTAACATCTTCTCAGGTACTTTTCTGTTTTCTAATTTACCATATAGTTGACAGAATTATATCATAAATGCAGTGATTGCAAATTTTGTAAAACCCGTAATGCCTTGATCACTAATTATTTTGGGTATAATGTATGCCTTACGTTTCTACCATGTTTAAAATTCCCTATTTGTTTTGTTGTATTGTTGAAGCAGTAACAATTAGGTACTATAAAATCTTATCAATCAATATGAAGTGAATCCAACTAACATGAAAATGACAAAAAGTCATTATATTTTTAGGAATAAAACAGCACTGATTTTCAAGCTCTGTGAGGGCAGGGAACATGTCTGCCTTATTCACAGTTGTTCTCAGAGGGTTTGGTATAGTGCCTGGCCTACAAAATTGTTGAGATAGTTTTTTTGAGTAATTGAATAGGAGAATTTTTATTAAAAAAAGTCATAACTAGATTTCTATGTACTCTATAACTAGAAGGCTTTCTCCCTATATGTATTCAAATAGAGCCAAATACCATGCAAACACATATATCTTTCAGCAGGAAAAAAGTGCTGGAAGGGTTTTTAGAATACAAAGAGTTCTTGTCTAAAGGACTTTATTAATCATTGTAACCTGGCTGAGATTACTTCAGAATTCAGAATATTAAAGGAATGAATTACTTGCTTTAAAAATGACTAGTATCTATGAGATCATTAAATATTAAATTTGACATTTCAGTAGTCATCAGCTTTTTGCATATTACTTTCTTAGGAAATATTGAATCCATGCACAAAAACATATGTACAATTCTCAATAGCATTTGGTTAGAAACATCAAGACTGACGATTTAGGCTTGTTTTGTCAGAAGGTCTAATCAGCATGAATTTCTTTTTTTAAGATATTATTGAGTAAAGAATTTAGAAATTGATTAAAATGGATGTGTGTTTGAACTACAAGAGCAACGTTAGGAAAATTTTATGGGAAAAAATATCATTAAATTTAGCTAAAGAACCTTGGTTTTCAGGACATTTTACACTGCCTTGTTAATGAATGACCCATTGAGATTTAATTTATACCAGCTCTGCTGTGCTGTAACAAGCAGCCATTATGTCTCCAAAGCATGAAGTTAATGAAATAATGGCTATTTGGAGTTGGTTATTACCTGCACAGAGATATGTTTTCTTGTTTAAAGCTAATTAACAAGAAAGACAACTTGACCATTTTAAATGAAATGAGAAGAAAATGGAAATAATGTGTCACAATGAGGCAGACAATGGAAATTTTAGCCATCAAAGAAAAAAATGGAACAAGTGTAAACCACATACACTTTTCACATTATTCTAACTTTGAGAAAAGAAATATCATTTCAGGGAATATTTTAACTAAGTGGTGTCAGCTGAAATTATTTATTCTTCAGATAGATTCAGCCTAATTCTCTATTATGTATGTGATCCTTGGTATTATATCATTAGTCTAGAAAATGTGACAAGAAATCCATTGAAGGAAGTGAAGAAAGTATATGGAGATAATGTTTAGATATGTAAGCACACTTCTCAATATAGCCTTTCGTAGCTGGGTCTTGGAAGGGGCCTTATTTGAAAAAGGCCCTTGGAAATGCTGAGATTGAGAAACAATCACAAGAAGTTTTATTTCTGTGAGTCCTTTGTTATGGGACTGATAGACGCTTCCAAATAAAAAGTCAAGAACAAAACTTTCTCAGCCTCTGAATTTGGGAGCACCCCAGTATTCACTTGGAGTTCGGACACTGCTAAAAAAGTTTCAAGTTCTTCCATAAATGGAAGCTTAAACTAAGGCTGAAAATTCCTTTGGCATGTCCAGAGACTTGTAACCTCCTATAGCGGTGGACAAAAAAGTCACCTGGGAGCCAGTGTTAAAATCAGGTCTCTGAGCTCCATCCCAGAGAGTCTAAGTCCACAGGTCTAGGCAAAGAATCAGTATCCCAGGTAATTCTGTTGTAGGTGGCCTTCACACCACTCCTTAGGAAGCACTGACCTAGAAACAAGACTAAGATGATCAAAATAACTTTGACTATCCAACACTGATCAAAATTTATAAAATGAATGAGGGAAATAAAGCCCTCCTCCAAATTCTGTTGCTCTCTCTCCATGCAACAGAAGAGAAAAGGCAGTGATGGCAGGGAAACAGAAGCAGAAGCAGTTAATGAGGCTGCAAGACCTCACCTGGAACTGAAGCATAGACCAGTGAAGAGAGAGAGCATGAAACACTATGAGCTAACCGGAAAAGTAAGAGTACCGCTGGTGGATTAGGGATCGAATCACGAATATCAGGGGTGTACTTGGAGCAAAAACTTTAATGCTATTAGCCTATTGCATAATGATCTCAGGTTTGATATAGCTTAGAGAAAATTTACCCTTGAAAACACTTAACTGACACTAATCGTTTGTTTGTTTTTGGCAGAGGAAGTAAGTTGATACAGGAAGTCTTCCTGAATTGTCACAAAGAAGTGGAAACATTTAAAATTTTATGCATCAAAATTTCATCATATATCTTTGGCTTATTCCTTCTAAAATGCAACTAATTCACACATTTTTAAAAACTACCTTCATAGCATGTGTCAAGTAAATGCTTTTTGACAGTGTCATTCCACATGCTTTTTTAATGTTGACTTGTCTTTTATTTTTTTTCAATACAGTATTTATTTTGGAATGCTTTAAGATTCTTAGTAAAGTTGCAAAGATAATAATGGAGAATTTCATATACGTCTCAGTGTCTCCTAGCATTCACATCTTACATTACCAGGGCACATTTGTCAAAACTAAGAAACCAACATGGGTGCATTACTATTACCTTGAACAGCAGGATGTCACTGATTTTTCCATCAATGTCTTTTTCTGGTCCAGGATCCAATCCGGGATACCATATAGTATTTAGTCGTCTGGTTTCCTCACTCTCCTCTGGTCTGTGATATTTTCTCATTTTTTCTTTGTTGTTCATGACTTTGATGGTTTTGAGGAATATTGGTTAGGTATTTTGTAGAATGTCCCTGAACTTGGGTTTGTATAATGTTTTTCTCGTGGCTAGACTGGGGTCATGGGTTTGGGGGAGAAAGACCCCATGATGAAATGCTCTTCTCATCATGTCATATCAGGGGGTTCATGCTATCAACATGACTTATCACTGATGATGTTAACCTTGATCCTCTGGACAAGGTAGTGTTTGCCTTGTTGTTACACTGTAAAGTTATTATTTTTCCCTTTGCCTGTTCTATTCTTTGGAAGCAAGTCACTAAGTCCACCCCACCCTCAAGCGATAGGGGCATTAAGTTCCATCTCCTGAAGGGGAGGATATCTATATAAGTTATTTGGAATTCTTCTCTAAGAAAGATTTGTCTCTTCTCTATTTGTTTATTTATTTAGTCATGTATATCTGTGTGGAGTCAGGGATATTTATTTTATACTTTGCATTATAACCCAATACTACGTTGTTTTTGTTGTTCACATTGTTCCAGCTTTGATCAGTGGTACATCTTGCAGGTGGGCTCCCTCTTACCTTTGACATTCCCCTCCCCTCCCCCACCTCTTTTTAATCCTTCTTCCCTTTCTGGCATAACAAGATGTTACAGGCTTACCATGTATTTGCCTGTCCTGGCCATAGAATTAGTTGTCTTTGATTTTTAACCTCATGAAAACAAGGAGTAAATATATTTTGTTTCCTATATATAATACCTTATGCAAAATCATGATTGTTTTTGGTGATACTGATGGTACAAGGCCAAGAACAAAATAGGATCTTATTAGGTTCATTTCCTGCCAGGCCAAAATGTAATGAATACTCATTTCTGACCTGAAAACATTGTTTGGAAAGTGACAAAAGGGGTACTTTAGGATGGACTGCACATTTTCTTTTTCACTTCCTGCGGTTTTGTAGAAATAGTTTGGAGAGAGCACTGTGGGGAAGGGCGGTGGTTTCACCACTTAACCACCCACAAAATCAGGCATGATCTTGGTCTTTGTTTTGTTCAGGAACCTTAGTTTCCACGGTAAATAGCACTGGCCCCAGACTCCAAACAGCTGAGAACTATTCTCAGCAAAAGATAAAGAAGAATAACTTACTGCTTTTTTCTTTCTTCTCCCCTCATCTCCCGTTATTTCTTAACTAACATGTGCTAAAAATTCTGGTACTCCCATTATTTCAGCCAACAAATGAGTGGAACTGTCCTCTTACATCCATCTTTCTGAGGTTCTTAATCTTTCTCACAATTGTACCCAAAACAGGTAGAGAGTAATCACAGTTTCTTTCTGCCTTCTGGTACAGTTGGAAATTAAATCAGTGGCTGAGTTTGCCCCCTTTGCCTCTTAACAGTTAGGGCATGCATTGCCAAACAGGTAGTGACTATACAGTATAGGTTTGAGAGGTAAGGGTACATTTAAAAAGGACTTTCCTAAAATGGTTTTACTTTAAGTAAGGAAAATATGGAGGTATTGCCTTCAATAGGAATTAGGAAAGAGAAGCAAATGAATAAATGAGATAAAATACCTCTGCACAGCAAAGGAAAACCATCAACGAAATGAAAGGGCAACCTATGGAATGGGACAAAATATTTGCAAATCATATATCTGACAAAGGGTCAGTATCTAAAATATATAAAGAACTCACACAACTCAATAGCAAACAATCTGATCAGAAAATGGGCAGAGGAGCTGCATTTTTCCAAAGAAGACATTTTTCCAACAGCTACATGAAAAGGTGATTAACATCACTAATCATCAGGGAAATGCAAATCAAAACCACAATGAGCTATCACCTCACACCTGTCAGAATGGCTCTGGCTATCACCAAAAAGACAAAGTGCTGGCTAGGATGTGGAGAAAAGGGAACTCTTGTGCACTGTTAGTGGGAATGTAAATTAGTGCAACCACTATGGAAAACGGCGTGTAGGTTCCTCAAAAATTAAAAAAAAAAAAAAAAATAGAACTACTATATGATCCAGCAGTTTCACTTCTGGGGACGTATATATCCAAAGGAAAGGAAATCACTACCTAGAAGAGATACCTGCACTCCCACATTCATTATAGCATTATTTGTAATAACCAAGACATGGAAACAACCTAGTATGTATAAAATATATAATGTATGTAATATATATATACATACCTTATACATTTCATACATATATGTGATATATATAATGGAACGTTATTCAGCCGTAGCAAAGAAGGGAATCCTGCCATTTGTGACAACATGGATGGGCCTTGAGGGCACTGTGTTAAACAAAATTCATCAAAGAGAGAAAGATGAATACTGTATGATCTAACTTATATGAGGAATCTAAAACACCAAAACTCATAGAGAACAGATTGGCGGTTGCCAGAGATAGAAATGGGTGAAAGTGGTCAAAAGATACAAACTTCAAGTTATAAGATAAATAAGTCCTGGGGATGTAATATACACCATGGTGACTATAGTTAACAGTACTCTTGTATATTTGGAAGTTGTTAGGAAAGTAGATCTTTAAAGTTCTCATGACAAAAAAAATTTGTAACTGTATGTGGTGATGGATTTTAACTAAAGTTACTGTGGTGATCATTTCACAACAAATACATATATCTAATCATTATGTTGTATAACTTAATCTAATGCACTGTTGTATGTCAATTATATCTTGATAAAACAGGAAAAAAATTTTTTGAACACTCTGAATGTGTCTGCCAAATTATCTTACGAGAAATACTTGCCCATGAAAGAAGCCATTTATACTGGGAAAACCACTGTGATTAGCTGGTATATTCACATGTGTAGAAAGACATATTACTGTCAAACTACATCCGTGGAGCTAAAGTACTGGAGCAACCTGAAATAGAGCTCTTGGAATATTTAATCTCAATATACAGTATTTGAGACAGTCAGATACTCCTAAAGATTTTGGGTTCTCTAATATTCTTTCAATTATCTTGATTACGTTTTGGATAAAGGCATAATTAGGTGGTTGTACTAGACTGCAAGGTCTGTTTCAAACTGTGGCAAACACAAACACAGAAACCAGATTGTCATTAGGATGGCACTAGTAAAAGTGACTTCTAGTACCTGGAGAAA
Source organism: Balaenoptera acutorostrata (assembly GCF_949987535.1). NCBI lineage: Eukaryota > Metazoa > Chordata > Mammalia > Artiodactyla > Balaenopteridae > Balaenoptera > Balaenoptera acutorostrata. The sequence continues at coordinate 10,457,254 of NC_080068.1, forward strand.
TGGACTTTCTGGTCTAAAGTGTCACTGGGGATGTGTGTCAGCAAAAAGGAAAGGAAAACAATATACAGTTTATTCCCTTAGATGAGTGATTTCCACACTTGACTACATTAGAATCACCTGGGAAGTTCTTAAAACTGAAGATGCCTGGGTTATAATATCTGAGATGGGTCTAGGCATTGACATCTTTTAAGGCTTCCTAGGTGATTATAATGTGCATCCAATGTCATAGAACAATATTATCAAATTTTAGTGAACATTTAAAAAAAAATCTGGATAATTTGTTAACAAGGCAGATTCTTGGGGCCGACTGTAGTACTCATATTTATTGATCAGGTGTAGTGTCCAGAAATTTACACCTTTAAAAAATAAGTCTTCAAGTGCTTTGGTTCATTGCATGATACTTAGAGCTTAACTGCCGTAGCTGCTTGTGATGCCAGTCAAGTTGTGGCATCAGCCAAGCCCAGACTTGCACCACTGCCTAGAGCTGGCCAAAGCTCCATGGAACTGCTTGGTTTTCTTTGCAAGCTCTGAGGTCTTCTTTTTTCACTTATGCCCTTTCATCAGCTGTCTAGGTAACTCATCCTTTGACATTCAGCTCATTTACCTACCCTTGGAATTTCTTGACTCCTCCAAGCCCTCTCTCACTCTGCCCCTGTGTCCCCATGTGATTGTCTTATTGTTTTGTAAACCTTAGTATTCTTATCTGTGTTTTCCATGAAACACTAAATTCCTTAGATGACCAACTGTGACTTGCTAAACTTTTATAGTTCTCGTGCCTGCCTCATTTCCTTATCATTGGGTGCCCTCAAAACTCCAAGCCTAATAGACAAACATCATAAATAATTATAATATGTTGTGAAATATTCTCTCTCAATGATAAATGCAATATGCCATAGCAATCCAGATTTCTTTCATCAGTAAATTTAATTTATTCATGACATTTCTTCTCCTTCCCCACAATTAGCATGAATAATTCAGAGGAGGCTATGTTCTGTCTAGTTGTGAATGAGAAGTTCACATGCAGTTGACTCAATTTTCTAAGCTATTGGAGAGGAACAAAAGCAGATAATCCAAAAATCACTTATATTTGTGTTTGGAACGCGTTTTGACATTTCCTGTGGAAAAAGTGTGGCCAATGATATAGGAATTCACAGTATTTCATATAAAAACATTTGAAGCCTTATGTGTAAGACCCGATTCTCCAGAAGCCAAAAACTGCCCTTCTGTTTAGTTCTCCACACACTACCCATATGGCCTGCTTTCCTGAGGACTCCTCTAGGGGTAAGGGAAGCTATCTATTGAAATAAAAAGGAACAAAAAGGGATTGGTGTTTGCGGTGTGCTATGTGTTTTAATTTAGGACTCCTCCCCCTCAAAGGTAGCTCTCTACTATTTCTTTCCACATGTGAAAGAATATTCTGTTCATGTCAACAAACGAGTTAATCAAGCAAAATAGGTTGTGATACCCTTAAGGTCTTGAATGCAAGCTAAAAGGATCAGGGGTAATTTCTTGGAGTGATAGAGTGGATTTATATTCCCCCCCATAAATATTTAACCGTTTATAGAGAATCTTTTTTTTTTTCAGAAAAATTTTTAGGAGCTCCTACAAATTGGGCAATTTAACTTTCTTCAAATAAGTGCTCACTAGAAAAACACTGTAAATTTACAACATCTGGATGAGAGTTAGTTACCATAGTTTCTATTAGAAGCATAAAAATAGGCTCGTGGATATGTAAATGTGATAGGTTCTTTATTATGTTCTTTTATCTCTATATGATAGTGGTATATTCCTTAAAGCTGATAAAATTTACAAAGCAGTCATTAAAGTATCCTCATTAAATCTTTGGCTTTCATTATGGACGTGATCTGCACATGGACTGCTTCTCCAACAATCCCTTTGCCTCCCATACCGGGCAACCATAGGGTTCTGGGTAGGCAGAAGCCAAGTAGCAAAACCAGATTCTCTTTCTGACTGTGATTGGTTCAGGGAACTTGACAAAAGTTGATCCACTCAGAGGAAAGCCCAGAACTTTTAGTTAATAGCTGGGATGGCAAACGCTCTCCCTTTGGACTAAAAGGAAAAGCACACGTGTCCAGTTGCAGCTGGCACCATCTTTTGAACTCGAGAGGGGCCAGACTTGGGACAAAGCTGACAGATTCCTGGTGAAATCTTTCAGTCATCAAATCCAGCTATCCATGAAGGTAGTCCTCCTCTAGGCTTTTTAGCTGTGTAAATTACTGACCCTATTTTGTACAACAATTTGAGTTTTTTCTCTTATTTGCAACAGGAAAACTCTTAGCAGGTATGAGTACCTATGACTGACATGTCTGTCAAACGAGAGAGGAGCAAATGGGTTATTCTAATATGTGACAGAAAAAAAAGTAGCTATCTCACAGTAAAATATAAAAGGATTTACTTCCATGGTGTGGTGTGTTTGAACCAGCCCTTATATGTAAATGCCGTCTAGCTGTTCTTGTTCCATTTTGCATTTCCTTCCTGATCATGACACACTGAGAAAATGTCACACAAAACTTGAGCAACCTATTGGGAAGTAATTTATCTTTGTAATCTTCTTATGTTGCTTTGCGCTCCAACTGCAACGTTTAGTCATGTAATTCAGACTTGAGGGTTCCTTTCAGAAATCCCTTCATTTTATAAATGAGGAGACTGAATCTCAGTGAGGTTGAGATGGAAAAGAACGAGGATAAAGCCTCCTGTCTTCCGATGAGCCCTTTTCCCACTGCACTGTGCTGTCTACAAGGAAAAAATTAAAAACCACGTGACTGAGTGACATTAAAAATTAAAAAACCATGACATTGTTCCCTCTCCTGTAAGAGGGTTCTGTCTTGTTGCCATTGCCATTGCCATGTGACTCTCAGAGCTCTCCTGCACTCCCTATTCCATCAGCAGCCTGACCGCATGACTTGCTGAGGTAAATGTGAGTAGATGTGCAGAATCATGGAGGGCAATCGTGTGAGGCAGCTCGCTCTTGTACTATTACAGCAAGTCCCAGAGGGTGGCTGTCATTTCATCCTTGGTCCCGGAATGAAGAGACCCATGGAGAAGTTCCTCTGCCTGGAGTAGAAATGCAGTTACATTTAACATTAATGGGCAAGAAACATTTGTTAGAGGAAGTCATTGAAAGTTGGGGTGGTTTGTTACTTCAGCAAAGCTGACTAATACTCAGAGGATCAGGAGCAAGTATGCTATATGTTGTAAAATTTAAAAAAAGAGGAAAGTCCTGTGCATTTAGAAAACACTCCTTGCATTTCTACGGCTGTTCAAAGGACATAATACTGGCTGGTTTCTCCCTTATGTCATTAACATCTTACAGAGCCTGGGTTAACCTGTTTCTTCATTTTTGCTAATTGTGAGGAGGAGAAGATATCCCATGAACAAATCAAGTTACAGGTAAATAACAACATCTATATTAATACAGCACTTTAAGTCCATCCTGTGGTAGGATACAATGTACTGTATTATATATATATATATATATATTTTTTTTTTTATGTATGTATGTATGTATGTATGTATGTATGTATGGCTGTGTTGGGTCTTCGTTTCTGTGCGAGGGCTTTCTCTAGTTGTGGCAAGCGGGGGCCACTCTTCATCGCGGTGCGTGGGCCTCTCACTATCGCGGCCTCTCGTTGCCGCGCACAGGCTCCAGACGCGCAGGCTCAGCAGTTGTGGCTCACGGGCCGAGTTGCTCCGCGGCATGTGGGATCCTCCCAGACCAGGGCTCGAACCCGCGTTCTCTGCATTGGCAGGCAGATTCTCAACCACTGCGCCACCAGGGAAGCCCTATATTTTTTAATGTATCTCAAATTGAACTGTGAGCTCTTAGCAACAACAGGTACTATTTCAGGGACTAAACTCATACAGATTAGGAAGACACAGTTGTTGACCTCAAAGAGGTCAGAGTAGATTGTCTCATTCTTGTTTAGACATTGGGGTATGCAGTAAGACTACTATGGTGTATGAGAGAGAGAGAGAGGGAGAGAGAGAGAGAACATCCATGAAAGAATATGGCATACTAAGGGTACTATATCTGTTTAGAAAAGCCAGGAAATTTCCAAGAGAATCCAAATGCTAAAGAATAAAAGAAGTTATCAAAATAGCGGAAGGGATCAACATATGCAAAGATAGGGAGTCATTAAGTAATTCCATAGGGCAAATGTGGGGTGACAGGGAGAAACAGACATGGGTCCAGCCATGGCAGACTATTTATACTGAGGAACTGGCCTTTATTCTCTGCATAATAAAATGTCACTGAAGGAATATGATCAAAGTACTGACACGGACAGAATTTAGTTTTGCAAATATCTCTTTTTCGGAAGAATGACGAAAAGAAGATCTGGTAACACTGGTAAGAAGACTTTGAAAGTTATCTGTATTAGTGTGGGTAAGAAATGCCAAGATCTTGCATTAAAAGCAATGGCTGTGGGATAGAGGTTATGTAAACTTATTTTTAAGGTGCACTCTGCTGGATTTTGTGAGGGTTGAGGTGGAAGTCACTCTCGTTAGGCAAGGAGGTATATAGGAAAGTTATGTCAGATATTTTAACGAAAAAAAAAAGTGAAACACCCTAATGCAAAGATTTTGGACTTGAGACTAGGAGAGAGTATCATTTACTATCTCCCTGGTCTTAATTATTAATCTTTTCTAAGGCTCAGTTTCCTCACCTGTAAAATGGATACAATAAAGTACTTTTCTTATAAGGTTATAATGACAATGAAATAATATGGAGGATAAAAATATTTTAACCTTCTGACCCATATAAGGGATTTATAATTTTTTGGTCATGTCTTTTTTTTTTTTTAACATCTTTATTGGAGTATAATTGCTTTACAATGGTGTGTTAGTTTCTGCTTTGTAACAAAGTGAATCAGCTATACATATACATATATCCCCAAAACTCTTTCTTGTTGCATCTCCCTCCCTTCCACCCTCCCTATCCCACCTCTCTAAGTGGTCACAAAGCACAGAGCTGATCTCACTGTGCTATGCAGTTGCTTCCCACTAGCTATCGGTTTTACATTTGGTAGTGTATATATGTCCATTGGTCATGTCTTTTCCCCCCTAATTCTTATTAATTCTATAATATCAGCCAGGACAGGAAATATGGGAGATTTGGGGTGATAAATGGGGAGGGAGACAATTTCAATTTGAAAATCTAGAATCTGATTTTCTGTAAGATACCCATATGGAAGAATCTGGTAGGTAGTTGGCAATTCAAGGAGGTATCTAGTAGGTGATTAGTAATTCAAGCCTGAGACTTAGAAGAAGGTACTGATGGGAAGTAGGTCATATTAAAATTGATGTCATAGCTATAAATGATATTGCCAGAGATAATGTATAGAAATAAGGGAAGAGGGACACCCAAAAATAAGGGACCCCCAAAAAGGATACTGAGAAGGAGTAGCCTGACAGCAAATGGGTAATCAGCATTAAGTAATGTTTTATAAAGCAAGGAAGGAGTTTTTAAAAGAAAGGATTTAATTATAGATAAACACTCCAGGTAGAAGGGTATAATAAGTTGAAAGGATCAAATATAGGCAATTATAGAGAAGTTAGATTGAAAGAAGCTGCATATATTAGGCAGTGAGTTAAAAGTGATCAAATAGAGAACAGTAATTTAAGATTGTTCTTTTCAAACCCTCAAGTGTAAGGGGAAGGAAACTATAAAGACTCCTAGTTGCCTCCTTACTATCAGCTCTGTCCTTCTCATTGAGTTACAGAACTCTTACATTATTGGTCATAGTATTATGCCCAGTTTAAAGTGACATCTGCAAGCCCCCATACAATTGGGTGGCTAGTGAGATATGATCGTGAGTCATGTGTGGGAAGCAGCTTCCAGGACAGCTGCTTAAAAGGGCTGCCTCAGCTGGGAGTCATGTCCTTTCCCCTTTGTGTTTCTACCTTCCTGAAATGGGGATGAGATGGCTGAAGTCAGAGCTACCACCGTGGGACCTTGAAAACAATGTCAAGAGAATCTCAGGTACTTCAGCGCTAATATTCTTGAACTCCTGAATCAATGTCATCAACAGTTTACTTCTGTCATGTGAGAAAAATAATTATTTTAAGTCCCTGTTGGAACTCTGTTTTTAGCAGCTGGATGCAATTGTAGTTATAAACTGACAAAGTATAACAACTAGGTGACATAAGGTTAAAAGAATATGTATATATTCAAAGCAGTGGCTTACAACCTTCTTGAGATTCTTTTCTTTATTTTACTCTTCTTCCCTCAATAGGGAACACTGGTAAATCAGGGTCTGTACTTAACAGATTACACTCGGTAACCTTGTTAACAGCTGGGCCTGATTGAAATGATTTTGAGCTGATGCTTTAATGCGACAAAACCTTAGGAACCTTAGGAAGGTTAGGAAGATATTCCCAGAAACCTTAGGAACCTTAGGAAGATATTCCCAGAACCCTTGGGAACCTTAGGAAGGGGTGGTCAAGCATATGGGCAGGTGCTCCTCATCACTGGGAAAGGCAAATTAAAACCACAATGAGATATCATTACATACTCACTAGGAGGGCTAAAATTAAAAAGACTGATAATACCATGTGTTGGAGAGGATGTGAGCAACTGGACATCTTGTAAAATATGCAGTGACTCTAACACTTGGGAAAAAAGTTGGGCAGATTTTTACAAAGTTAAACTACACTTACCATAAGACCCAGAGATTCTACTCTTAAGCATTTACCTAAGAGACAAGAAAGCATATGTTTTCACAAAGAGCTGTGCATAAATATTCATAGCAGCTTTATTTATAATATTTGCAAACTGGAAACAATGCAAATGCACAGCAACAGGTAAATGTATCCACTAATTGTGGTACATCCCACAATGGGATACCTCCACCTGATAGCTGAGACAGTGGAGGTGCTGATTCCAGCCCACTCCTAAAAGACACAGGAGCTCCTCTGATGGGAGACTGACCGGAGGATGCCCCCTGGGGCCTGACCAACACGTTCCTGGGATTGTATTTTGCCCTCTTGAGTATCTATCTCTCTACCCCCTCCTCCTGACTTCCTCCTTTCTTTTACCTATATCAGAGCTGCATTGTTCTGCAGGATTTCCACGCCTTCTTGCTTCTCTTCCCTTTATCCTTCACATTATTCCTCTAGGTCTATTTCAGGGCTAGTTCTATCTTGGCATCTACTTCCTTGAGGATGCAAATTAACACGATGAGTGTCTGAGTCAGAGGGTAGGGACATGAAGGAATTTTTGGGTGTAATGGAAAAATGTTTTAGGCTTTATCATTGTGGTGGTTACATGGGTATATTCATTTGTCAAAACACTGAAATGTATACTTAGAGTGAGTGTATTTTATTCCTTAATAAAATTGACTGAAAAGAAAAAATAATTCCAAATGCCATGGCTTACCGGTCAGGTCAGGTAGTGGTTAGATAACATATTTTATACAGACTACAAGGCAGAGGGGATAAACAAAGAATCTGCATAGCATTGGCAAAACCACAATCTTCACTTATTTAGGAGTTGCATTTATAAATCTTTAGGAATCATAAATCTCCTTTTAAGGATGTTCGGTCACTTTGGTGACTTGCTCATAAGTGGGCGTAAAATGGTTAAATAATAAAAGCCCAGATGGCTGTAGCAGGGGTGATATTTGAATGAGACAGAGAAATTACGCTTCAGTGATGGCTTTATACAGTAAAAAAGGGATAAGGGTTTTGGAGGTAGCTTTTTATCTGAAAATTATTTTTCCCCCATAAACCCAGACTGGCTTCTGGATTCATAACCACTGATGGTGCAGGGCGAGAAGATGTGCTGAGGCAGCCTCCGGGCATATTTAACAAAAGCACAGACACTGGAGGAAGAAGGCAGGGCTAGCACTCATCAGTGTATTTAAATCCTCCCTTTCCTGTCTGTCTTTCCCCCCAGATTGTGACTTAACGTGAGCATGATGACCAGGGCTTTATCCGTTTTCTCTGTCTCTGGAATAGCTAGCTTACTACGGGCAAGCAATACATTTTTATTGAATAGATTATTAAAGGAATAAATAACTTTCCATCACAACTCTCCTTCTCACGGGACCATCTTTCCAAACATCTCTTGCTCATTTTCTCCAGGACGAAGCTGAGTACCTATAATGACAAGGTTGTTTTATTGATCTTGTTTTGCTTCATTTACCATCTATTTATTTTACTACCAGGTGTAGCCTTTACTAGAAACTATGGAGCCAGATCAAAAGAGGATCCTGCTATTGTAACTGAGGTCAGAAAGCTTGTGTCTGGCAAGATCCTGAGTCGGGAGGGTTTGACGTGGCATGTAATTGAATCTCTGTGTTGCTCAATCTGGATGCAATCTTTTCAAAGTGACTTTACTACAGCAGAACAATTAGAGATGTCAAAATCCAACTGATGTAGAATTTTTCATTACGTAGCTTTTAAGAAATCCGTAGAGCTACCATGTGAAGAAAACAATAGTTCCCTTTTTAAAAATAATCTTTTAATTTAAAAATACTTTTTGACTTAGAAAAAAGTTGCAAAGATAGTAGAGAGTTCTAGCTCCCCTAATGTTAACATCTTTCATTACTATGGTATCTTTATCACACTAAGAAAACAACTTTGGTTTGTTACTATTAACTGAACTGCAGGCTGTATTCAGATTTCACTAGTTTTTTTCCTAAGGTCCGTTTTCTGTTCATTACATTTAGTCATCATATCTCCTCAGTCTCCTCTACTGTGTGACAGTTTCTCGAGCTTTCTTTGTTCTTTATGACCTTGTCAGTTTTGAGGAGTACTTTGTAGAGCGTCCTCCAGTGTGGATTTGTCTAATGTTTTTCTCACTGTTAGACTGGGGCCGTGGGCTTTTGGGAGGAAGACCAGAGAGGTGAATTCTCACCACATCCTATCAGGCTACATGCCATTTCCATGATTTACTAGTGATGGTGCTAATCTTAATCATCTGGTCGACGTAGGGCTTGCCAGGTTTCTCCACTGTGAGGCTACTTCCTCTCCTTGTTTTCCTTGCTCTAAGGAAGCGAGACACTCCGGGTGGCCTGCCCTTAAAGGTGCGGGGTGATTTAAGCATCATCTCCTGGATAGGGGAGCGTCCAAATGAATTATTTGAAATTCTTCTGTAAGAAAGAGTTGTCTCTTCTCCCTCATTTGTTTGTTTATGACATCATTTATATCTATCAGTATGGACCTGAGATATGTATTTTATGCTTTAGGTGATCTTCCAATACTGTTGTTTATTTTGTTGTTCAAATTATTCCGATTCTGGCCATTCAGAGCTCTTTCACTTTGGTTCCATTTGACAGGCCCCATCCTTTTCTCTGAACACTTCCTTATTTCCTGGCCCTGTTAAGATGCTCCTGATTGACCATATCTGTTCTCTGCCCCAGCTCTAGAGCCAGCCAGCCATTTCTCCAAAGAGCCCTGGTTCTTTTCATTGGAGGACGGTGTCAGAACCCAAGATCAGAGCACAGGGTAACAGTTTTTTGTCGTTGTTGTTTTTTTAAGAGCATTATTGAAGTTCCACCAGCTACTAATATACCATTATATCTGTTTATGCCTAGTATTTAGCTAAGGGAAGAGTTTTGTTTTATATATTAGATTATTAGGGTTCTCTGTCTTACATTCTTTTCTTTTAGTTCTGTTTACTGTTTTATTTCCTTCTGAATTCTTGTAAGATGAATGGAACTCTGGATTATGGTAGGCATAGTTTTGGCAGCAAGAAACATCTCTTTTTGAAAATGAACTTATCCCTGGATTAACTTTTCTCCCAGTAGGGTTGCACCATGGCTGTTAAATTGTGCAGAGCTTACTGTGTTGAAGAGGCCTGTTACATAGGCCTGTTATATATTTTCCATATATAAAGGTATATTCATTTGGTGAATTGATCATATTTGGAGTTTGGTCCCCTTTTGTGCCTGCTGTTTTATCAGAGAAAGAGCTGATCTATCTTTCAGGAGTGGGCTCATGTTATTCAAGCTTGTAGAAATGGATACACTTCCATAATTCTGATTTATTCATTTACAGTAAGAAATGCAATGATAAGCAAACAAGAATGCTTGTATCAGTAGAATCTTTCCTGTCAAATGTGGTATTCAGGAAGCAATAGTATAATCAGAAGACTTTTGGTGAGCATGGTTCAAAACAAGGGGAGTGTCACAATTTGCCTGTTGAATGGCATGCTGTCTAAGTAACCTGCCTCTAGCTGTTTGGGTCTCTTCTTTGGTCCTCTGGGCTGACAATTCCCCCTTCTTTTAGCAGTTACTCACAACACAATACATGCATGTGGGGAATTTTCTTAATGCAAAATTTCCATCCTACTCCAATTGTACCTTCTCTGAAAATAATTGCCTAGTAACCTTGGTTCAAGATTTTGATGTTTACAAACTCTTCAGTCACACATTTCAAAAAAGAAAAAAATATATATCAATTTGGGGTTTACTTCTATAAAAGGCTTAAGCACAGATATTGCATGTGGATTTTCCTAGTTTAATCCAGACAGAGCAATTTTTCCTTTTTACCTAATTCTACTTCCTGACCCCCTATTGTCCACCTCCATACGCCTTCTCCTGGGAGAGACACTTTTCTGTTGTTTACATGAAATTGTGTGAGCATGGGTAAGTTACTTAACTTCCAAAATCCTGTGTTTTCTTATGTGTGAAATAAAAAAAAGCAGTACCACTTCAGAAGGTTGATGTATGGATTAAATTCTCATTTAAAATATATCAAATGTCTTAAAAAATTACTGACAAATAATAAGCATTCAATAAAGGTTAGGTTCAGTCAGTGGCCCAAAATATCCCCAAACAGCAGCTTAAAACTAGTCAGCATTTCAAATGCTACAGCAACAATCTTCACCCTGACTCAGTGCTGCCCTGTTAAAGACAGGGATAAGCCAGCATTTTTCTACTGAATAAAGACATATGTTGGGCTAACATACTCATATTGGAGGCTGAATTATCCACATCAATCATCATTGCTGCATAGATGCAGCAATTAATTGCTAAGTCCTTTTATTTTTATTTTTATTTATTTATTTTTTAGCATCTTTTTTGGAGTATAATTGCTTTACAATGGTGTGTTAGTTTCTGCTTTATAACAAAGTAAATCAGTTATACATATACATATGTTCCCATATCTCTTCCCTCTTGCATCTCCCTCCCACCCTCCCTATCCCACCCCTCTAGGTGGTCACAAAGCACCGAGCTGATCTCCCTGTGCTATGCGGTTGCTTCCCACTAGCTATCTATTTTATGTTTGGTAGTGTATATATGTCCATGCCACTCTCTCACTTTGTCACAACTTACCCTTCCCCCTCCCTGTATGCTCAAGTCCATTCTCTAGTAGGTCTGCGTCTTTATTCCCATCTTGCCCCTAGGTTCTTCATGACCAGTTTTTTTTTTTTTAAGATTCCATATACATGTGTTAGCATATGGTATTTGTTTTTCTCTTTCTGACTTACTTCACTCTGTATGACAGACTCTAACTCCATCCACCTCATTACAAATACCTCCATTTCCTTTCTTTTTATGGCTGAGTAATATTCCATTGTATACATGTGCCACATCTTCTTTATCCATTCATCTGTCGATGGACATTTAGGTTGCTTCCATGTCCTGGCTATTGTAAATAGAGCTGCAATGAACATTTTGGTACATGACTCTTTTTGAATTATTGTTTTCTCAGGGTATATGCCCAGTAGTGGGATTGCTGGGTTGTATGGTAGTTATATTTTTAGTTTTTTAAGAAATCTCCATACTGTTCTCCATAGTGGCTGTATCAACTTACATTCCCACCAACAGTGCAAGAGGGTTCCCTTTTCTCCACACCCTCTCCAGCATTTATTGTTTCTAGATTTTTTGATGATGGCCATTCTGACTGGTGTGAGATGATATCTCATTGTAGTTTTGATTTGCATTTCTCTAATGATTAATGATGTTGAGCATTCTTTCATGTGTTTGTTGGCAAGTCCTTTTAAATATAAAACTGGTGAAAACCAAGAGCAGTTTTTCATAAACATTAATTATTGCTCAATAAAAGTGACCAGCAAGGGTTACCCAGTGTAAATTATGTCCATTAAGATTTTTCTGTGTTAGAAGAAAGGCTTTATATTCATACATTAATCAATACAGGTACATATTACTATTTTAACTTGATCATTTCAATTCTACAAATAAGCTTATTTTGAGGCAGCTCTATTTGGAAATTGAATGACTAGCCTACAAAACAACAGGGGGTATGGTTGAAAATGACCTTCTTTTATTGTTGTGTCCTAAATGCAGGACTGTAATGAGGAAAGCCTTGACAAAATGTTATCCACTTGGATTACCGTGCACGTGGTAATCTGTCATTCAGATCCTCTGGAGAGCCAAGGAGCAGGCCGCTGTACGTCATGTTAACATGTGTTTGTGGAGAAATATTCACCAAAAGTTATGCTCGACGTCCATAAGGGTCTCCTGGTGGATCCTGAATTTCATCTTTAGTTTCATTAGCCAGATATTGGCTGTTAGAATTATTAGTGCTCTAGGAGGACCCACCCAAGTATGGTCACCAGTGTCTCCTCCCTGTGGAGCAGACTGTATCTTGGAGACTCATCTGGTCCCCAAACCAGGGGATGTGGGGCACACAGCTGTGTCCTACAAATCACTGTGTCCTAAAATCACTCATGCTTAGTTCTTTTGGGGAATAATTGCTTGTTTTCAATCCCTAAATTTAAACTCACCTCTATTTGGACTTATTTCTCCTGGTTTTTTGTTTTTGGTCTGATTTAAACCCTGAATCCAGGCTGGGGTGTCATTGTCATATTCTGCTCTGTCCCCTTACCCAGTTTGGTTCTCTCAACGCCGACCGCAATCTTTGACTCTAACCGTATTTTTGGCCTTGTGTAGGTTCGGACAACAACTCTCTGTCCTATACTCTTGCCCACTTTGAACTTCTGAAATGTAACCTTGGCCTCCTACTGGGAAAGGATCCTTGTGTATGTCCCTGGTTTTGACCTTATCACCTTGGAAAACAAGCTCAGGATCCATAATCCCAGCTGTTCCAGCTGCACTTCCACGTGGATCACTGAGTCTCACGCGGGCACCAGACAAATGTTCACATATTACACATGATCTAGGTAATGGGGTAATGGTTCTTCTTGAGCACCTCTTCCTTGCTCAGTGGATCATGAGCACTTCTTTCCTGAAAAGTCAGAAAAAGAAACTAGAAACTATGTTATTGCCAATCTTATTTTTCCATCTTAGAGATTTTTGTGAAAAAAGACTGGTAAACAGTAATTAAGTTTATTATTTTTTTTTAAAACAAAGACAGTTATCTTGAATTCCTTTCCTTTTCATATTTTCCAAACTCACATAAGTTCTAAAATGTTCGAGGTGACTGTACAGCAGAAACAAACACAACATTGTAAATCAACTATAAGCCAATAAAAATTAATTTAAAACAAAGAAATACAAATGTTTGCTAGAGAATGGAAAAAAAAAAAGACTTCCCTGAACAACAACAAAAATCCATTCTTACCCGTTCTAGACTATTTCTTGAAACATATCCATCTCATGGGGCATTGCAGTTGGCATCCAAAATAAAACCCCTTTTTTGAGAGAAGTCACCATTTTCAATCTGCTTTTCTTGACTGGAGCGATAGTGCTTGCTTAGTAACGTGCAGGAAAATTGAATATAAATCCTGTCTTTGCTCCTCTCTGTATGTTAACTCTATTCTTTCATATCACAGTCAGTCTTGCTGGGCTATCTGGTCAAACTCGCATCCTTCAAACTTTGGGACCAATCACCATGGCCAGGAGGATATAATATTATGACTGCCTGACCCTGAGTCATTTACCCAACCCTCTGGCCAGGAACATGGGATATGTTCCCAAAGGAAGGCAGAAGAGGACAGGTCATGTTAAAGCGGGACAAAAACAAATACAATAACCATGCATCTCTCCACCACTTCCCCCATGTATCCATTCCATAAGTTTATTTAGTACCTAGTGAACCGGCACTGGCCTAGGTTCTGAGCTTATAATAAATAGTGATCAAAGTCAATATAATCCCCATCCTCACTGAACTTACAGTTGAGAATTTCTAGCAAACGTTGTGACTAAGCTACCTAACATCTCTGAACTTCCGTGATCTCATCTGTAAAATGAAAGTAATAGTATTTACCTTTCATGGTTGTTGCGGGGAAAATTAGACATGGCTTCCGGTGTTCAGCATTTAGCAGTTTGAGTTGTGGTGCAGTGCCCGGGGTAGCAGTTGTGGTGTCCCCATTACCTCCAATTCTGCAGTGAGATTTTGAGCATTGTTCCCCTCCGTACAGCTTCCAACCCTGTTCTTTAGCTTTGCTAGAGATTCTGTGCACAACCCAATATCCTTTAATAAATTACCCTCTGATCAAACCAGTTTTGTTTGCTACAAAACACCTTAACTGATAAAGAAAGTGCTTAATAAATGGTAACTATAGTTCCAAATAAAATAAAATAAAATGTTTGAGGTGATAATTATTCTGATTTCAGTTTTGATAGTTTAAATATATTAAAGTGGGAAATGTGAAAATTCTTATCTTTAAATCAATGAAATATAGTAATAAGATCTATCTTCTAGAATTGCCATAAGTATCATGAGTTTATACATGTAAAGCACTTTACTCAGTGCCTTGTACGTGGTGTGCTATTAATTATCTTTTATTATTATTTAATTTCATACTTATAAAATGAATAGTTTGTACCATATGACCTACAATGTCATTACCAATTTTCAAATCTTCAGTCTGAATTTTACCCAAAGTAGGCTCTCCAATGTATCTATGATATTGTTCACTGATTACTCAAAAATATTACATATGTAAAATGTGGATAGCACATACACATTATATATACATATGTAATAACAAGATATGAAAACATAAGTGTATAGTATATCAGGTGATAATAGGAGTAGGAAAAGCAGGGTAAGGGGATGAAGGGAGAAATCCAGAATGTGGTCCTATTTTAGAAAAAGTTGATCAGAAAAGGCCTCTCTAGTAGGGTGGTATATGCACAGGTATCTGGTTGACACAAGAGAGGAAGCTCTGGGGGTATCCAAGGGTAGAGGGTTCTTCTTTTGTTTCTGAGAAGGAATATATCCAAAGCATACTGTGATCCTTGAGGTCAAGTTGGCAATTCCTTAGTGTCCAAGTCGATATAAAGGTTACCTCTCTGCTTTCAGAACAAGAGAGAAGACATTCAACCTCCCCTAAAGCATGTTACACATGGACTGACCCAAATCCAAGAAGATTAATTTTCAAACAAAAACCCTTGGATAGCTGTGTTCACAGGATAGATATTCAACTTGGTAGGAAAGTTGTCTCTCACATCACTGGCTTAGATCATTAGATATCACCAGTAGGTTTTTGTTACCAGATAAAGTTTAGTTTATATGATTAATACAGACTATATCTACATGAAACCAATAATCAAATGTACGTGAAATATCTGTTCCCTTTGCTGTTGTGTATGTTGCCTCATTGAAGGCAAGTAGCCAGAAGCCTGGTAAAAACATGAGGTATGCTATATTTATTATTCATCTGAACAGTGCAATGGAAAGTTTGTATTGATTTATTAACCTATTGATTTATTAACCTATTGATTCATTAATTCCTTAAATATTTACTGATTATGTGAAAGTCATCATGCTAATAGTAGTGTATTTGAATTTTAGCACAAGTACTGTTATTAATGAGCTGTGTGATCTATGAAAACAGCTTCTCTCTGGGCTTTATGTTTCTCACCAGTTCAAAAATATGTATTTATTAAGCCCACACTCTATGCCAGGCTTTGTGCTTGGTATTAGGAACAGAGAAATGAATAAGACAACATTGTAAGGGAGATAGGTATGGAAACAATTAAAGCATGCATGTTAAAATTACATCCAAGTTTTCTGTTTTAAAAAAAAAACCCAGAGTGCTAGTGATTAATCTGCCAGGGGAAACGGGATTAGGAAAAACTTCAGAGAAGAGACATTTAAGAATTATTAGGAGTCAGTTAGACAAAAAAGTGGAAGAAAGTCATTTTATACAGCTCATTAAGGACAGCTTAAAATTTCATGATTTTAGAAATATACCTTTTAAACTTTTGGAAAAAGACATGGGGCTAGATGATAATAATATCAATTAACCATTAAAAGTGATATTCAGATGCTTTGAAAATGTTGAAAACCTCATAAATAAAACTTCTCATCATATAGATATTTAAAAATTCTGTTTAGGATTTTTTTTTGGCCTTATTTATACATCTCCAACTAGGAATGTTTCTGCCTGAAATGCAGAACTCCCTTTATCATAGAGTAGCTTACTTCTACTAAGTCTTTTGACTAATAGTTCAGAATAATGTCTTGATTTTATTTTATGCTTCCATAGCTATTAAGATATAAGAATTTTGCATCATTATATGTAAGTTCACTTAAAATATATTTTTTTTCTCTCACTATATGGATTTTTATGAAATACAGAACTAATACCTGTATTTTTTACTGCAATATTGATATATGGTTTATTCCCTCAGTGATTGCTGCATTTGTTTCAGACACTACAGAATTTACTTTTTAATAATATAAATCTTCCTAAACCACACTCCCCCACTCCCACACCCTGCAAAGTTATCAACAGAGGCATTTGGATTCACAGAGATTCTAACAAAAGATTACTCAACATTTTCTCTTATCTTACAATTGGATGTATTCCCTTGGGATAAGACCTCATCCAGAACTAAGACTGCTCAACCAAATGGATTTTTTAGTTGGCTGAATTCACAGATACTTAGACACATCAACAGAAGAGACTTCGCTTTATCCAGTGACTGTATCAAATAGCTATTGTTAGGATGTTATGGTCTCAGTCAATCAGGACTCAAGAGTCTAAAAAGTTTGATTTCTCTTTAAGAGTCATTTAGAACAGACTTGAGAACACAGAGCCATCCTTGTTCAATAAGAGATGAAGATGGTACGGGATTAAAGGAACTTTTACCTCAATGGAATATGAAAGGAAGAATGGGAGTATATCTCAGACTAATAGACTTTTAGGGTAGGAAGGGTCCTTAGAAATAGCTAAGCAAATGCTCTCACTGCACATATGAGAAAACTGAACTGCAGAAATGTTAAATGCCTTCCAAAAACCATGCAGCCAGTTTTCCTACAAAGGGTCAGAAAGTATATTTAGTGTAGGATTCAAATTCAGACTTTTGACATTATTTACAAATTCATTTATGTAAGGACATAACAAGCTACAATAATAACACTGAAATATATTCATTCCACAAATTTAAATATGCCACAATTCTACAATCCAGCTCCCTTCACAATTTAAGTAGCACTTCCCCCACCCCAGCACTTTTCAATATCCCTTTCCAATATCCTGGAAATTTACAAGTGTACCTTTTAATTGTTATTTTGGTCACTGTCCTCTTCGAAATAAACCAAATGATGCAGTTTAAAATTTATGAGTTTTGGAGGAAATAAATACAGAAAATATAGAGGAAAATAGAGCTGTAGGCAAACTGGAACCAAAAAGTCTTTGGAGCTATAAACAAATAAGTTTAGGGTATATCAGTGATATAATTGAGTTGAAAGGAAAGCAAGACTAACATGGTGATGAGTAATCCGTTAATATGTGAGAACTCTGAATAATCCTTCATGGGTGCTTGAGTGGAGTGGCAAAGATGACTCTTTCCACAGATACTCTTGTGGAGTAAGGTGGGAGCTGGTTAGCCACTGGGGATCTCAGATGCATATTTATCAAGGCCCCACTGCTGCTACTGCTATGGCTCCTGGGGAAGGGGTGGAAGAGGGCGAATGGCAGTACGAACAGCAATTCAAAACTCCCTTTCCTTGTTCTGAATTGGCAGTGTTTTTCTGAGTTCTCACAACATAACTATGGATGACAGAATTCAACAGACTTCTAAGATTGTGGCCTCAGACTTTCTTTATAGATCTCTGTGAACACACTACTGGTTTGGGGTTCATTTCCCAGCCTAAGATGAATAAAATACAGTTGATTTAACCATTAAAAATCTATGATAAAAAAACAAAAAAAAAATGGTGATTAAAAAGGTTGAAGGAATTGATTACTTAACCAATTATTAAGGCTATTAAAATTTTTCTTTTTCTTTGACATTTTCTATGTCTGTGAGTCTAATTCTGTTTTATAAATAAGTTCATTTATATCATTTTGTAGATTCCACATATAAGTGATATCATATGATATTTGTTTTTCTCTGTCTGACTTACTTCACTTAGTATGATAATAGTTAGGTCCAGCCATGTTGCTGCAACTGGCATTATTCCATTCTTTTTTATGGCTGAGGAATATTCCATTGTGAGTGTGTATATCTATCTATCTCTCTCTCTCTCTCTCTCTCTCTCTCTATATATATATATATATATATTTATACATATATACACCACTGTAGGTGTGTGGGTTTATTTCTGCTCTCTCTATTCTGTTCCATTGATCCATATGTCTATTTTTTGCCAATACCATGCTGTCTTGATTACTGTAGCTTTGTAGTATTGTCTGAAGTCTGGGAGGGTTATGCCTCTAGCTTTGTTCTTTTTCCTCAGCATTGGTTTTATGGTCTTTTATGGTTCTATATAAATTTTAGGATTATTTGTTCTAGTTCCGTGAAATATGTCATGGGTAATTTGAAAGGGATCACATTAAATCTGTAGATTGCTTTGGGTACTATGGCCATTTTAACAATATTAATTCTTCTAGTCCAAGAGAATGGGTTATCTTTCCCAGATGATTTCTTTAAATCATCTTCAATTTCCTTTTTCAGTGTTTTGTACAAGTCTTTCACCTCCTTGGTCAGGTTTATTCCTAAGTATTTTTACTTTTTTGATTCAATTTTAAAAGGGATTTTTTTTTTTACTTTTCCTTTCTGATATTTAATTGTTAGTGTAAAGAAATGCAACAGATTTCTGTATATTAATCTTGTATCCTGCTACATTGCTGAATTTGTTTATCAGTTCTAGTAGTTTTTGTGTGGAGTTTTTAGGGTTTTCTATTTATAGTACCATGTCATCTGCATATAATGACAATTTTACTTCTTCCCTTCCAATTTGGATACCTTTTATTTCTTTTTCTTGTCTGATTGCTGTGGCTAGGACGTCCAATACTATGTTGAAAAGAAGCGGTGGGAGTGGGCATCCTTGTCTTCTTCCAGATTTTAGCATAAATCCGCCAAAGTCAGAGAGCCGCCTGAACAGGGCTCAGATTTCAGCTCCATTTCTGAAGTCACATGGGCCCTGGGGATTGGCTCGATTTCAGCTCTACCTCTGTGTGTGGGCAACCCACCAGGGCTTGCGGGCTCCCAGAGCTCATAGAGAATGAGGTGCGCCTGCTGTGAGTGGAAAAAAATGCTTAATATAATTTCTATCCTCTTAAATTTGTCTAGACTTGATTGTGGCCTGGTGTGTAATCTGTTCTGGGGAATGTTCCATGTGCACTTAAAAAGAATGTGTATTCTGCTGCTTTTGGGTGGAATGTCATATCAATATTAAGTCCAACCAGTCTATTGTGTAATTTAAGACCACTTTTTCTTTATTGATTTTCCGTCTGGATGATCTGTCCATTGATGTGAATTGATTTCCATCTGAGTGGAATACTTTTTCCATCCCCTCACTTTTAGTCTGTTGTGTGTTTAGCTCTGAAGTGAGTGTCTTGTAAGCAGAGGTCTTGGTTTTTATCAAATCAGCCACCCTGTGTCTTTTGATTGGAGCATTTAGCCATTGACATTTAAAGTAATTATTGATATGTATGTACTTAGCATTTTGTTACTTGTTTTTCGGGTTGTTTTTGTAGTTTTTCCCTATTCTTTTCTTCTTCTTTTAGTTTCTTTTCTAGTAGTTTGATGATTTTTTACTGGTGCGCTTGTGTTTCTTTCTAATTTTTGTGTATCTATTGTAGGTTTTTGATTTGTGGTCACCATATATGTTGACCTATATCTACTTGTTTTAAACAGGTAGTCCTTTAAGTTCAAACACATTCTAAAAGATCTATATTTTTTACTCCCCTCCCCAACCTTTTGTGCTTTTGGTGTCATATTTTGCATTTTCATGTTATCACTTTGCTGATTATTCTTGTTGTAGTTGATTTCACAATTTTTTGCATTTTGTTCTTTTTACTAGCTTATTTAAGTGGTCGATCCTCATCCTTTATTATACATTTACCTTTAGTAGTGGGATTTTCCTTTCCTATAGATTCTTATTTCTTGTTATTGCCTTTTCATTTCCATTTAGAAAGACCCTATAACATTTCTTTTAAGGTCAGTTTAGTATTGATGAACTCTCTTAGTTTTTGCTTGTCTGAGAAGTTCTTTGTATCCCTTTCAGTTCTAAATGATAATCTTGCTGGGTAGAGTATCCTAGGTTGCAGGTTTTTCCCTTTCAGCAGTTTAAATATATCATGTCACTCCCTTCTGGCCTGCAAAGTTTTTGCATAAAAATCAGCTGATAGCCTTATGCAGGTTTCCTTGTATATGACTCTTTGTTTTGCTTGTTGCCTTTAGAATTGTCTCTTTATGTTTAACTTTGATATTTTAATTATGATATGTCTTGGTGTGGGTCTGTTTGTGTTCATCTTGTTTGAGACCATCTATGCTTCCTGTACCTGGATATCTGTTTCCATCTCTAGGTTTGGGAAGTGTTCAGCCATAATTTTATTAAATATATTTTCAACCCCCTTCTCTCTCTCTTTTCTTTCTGGGACCACTATAATGTGAATGTTGGTATGCTTGATGTCCCAGAGGTCTCTTAAACTGTTCTCATTTTTTATAATTTGTTTTTCTTTTTGGTGTTCCAATAGGGCCATTTCCATTTTTCTATCTTCCAGATCACTTATGCATTCTTCTGTATCACATAGTCTGCTATTCATTCCTCCGAGTGTCTTTTTCATTTCAGCTATTGTATTCTACAGTTCTGACTGGTTCTTTTTTATCTTTTCTAGTTCCTTGTTAAAATGCTCACTGTGTTCATCTACTCTTTTCCCTAGTTCAGTTAGATTTCTTATTACTAACGCTGTGAACTCCTTATCTGGTAAACTGTTTATTTGTTTCTTTATTTTTTCAGGGTTTTTCTCTTGCTCTTCAACTGAGACAAATTCCTCTGTCTTCTCATTTTGCTTATCTTTTTCTGTCTCTAGAAATTAGGTGAAACAGTTACCTATGGCAGTCTTGAAGTGGTGTGCTTACATAGGGGCATCCCTATACAGTCTGCATGTGCCTGTTGGCTTTGGTGTGAGAGCTGGACTCCAGGTGAACACAAGTCACATCTTTCCTCAGAGTGTACTGGTAGCTATCACCTTGGTAGGAAGTGGATCTGGAGATGAAGGAGCTAGGGCCAGAGACAGGTGTAAGCTAGGGCTCCCATATGCTCAGTGGCCATGACCACACTATCACAGGTGGGGGCAGGTCCCAAGTTGCTGGAGCAGAAGCCCTGAGGGTTGGGTCCAAGCTGACTCCACTCCCTTTAAGTGCGTGATCTCCCTGCTCCCAGTACTGGCACCCTTGCCTTTGACCCTGCTTCAGGAACAAGCAAGCTTGTGTGTGCTCTTCACAAGTGGAGCTAAAGCTTCCAGCAGCCCTCCTGTTGGTCCCACCAGCACTCCAAAGGAAGCTTGTCTTCCCTGTGTTGGACCCCAGGACTGGGGAGCCCAATGTGTGGCTTGAACTGCTTACTCCCCAGGGTGGATCTCCTCCCATGTCATCTCCCTTTTCCCCTGTGTCCCCTCCCAGGGGCACAGTTCCCTGACCTGATCACTTCTCTTCCTTTCCTACCCAATTCCATGTGGCTCTTTCTTATATCCTTGTTTGTACAAGTGACTTTCTGCCCGTTTCTGGTTAGTTTTCAGTGAGAACATTTCCATGTGTAGATGTATTTTGGATGTGTCTGTGTGGGGAGGGGAGTTCCACATCCTCCTATTCCGCCATCTTGATCTCCCAATCTTAGATTTTGTTCTTTTAGTTAGGTCTCCTATGACATTAAACTTTCTTCAAAAGTGCAGTTTTGATTTATGGGACTCTTTTCCTTCTAATTCCATGATTTTGAGGTGTTAACTATTTTCATAAGTATATTCTACTTAAAGAATCCAAATAAGAAAAAGAAGACTGATAGTCATTGAATATGGTAGTGACAAGATAATTTCAATTTCAGTTATTAACTGACCTTTACTAATTCTGCTTTACTCTCTTTATATATGAATTAATACTGATGAGTTCCCTTGCTTCAAATGTCCCTCAAAATATTTATAGTTGTTTCTTATTTAAAGAAGTCTCAATACACTGATAGTTAAATTTGTAAAACCAAATATTAGAAGCTAATAAATTTTATCATTAAAAGATTTTTTTCAGTTCACACACAGAAAAGAATGATTATAATGTTCTATTTAAAGTGACCATCTCTAGGACATAAAACATAGTGAATGCTTGCAAAGTTTCAAGCAAATTTTTAAGAACGTTACTATAAAGTGAGTCTCATGTATAATTCTTCTAAATGTTGCTACGACCTCTGTCTGCCCTTTTAGTGTGTCTGTTTTCTTACTGTGGCTAAGCTTACTGAAGTTTAGATGTGAAATGTCTGACATGTATCCTTTGCAGAAGAGTTTTCTAGTATCCTTGGGTTCTCTGCTCTGTTGCAGTTTGCAATGACTGCCCTCCACTGTTGCAGCTCACTTCTCCCCCTTTTGCTGTGCAAATCCCTCTGGAATTAAGAGGGAAAAAAGAAAGCACCAGGTCTACTTCTCTTCTGCTAAGCTCTCTATTCAGCCCCATTATACTGCACAGTTATGTGTGGATTTCTGAAGAATAAGGGCCATTTCAAAAGGAAATTATAGAAAAACCTTCATGGTCAGGAGACTCTATATTCTCATACGATAGTTCTTCCTTCTTTCAGGGACAAATAGTGTTCATAGACTGTGGCTAGCTTTCCTCAGTGAAGTCCTACAAGCTGTGTGTGGCTAAACCCAGCTCATAGTTTATATACAGTTTATACATTTTGCAAGAAAAGAAAAGACATGTAATATTTGTGAATTTCCAGGAAAGGCTTTTTGTCTAAAGAATTGTGTTTCATTGCTTTTTTAGTATTTCTATTAGAGATTAGAATGAAAATTGCCCTTTAATGTATCTAATGAGGTATAGGATGCCCCCCAAGGACTCTTGATGTCTGCTTAGACAGTCATTATGAAAAAGGGTTAGAGCATCTCCCTTCTCCTTTAAAAGAGTTGTCCCCTCCTGCCCACAGAGATGACCCCAGGTGTGCCCCTAAGTCCAGAGTGAGCCATGCCAACTAAGGGTTCCAGAATTTTATGGATATTCAAGTAAATTCTACCTTTGGCAGAAGTCAAGTAGTAGCTGAACACTGCTTAGCGTCCCCTTATTTAGGGAACCAATGAGTATTAAGAAGTTTGAGCAGGTATGTCTCTTAGCCCTGTAATGTTCATTCTGTTATTATAACTTTTAAAGTTCTATCTAACTTATATTTTGCTTGGCAGTGCAAGGGAAAAGCACCTAAAGACCTTGGTCTCCATGAACAAAATAGAGTTGATTTCTTTCTTTTAAGGAGTGAGGGACGAGGGAGTCCATCATTAATCCCTCCCCCCTCCTTCTGATACAAGCACCATGTACCCTTACCCCTGCCTCTAGGTGATGTTCCTTAACCACCTTCTGTAGGTATTGTGTGAATGTCCATAGAGTATCCTGTCCACCCAGACCCCTTTCTAGACACCAGGGTGCTCATATGACCCTGTCTGACTAGTCATAACACTCCATTCCTAGAACTAGAGTTGTTTATCACAGGGTGTGTGATCTAAGCCAGTACAATTCAATTTCTTCTCTGGGATTTTATGTGACCGAGAAGGAAGAGGAGAAGCCCTTGTCTCTCTGGGTTGCTAACCTGGGAAAAGGTAAACCCAGAACAGATGATAGATCCATGATTTTCCTTCCCTATCCTGCTGTACCTTTGGACAAAATTGTCCATAATGTGGGCAATGAAGTCAACCCACAGAAGGGAGTAGAGACAGGAGTGTAGCATAAATTCCCAGTTCTAGTTCCTCATAGTGCCAGGCCTGTTAGGGTTTCTTTAGGTTTTCCTTTATTTCCTTGAGTCTTTCAGTTATTCCAATAGCCTTACAACTCTGAAATGAATTTATCTATCTATCTATCTATCTATCTATCTATCAACTATCTATCTATCTGTCTTCATCATCATCATCTACTTATTTGCCTAAGCTAGTTAAAGTTGGGGTTCTTTCATTTAGGATGGGGAGAATCCTTACTAATACAATGCTTTTCTTTGTAAACTCTTTCCCCCATATCCTAACTGGGCTCTTCCACCATCAGGTTTGTATCTGTGCCTCCCAAGCTCCCCACTTTCAAGTGTCTCAGTCTGAAAATCCACTTTGCTCCCTGTATTAGCCTATTTGAGGTGCCAAAGCAAGATACCACAGACTGGGTGGCTTAAACAACTGAAATTTATTTTCTTATAGTTCTGGAGGCTGAAAGTCCAAGATCAAAGTGTTAACAGGTTTGGTTTCAGCTGAAGCCTCTCCACCTGGCTTACAGACGGCCACCTTCTTGCTGTGTCCTCACATGGCTTTTTCTCTGTGCCAGGTATCTCTCTTCCTGTAAGGACACCAGTCATACTGGATTAGGCTCCACCCTTATGACCTCATTACCTTATGACCTTCATTGCCTCCCTAAAGGCTCCATTTCCAAATATGATCACACTGGGGGTTAGGGCTTAAACATTTGACTTTTAGGAGGATACATTTCAGTCTATAACATTCCCTGACACATGAACATCACTTATTTTCATCGGGAATAAAAATCTTGTTTCTTGGGTTCCAGGTCCCACCCACACAATGAAATGGCCTGAGTCCTGTTGTCTATTCTCTGGAGCTCTGCACTCCCCTGGACGTCACTGGGGCTTATCCTGCCCAGTTTCAAGATAGCACATCTCCCAAGGACAAACATTATTATTATTATCATCATTATTATATCATTATATTATTATATTATTATTACTAGTGCCAGTACTACTACTACTACTACTATTATTATTATTATTTTCTGAGAGTAAACGTAACCCCAAGTTGATGGGGGAAAACATTTCTTCCATTAGAAAGGCACCTGCACTGTCCTTGGTGTTAATGAGACCCCATTATTTGTAGAACTTCATTTAATTGCACCTGGGCCTGTCAGGACGATAAAGACTTGCATCAGCCCTTAACCTGGTTTTTTTTTTTTCATTTTCCTAGAGAAGCTTTCCAAACATTATTACATTCCAATTTCTCCCACCTTCAGCCCACATATTTAAGCCAGCAGGTTGTCATAAACTAGCTTGTCATGTGGCCGTGTGCCTTTATTCCAGCTACATTTGGCTCCTTAGGGGAAGGCACAGAAAAGGCAGACAGTTGAACTTAACTAGGGATATGGTTATGGTCATAACAGGCTCAAATGGTAGAAAAATGAGAGCATGGAAGTTGAGTGTACGTGCAAGGGAGTACACATAGTGGTGGACTGTGGAATCCAACCTAGGGAATGAGAGAAGCGAGGTAGGGAAAGAATGATGACGGCATCAGTAGGATGGGTGGTTGAAGACTGTTCAAGCAAACCAGAAAGAGCGGAGGGGGCGGTCAGAGAGGGGACTTTTAAAATTGTGATTTTGAAAGTGTTGCAATTATTAGTAATGGGACAGTTTAGGGCAAGGGTGAGTAAACTTTTAAGTAAAGGGCCAGATAGTAAATATTTTCAGCTTTGTAAGCCGTAAGGTCTGTCACAACTACTCACTCTGCCATTGTTACCAGAAAGCAGTCATAGATGATACAATCCTGAATGAACATGGGTGTGCTCCCCTGAAAAATACAAAATCCTTGGGCTTCCCTGGTGGCGCAGTGGTTGAGAATCTGCCTGCCAGTGCAGGGGACACGGGTTCGAGCCCTGGTCTGGAGGATCCCATATGCCGCGGAGCAACTAGGCCCGTGAGCCACAACTACTGAGCCTGCGCGTCTGGAGCCTGTGCTCCGCAACAAGAGAGGCCGCGATAGTGAGAGGCCCGCGCACCGCGATGAAGAGTGGCCCCCGCTTGCCGCAACTAGAGGAAGCCCTCACACAGAAACGAAGACCCAACACAGCCAAAAATAAAAAATATAAAAATAAATAAATAAAAAAAAAGAGTGAGAGATAAAAGGCAAAAACTTAAAAAAAAAAATACGAAATCCATCCTTAGTTGGCAGGCTGTACAAAAACAGTCAGTGGGCTAGATTTGGCTACAGGCCCTAGTTTGCCGACCCTTTGGTCTAGGTTATAACTATGGATGTAAGTGGCAGAAAGTGAAGTGTAAAACACTGAACTTGCAAAGATTTGAGGGCTGAAGAACTAGAAGCCTGAATGAATCATCAACATAGGTGTTAAACTCACCATGAACAATGACATGGATTCTGTAGCAATAAACACTTGAAGCCGAGTGCTAAAATCTTCAATGAATATAGGGAGTGACCAGGTGAATGGCAGATACCTATGAAAGGTGGTATCATGATGATACATGCTTCAAGTAGGTTTGGGATTTTGTTTGTGTTTTGTTTCTTTCTATGGCAAGTGGAGGAACACTGATCTGGAAGCCATGGTGGGGGGCAAGGAGGCTGCCAACCCCACCCGCCCCTCATGTTATGTGAGAAGAGGGAGGACATTCTTCATTTTCGAGGCCTGTAGGAAACTTAGTGTCCTCAGGGCATAGCCTGGTTTCAACAGGAGAGAAAGTTACAGGAACATTCAGAGGACTTGAGGATACAAGCTTTTTGCAGATGCCATTGTGGAGGGCACAGTGAGTGAAAAGGCGGCTGGAGTGGGGACTTGAGTAAGTGAAGGGGCTTGTACAGAAGGAGATAAGAGTCTGGAGGACTAAGAGTTCTTGTGTCAAAGGAAGAAGTTTGTAGATGCAATGAGCTTAGTCTGCAGGATTTCCTATGAGGAAAAATAATAGTGAGTAATAGATTCTCACGTGGTCTCCTTCTAGATACTGATCTCTTTGGCTGTGAGACAGGCAACATTTTGAAATAGGTCAGGGAAGCAGAGGGGCTGTTTTGCCAGGATGCTGAGGATCCCTGTGGGATTCTCAGTTCTGGCTGAGGTCCCGTGCATCCTTTATCATTATATTCCCAATGTCTAGTACCATTAGTGGCAATCCACCTTTGTAATAAAGACAAATACACAAACAACAATAATAAAAGGCAGAATAAAGGAATGGTGTAAGAAGTGTCTTGACAAAGCAGTTGAGGGAGAAAAGAGGGCAAAGTTTATCGGATGAAGAATTCAGGGGAAGACGTCAGAAGGTGATGCGTTTACTGAGATCCCTGGCAGGTGAATTTTTGACGTATCACTGACGGTGACCCTGATGCTGCCTGTGTAGTGACTGAGGGCATCCACGCGCTTGCACGACTGTCTGGCGAGGATTGCTCTCAGGCATCCTAGTTACATCTATATGTGTTCAGCGATCAAAATGAAAAGATGTGGTCATTTCAAATTGCTTTTGTTCCTTTGTTATATTTCTCAAGAGATAAGGAGCTAGGAACAGCCAAACAAGTAACAGCAAATTGAAAAACCAAATCATCTCATCTGCTGTCTGCTTTAAAAGGAAGCTGGGGCCCATTTGGAAAGGTATCAAGGGTGGAGACCAAAAAAAAAAAAGAGAGAAGATTATTTCTCCAAGGAAATAATTGGCATTAAAAAAAACTGCTTTCGCCTCCTAGATAAAATAAATTTTGGTGAAATGTCGGTATTGTATAAAACACCATGTTCAGTCAGCCTCTTCATATGTGCAATTTAGTCAGTAGAGAGCCTGAGGGCCCTTATAGAAATAGAATGATTTCCTTGTGCTGTCAGAGCAGGAAGGTAATAACTCAATGCTTTCAATTTGGATTTACGCCTTTGGTCTAGTTTTCAATAAAATTATAGCCAAAGACTAAAATTCTCAAGTTGGTACAAAATTGCTTTAACCCTAAGGGTTCTTTCCCACACTTAGATTCACTTTACCTCAGATTTTTCTAACAGTCTAGATATAACCTGTGATGGAAAATATTCCCTCTTCACAGATATGAGCATAAATGAAGAAGGAGTTCTGGACTTGTCGTGTCAATTAGATCTCTCACTTTAGAAGAATTGTTCCAAACTTGGAGTCTTCATGGATAAAGGTGAGTAATGTTCACCCCCTCCCCTCCAGGGACAGTGCAGAAGCCACCTGAAAGAAAAAGAAATACAAAAAACCCACTTTCTCCATCTGGTTATTTGACCTTATCTTCAATATTATAGAAAAGAATAGTTAACTATTGCTGAGTAATACATTACCCCAAAATGTAACAGCATAAACTAACAGATATTCATGATTACCCAGTTCTGAGGGTCAAGAATCTGAGAGGGTGAGGAATCCAGCTGGTTCTAGCTCAGAGTCTCTGGCGGGGTTGCAGGCGCACTTGTGGCCGGAACTGCATCATCTACGGGTCCCACTGCAGCTAGAGCATCCAGTTGTGAGCTCAGTTCCAGGTTGTTGGCAGGCTTCAGTTCCTTACTGGCTGTTAGCTGGGGGCCTCCATCTCTTGTCATGTAAGTCACTTCATAGGCTGCCTGAGAGTCTTTACGACATGGCGAAGGCTTCCCTCAGAGCAAGTGATGAGAGAGAGAAGAACCCAAGACAGAAGCTGTAGTCTATTATAACCTAACTTTGAAAGTGACCTACAATCACCTCTGCCATACTCCCATGGGTCACACAGACCAGCCCTGGCACAGTGTGGGAGGGTCTACACAAGGGTGTTAATACCAGGAGGTGGGGATCTTTAGGGACCATCCTGGAGGCTAGATGTCACTAATATGAATTCAATTTAATGGTCTGTTATAAAAGAATTGCGTATTTTGGTAAATACAGAAATGGAGACTTAGAGAAAAAAATTTATAGCCATCTGAGATACTCACCGTTACAATGTTGGTATACGCACATCCATCCAAGATTTTGTTTTGCATATGTTGATCATGTGGTACATACAAAACCGGTTTCTCTGAGTTAACATCTCAAATTAATTAATTCTGTCCATTACAGACAATTGTTTCATTATAGAATGTTTATTTTTTGTCCAGAAATGAGACTCCTTCCTTTCTTTGTGTATAAATTACTCACTTGTACCGAGGCACAGTTTGCAACTTTAGTTCCCAAACCTGCATTCAAAAGCGACCAACGCGTTCCTCTGATGTCCGGGGGCTGTGTGGGCAGGAACACGCTCTGTCCCTTCACCATCTAGTGGTTTTCCATTTGGGGGCAGGAAACCTTTGGCTGAGAAACAATGACAGGATGAAGCTTTCCCACCACTAGCCTGGGACTAGGGGGATTTGGGGGTAGAAACTAGGAGGAAGGACAAGCCTAGAATCAGATAAAAAATGATCTGGAAAAGCTGAAATGGGTCCACAATTAAGGTGAAATGCGGAACACAAGAAAGTGTCGCCTTCCCACAGAGGCAGAACTAATTTAGTCCTTTCGTCTGCAATACTGTTTCTTGGAAAGTTCTGAAAGAGACTCTCTAGGTGGCAGCTAAGGGGGGGAGGGAGCAGTGCGATAGGGCAGCTCTAATTCGCACCCTCTGGGTGTCAAGCTTTGGCGAATCCCCTGTCTCTCCAGGCAAGGTCAGAGGTGGAGTTAGTGGAGAAGCCATGGGGCATTATGTTATTTCCTGTGGATACTTTATTTTGCTCTTGGCTTCTATTTTTGAAAAAAATCTTTCTTTCCTCCTGAAAACAAAACTCTCCACTTTTTTTTTTTTTAACTTTTGTGTTTATTTATTTATTCATTTATTTTTGGCTGAGTTGGGTCTTCGTTTCTGTGCGAGGGCTTTCTCTAGTTGAGGCAGGTGGGGGCCACTATTCATCGCGGTGCGCGGGCCTCTCACTATCGCGGCCTCTCTTGTTGCGGAGCACAGGCTCCAGACGCGCAGGCTCAGTAGTTGTGGCTCACGGGCCCAGTTGCTCCGCGGCGTGTGGGATCTTCCCAGACCAGGGCTTGAACCCGTGTCCCCTGCATTGGCAGGCAGATTCTCAACCACTGCACCACCAGGGAAGGCCCTCTCCACTTTTTTATAACAGATATTAATACAAACCATTGACTTGGTGTTGAGTAATAACAGCTAACTTTTATTGTGTGAAGCTATTGTAAGTACTTAAAATGTTTTATCTTATTTAATCCAACCAACATGGTAATGCTATTATTATCTCACTTCTACAGATGAGGAAAGTGGGACAGAGTGTAGTAAGTACCTTGCCCCGAGTCACTAAGCTAGTGAGTGTCAGAGTCTGGCTCCCAAGGGGACACCCTTATCCACCAAGTACTAGTAGAGCCTTCCCATGCGTCCCAGGTTCTGTGCTAGGCATCATGCATATATTCTCTCACTGTATCTTTATACAACACTGTGAGGTAGGTATTAGTTTCCACATTTTATAGATGGGGAAACTGAGGCACGGGGAAGTTAGTTAGTTATCTTGGCCAAGCTCCCTTGGCTGGTACAGAGCTTGTATTCAAACCAAGGTTCATCCAGGCTTCCTCCACTGCTCACGTCCTTATGTTCCCAAGGTAAGGGAACAAGTTATTTTATGGTAAGCAGCAGATGCATAGAGAGTACTTCACATTACTTCCATGTAAATTACATAGGAAAAAAGAAATTTGAACAGAGCATACCAACTATATTTTAGACCTTTGGTTTAGTTATCACATGACTTCTTGATTTTCTTAAGGTTCACCATCAGTTATTTCATGTCTCAGATTTAGAAGCAGTACTTATTTTCATAATGAGATTACAGGGAAGATCTGAAGTGTGATTGTGAAGGAACAAAAGTTTCTTCTGATATGATGTCTGGATTTATCCACGTAATTCAGTAAATAGGGGAATATACTGCTCTTGATGCAGAATTTTCCACAGGCATGCAAATGCACACGTATAAACTTGTAAATACACACACAGTGAGGGCACACAATCTTTGACTGGGCTGGTAAATGTGAAATAAATTTGCTGGTAGGTAAATCTAATTGTAAGTTCTATGTTTGCCTGTAGATATTAAGGGGGAGGTTAGGCGCTGGAGAGAGAATAATGTTATATCTATATTTTTAATATTATATTCATATAAAAGAACTTCTAAAGCTTTCACACACCTTCATTAATGAAAGGAAGCAGTAGATTAAGGTTCTCTGTAGCAGTGTAAATTATACAATATTTTTGCTGAATGATGTATTTACGTGGTCATACTTAAATACTGCTATGTCTGATGTTTGGCAACATAATACTTGAAATGAACCTAAATGACAGGAAGAACTAGGGACTCATTCCATTTTCCCTTCTGTTTCTTGGCTCAGGTCTTCCCAAACATGGAAATAAACAGCTTATCTGAAACTGGAACACTGACCTTTCTTGAAGCAGGTTTTGTAGCTAAATACTGAAGGCTCACACAATTTCCTTTCTGAAAGAAAGCCATTTATGTACAACCAAGAGTAGGTTGATAAGGGAAAAGCACTAAGAATGTTATGTGTATTTAAGGCAGTACTTTTGTTTTCCACGGATAAACTGCAATGAGGTTAAATATTTCAGGTCACCCCTCACCGTAATTATAAAGTTAGAAAGTATTTTCTCCAGTATATCCCTACTTCTCCTTTCTGTTTTCTTTTTCTTCTCTGGGTTACTGTCTCCTCTTATTTCCCCACCACTATCACCCCCCAAATACCCCTGCCCTCCTCCCCTCTAGAGGTATATATAATGACCACAGATTAGACCTTGTAATGAAACCCTCTATCTTCAAGTCCAGACTCTGGACCCATTACTTGAGATGATTCACTTGATTTCTCTGAGGTGTTTTTCTTACTTGCAAGCTGGGAAGAATAATAGTTAATTTCCAAATTTGTAAGGATTCCCAAAAGATGCTTATGAAATGCTTGATATGTAATAGTTCTGACTCTTAAGATTACCATTACCCAAGCTGTCCCCCTAAAACTACATTTCTACTCTACAATTATTTCTGTTCTCTTCCCTCATCAGTACTCCCATTTCCTCTGTGACTTCATGTCAGATTACTAAATGAGGAAAGGATTAGATGAACTAATTTAAATATGAATTACCAATAACAATGTGTAAACAAATTAATGAACAGTGTGAATTTGATGGGACACAGATATAAAGTTGTTAATCTCTTTCTTTTAAAAGTCACTTCCTTCAGCTGTTTTCCATAGAATTTCCATTTCTATTCCTTAGTGATATCTTGGGACAAATCCCATAGCTTTCCTGTCACTCAGTTATTAAACATCAGCTTATATCCAATTTAAATCTTCCTCTTCCTTCCATTAGCAACAAGGCTTTTGGCTCAAAGGAGTTGGAATTGGGAAGTGAAAAGGTCTGATTTAGGGACTTTTCCCCATTCTCCTTTTTCTGAAGCTCTTTTTCTTCTGGTATATTCAGGACAGAGAAGTGAGATGGGAGAAAAGAGTCAGTCAAATGATTCTCATTTAGTTGGGGTTGGTCTTTTCCTCTCTTGGCTGTGACAGTTGCCTTGGTGATGACCTCTGAGTGAAAGGTACCAAATGCTGGTTCTCTCTTGGGGTGCATATACGAATGCTCAGGAGACCCTGCAGGAAGCTTCCTGCTACATTGTTCTCTGCCATAGAAGATCTGCTGGGCTTTGAACTCTTCCATCCAATGAATCTTTACCAGTATAATTTCAGATAAGGCAGTTGTCCAAGGCGATTTAGGTCGGAGTTTGGGAGAGATTTTGCCACCATCTCCCAAACTGTATCACTTGGGTAGGCATTGTCTAATCTGTGCATCCACTCCTGGATCGATCCCTCTTTAAGAGAATTGTATTTGTGCTGTCTTTATTTGTCTTTACTACTTCAAAAAACGTGGCAGCAGAGGCAGGCATTTG
Organism: Balaenoptera acutorostrata; assembly: GCF_949987535.1. Lineage (NCBI taxonomy): Eukaryota > Metazoa > Chordata > Mammalia > Artiodactyla > Balaenopteridae > Balaenoptera > Balaenoptera acutorostrata. Next base: position 10,490,211 of record NC_080068.1, read on the forward strand.
AAAAGTAAAGGCATTAAGATGGCTGTAACATAGATGGGAAAAACTGGTAAAATTTGGAACCAACGAAAGCTAAAATATATTCTGTACAGGGAAACCAAAATCTTAGAGACCATATACTTTTAGCATTCCTAATTGCATCTGCTCTGACAATGTGAATACTTTGTACAGAGAAGGAGAATTTTCCTCTTGGGGGTCTTTGGGATCATCAGATTTGTGCTACCAAGAAGTTGACACTCATATTTGACATCTGGGCAAAGAAACGCCCTAGTATCTTTACACTCCATTCATATACCTGAGCAAGGTTATTGATGAAACTTCGATAGATATTATTGCCACTCTAAAACAAATCGTAAGCCAATACTCACTACCAGTAAGTTGTTATGAGAAAGCCTAATTGCACCACAATATAGAACTCGAAGTATTTCACTTGATTGTTTGGTTCTTAACAAGAAATTAAAATTTCAGATTTCTTTTATACAAAGTAGAAATCCTTATTATTATTATTTTGAAGAACCAATATGCCTTACTCGGAAAATGGCTTACGTCTCCATTATGGCAAGAGCAAGGTGGAACAGTCTTTTCCTCATTAGCTAAAACAGAAGAGATTTTGTTTAAGAACGAAAGAGATTTTTGTACACTTACTCGTCTGTGTGTGCACCGATGCTGTAATGAAGTGCCAACACTCTCATTAAGCCATTTTGACAACCTTCAGTATCAACAGCTCCTTTGAAAACCACCTATCACGTGTCCTTAGGACTTGTGATTTTCCTTCTGGGTCAGTAAAACTGTGACATTTAGGGTCAGCTCGCTCTTTACCTACTAACCGCTTTGTCACTTGGAAGATGAAACTCCTTTTGGACAACAAAGTCTCTCTTCTTGGTCTTTACCATTCCTTTCTCTTTCTGTTTCCTGTTTAAACTGGCAAATTTCCCTGTGTCCATACTTCAGTCAAATACCCTTTTGCCCTTTGTATTATTTATTTCCATCAGGCATTCTCTTCTGGTTGCTTTCCTGAAATTCATGAAGTATTTGTCCAGATGTTTTTAATAACAGCCTCAGAAATGGACAGCAGCTGCTGCCCAAATGTGTACCTGCTCTGACTAAGAGAGTGAGTCAGGGCTCATTGTGCAAACAGGCCTCACAGCAGCTTCTTTCCTGTGGTACACACATCCCATTTCTCTTACAAGTACTCTGTGGTTCATTCTTTCTCATTTTCCACACTTGGTTACCATTGGATATTTAATTAGTAAAGCAATGCATTTAAAACCTATTCTTTGATTATTGTCTGCATTAACAAAATAAAAAGTAGAGCTGAATACAAACCATGAGGTCTACAAAAGGTAGGAAAAAATATTATTTTAGCAAAAGTTTCAAAACCAAAGATGACTCCACACAAGCTCTAAAATCAATGTGCATCGTCTAAATAATAAGATCTGGTTGGCTTTTTCATTGTTGAAATTTTACAGAAGCTTACACTAACTCCAAAAGGGATAATTGAGAGAATGAATTTTAATAGTGCTTTTCAAAAGTACTTGAAGGTTCTGAATAAAATAGAATAGGGTTCTATAGGAATATTATATAATTTTTAAACATAAAAATATAGAACATAGTTTTTCAACATGGAAAAAACCTGGCATCTTAACAAAGGGAAAACAGTCTCTCAAATTCACCAGGTGTGTTTGTACTGAATGCACATTTTGGCTGGAGGTTGAATGGTCAAATGTTAAAATCAACAGTTGGCCAAGATGGATCACATAACATTAAAAAAAACTTCAAATGCAAAAATAAATCTGAAATATTATTAAATAAAGTCAAATCATTAAAATTTTTAAAAATAATTTTAGTAATTGTTCTTTTAGGCTTGACATTATAGAACAGAAACATTTTTTCAGCAATGGCAGCTGGTAGATTGCTCCTATGGTAATGATATTGCACATTAGGGAGGCTACATAGACATTTATTTTCAGCTGAGGTTGTGGAGGAACAAATTCCTTTGTTTAGCTCCTACATCTGGGGCACAGCTGATGTAACAATGTGGCCAAGTGATTAACTCCCCTCCACCAATTGTAACTCACTTTCCCGCCTCTTTAGCTCCTGGCTAGATGGTGAGGATGAGGTGATGCTAAGGTCATGCTAATGATGTGGTCCCCCAAATGGACGCTCTGCATCCACGCTGAAGAAGATGCTTTCTGGATATTTTCAGAAGCAGTCTTGCAATTGTGAATCTCACATGTCTTAATAGCTAATATTTTCTTTTTTTTAATTGAGGTATAGTTGTCATACACCTGAATCTTATGTATTATTGTAAAACATAGCGATTCACAATTTTAAAGGTTATGTTCCATTTATGGTTATTGTAAAATACTGGCTATATTCCCTGTGTTGTATTATACATCCTTGTAGCTTATTTATTTTATATGTAGTAGTTTGCACCTCTTAATCCCCTACCCCTATCTTGCCCCTCCTCCTTTCCCTCTCCCCACTGGTAACCAATTTTTTCTCTATGCCTATGAGTCTGTTTCTGTTTTATTGTAGTCACTAGTTTTATTTTTTTAGATTCCACAAGTTGTATCATATTGTATTTACCTTCTCTCTATCTGATTTATTTCACTTAGCATAATACCCTCCAAGTCCCTCACTGTTGTTGCAAATGGCAACATTTCATTCTTTTTTATGGCTGAGTAATATTCCATGGTGTATACATACCACATCTTTATCCATTCATCTGTTCATGGACACTTAGGTTGCTTCCATATCTTGGCAATTGTAAATAATGCTTCTATGAACATTGGGGTGCATGTATCTTTTCAAATTAGTAGTTTTGTGGGGTTTTTTTGGGTAAATACCCAGGAATGGAATTTCTGGGTCACATGGTAGTTCCATTTTTAGTTTTTTTGATAAACCTCCATACTGTTCTCCATATTTGCTGTACCAATTTACATTTCCATGAACAGTGTATGAGAGTGCCCTTTTCTCCACATTCTTGCCAACATTTGTTATTTGTGGTCTTTTTGATGATAGCCATTCTGACAGGTGTGAGGAGATATCTCACTGTGGTTTTAATTTGCATTTCCCTGATGATTAACTATGTTGAGCATATTTTCATGTGCCTTTTAGCCATCTGTATGTCTTCTTTGGAAAAATGACTATTCAGGTCTTCTGCCCATTTTTTTAAAATCCAGTTGCTTGATTTAAGTATTGCTACCCCAGCTTTCTTTTCATTTCTGTTTGCATGGAATACCATTTACATCTCCTCATTTTCAGTCTGTGTGTCTTTAGATCTGAAGTGAGTCTGCTGTAGGCAGCTCATATGTGGGTCTTGTTTTTGTATCCATTCAGCCACTCTGTGTCTTTTGATTGTAGCATTTAATCCATTTACATAAAGTAATTATTGATATGTATGTTCTTATTGCCATTTTGTTAATTGTTTTGGGGTTATTTTGTAGGTCTTTTTGTTCCTTTCTTCTTCTCTTGTTCTCTTCTTTTGTAATTTGATGACTACCTTTAGTGTTATTTTGGATTCCTTTCTCTTTTTTGTGTGTGTATCTATGATAGATTTTTGGTTTGTGTTTACCCTGAAGTTTAAACATAGCAATTTGTGTGTGTGTGTGTGTGTGTGTGTGTGTGTGTGTATGATTATTTTAAGTTGCTGATCTCTTAATTTCAAATGCTTTTAACAACTCTGCATTTGTACTCTCCTCCCCTCACGATTACTGTTTCTGATATCATGTTTTACAGCTAATTGTTTTGTGTATCCCATAACTGCTTATTGTGGATATAGATGATTTTACTACTTTTGTCTTTTAATCTCCCTACTAGCTTTGTGTGTGGATGATTTCCTACCTTTACTATGTGTTTGCCCTTACCAATGACCTTTTTCTTTTATGATTATCATGTGTCTCATTGTGTCCTTTTCTTTTTCACTTAAAGTTCCTTCAACATTTCTTGCAAAACTGGTTTGGTGGTGCTGAACTCTTTTAGCTTTTGATGGTCTGTGAAGCTTTTGATTTCTTGATCAAATCTGAACAAGACCCTTGCCAGGTAGAATATTCTTGGTTGTAGGTTTTTCCCTTTTATCACTTTAAATATATCATTCCACTCCCTTCTGACCTGCAGAGTTTCTGCTGAAAGGTCAACTAACAGCCTTATGGGGAGTTCCCTTGTACATAATGTACTGCTTTTCCCTTGGAGCTTTAATATTCTTTCTTTGTGTTTAACTTCTGCCATTTTAATTACAATGTGTCTTGGTGTGTTCCTTTTTGCGTTAATGCTGTATGGGACTCTCTTCATTTCCTGGACTTGGATGTCTGTTTCCTTTCCCAGGTTAGGGAAGTTTTCAGCTGCTATGTCTTCAATTATATTCTCAGCCCCTTTCTGTCTCCCTTCTCCATCTGGGACCCCTATTAATACAAATATTAGTACACTTGATATTGCTCCAGAGGTCTCTTAAACTGTCCTCATTTCTTCTCATTCTTTTTTTCTCTTCAGCATCAATGATTTCTGCTACTCTGTCTTGCTGATCCATTCCTCTGTATCATTTAGTCTATCGTTGATTACTTCTAGTGTATTCTTCATTTCACTTATTGTATTCTTCATCTCTGTTTGGTTGTTCTTTGTATTCCTAACTCTTTGCTGTAAACTCCTAACTTTTTGCTCTATGCATCTATTCTTCTGAGTTCTTTGATCATTCTTATGATTATTACCTTGAACTCTTTCTTCTGGAAAGGTTGCCTATTGCCACTTCGCTTATTTCTTCTGGAGTTTTAGCTTGTTCCTTTGTTTGGAACATGTTTCTGTCACCTTATTTTGCCTAACTTGCTATTTTTATTTTGTATTTTTAACTGGTAGGCTGGTTACATTTCCTGACATTGAAGGAGTGGCCTTTTGTAGGAGTCGTCCTATGCATTCTGGCAGTGTATTCCCCTCTTGTCACCAGACTTATATGCTCTAAGGTTTCCCCCCTGAGGGCTCTGAGGGTCTTTCTGTTGTGGCAGGCTGACTATGTGGGTGGTCTCGTAGGCTTGGCTGGCCTGCCTGTGTGGAGACTGCCAGCTGCTGGCTGGTGGGACAGGGTCATGAAGTGGCTGACTGTGGAACCCTGGGGGGCCCTGGGGCTAGTGCTAGGTTACTGTTGGGCAGGGTCCAGGAGACCCCAGGGCTGTTGCTTAACCACTGATGTGTGAAGCCAGGTCCTGGAGTTAGTGCTAGACTACTGGCAGGCAGAGACAGGTCCCGGGGTCTGGCTGCAGGGCCTGTGGGTCCCAAAGCAGGTGTTGGACCACCTGAGGGTGGGCTGGCTCTTGAAGCAGTTGTGGCTGCAGGGCCCAGGGCGTCCTGAAGCTTGTGTTGGGCTGTTAGCGGGCAAGGCCCAGGCACAGCAGGTCCCAGGGTAGGATCTGGCCCACTGGTGGGTGGGCCAGGTTATAAGAATGTGGTTTTCTTGCAGCTGGTGTCTGCCCCCTGGTGGGTGGAGCTGGGTGTCTGCTTCTCTGGCTTGAGGGCTCTGGGGTCTTGGGTCTAGGGCCTGTGCACTGGTGCATGGGGCCAGGTTCTGGGCCTTCTGGTGGGCAGGGCCACGTCCAGAGGTGGCTATGGGATCAGGGGTTTTTAAGGCAGCCTGTCGGCAGGTGTGTGGGGCTGTGCCCCTGCTCAGTTAGTTACCTAGCCTGAGGCATCCCAGCACTGGTGCCTGCAGATGGCTTGGCCAGGGTGGGGCTGGGTCCTGGGGCTAATAAGCTGGAGGGAAGATTCCAAAATGGCCCTTGCCAGCACCAGAGTCCACGTGGTAAAAGGAGCTCCCACGAATGGCTGCCACCAGTGTCTGTGTCCTGAGGGTGAGCTGCAATTGCTTCTTGCCTCTCCTGGAGACTCTCCAGGATCAGCAAGTAGGTCTGACCCAGGCTCCTAACAAATGACTGCTTCTGTCCTGCATTCTGGAGGGTGTGCGATTTTGTGTGCAACATTGAAGAGTGAAGTCTCTATCTTCCTCAGCCATCTGGGACTCCTGAAAGTTAGCCTGGCTGGTCTTCAAAACCAGATGCTCTGGGGGCTTGTCTTCCCGGTGCAGGACCCCTGGGCTGGGAGCCCGATGTGGGGCTCAGACCTCTCACTCCTTTGAGAGCCTCTGCAGTTGTGACTATTCTGCTTGTGAAATGCCCACCCAGGGATTTGGGATTTGACTATGTTGTGACTCTACCCCTCCTACCCATCTCATTGTAGTTCCTTCTTCGGTTGTGGAAGATCTTGTCTGCTAAGTTCTGGTCTTTTTCACTGATGGTTGTTCTTGCAAGTAGTTGTGATTTTGATGTGCTTGTGAGAGGAGCTGAGCTCAATGGCTTTCTATTCCGCTGTCTTGCACAGTCTCCCCTATCTTTAATGTTTTCACACGCATTTTCTGCTTCACACAATCACTTGAGAAAAATTTGTTCTTAATCCAGGGACTAGAACTTTGGCAATTGAAAACTATGATTGGCTTTCAGGATACTAAAATTTTTCTTGAATTCCTATCTGCTATTCAGGTTTCTATCTATTTCTCATTGGCAAGTATGGCATTTCCCTGGAGAGGAATGATGGGAGATCTGTCCATTACATAGCATGTAAGAAATACTCCCACCCCGTGATATATTGTTTTGATTTCTTCAGCAGGTTTCAGCAAAAGAAAGCTTGGCAAGCAACCATTGGTTGTTAGTATATCCTGAGTGGTTGGTATTGTTATCTGCCAAGTATGTAGTACGGTTTGCCTTCTTTTGTTCAAACAGCCTTGAACATGTAATAGCTTTCATTCTGTATTGGTTGAACATCTCATATAAGTGCAAGATAAGGCAGTTTAAAATATCTTGATAACATGTAGCTGATTTTTGCTGAGGTGGATTTTCATTGCAATTTTACATCTTATGGTGATTACCAGTATTTTAAATTAAATATTCAGGTGTTCTTAATGAATTTAAAACAGATGGATAGACATCTTATAAAGCAATAGTAAAATGTAAATACGGAATCTAAAATGTAAATACAGTGACACCGTGTAGTGGTGTCACTGTAGTGTTTTTTCAACCTTTCTTTATGTTTGAAAATTTTTATACTTAGGAAAAATAATAATTCTGAAACAATATGCCTTATACTGTAGGTCAGGATCTCTGGGAAAGATACTGAGATTTGCAAGCAGAAAGTTCACTGGGAGGGCTGAGATGCAATGCCTGTGAGGGATGAAGAAAGCAAAATTGGGGACAGGGAGAAGTTGCACAAGAGGCTTCAGCTGATCCTAAGGGGTGTCTGGAAGCTGGTATAGCTCTTTAGAATACCAGCTGAGTCAAGGGGCCAAAGCTTTTGCACCCCAGTTCAACTAGTTATAGATGTAGTCTGCCTGCAGGAAGGGGGTATAACCTTGGATAAGACAGTTTCCTTCAGTAGGAGGCAGCTCATGCGGAAGGACTCAGCAGTAAGCCTCAGCAGTCAATGCTCTTGGCTGCAGGAAGAATGTACCAGAGTATCCACTGCACCTTATTCATATTCTTAATGATGTTAAAATGACTGTGTGTAAAGGTTACCTACATAATCATATAACCATTGATCACATATGAGTTCATATTCAGTTGAAGCCAGAGAGTAACACCATATCTTGGTAGTTCCCATGGCAAAACCAAAGTTTGGTATAACCTATACCTATTGGCATTTGGAAAGAGAAATTATATTTTTCAGAAGATCAATCTGTAAATTATTTTGAAAAATAAAGCAACTCTGTACAAGTTAAAAGAAATTTTCTTTAATTGACTTGAGAACTGCTAATGCCTTTTATAGAAACTGCTGTCTATGTCCGGTGTGAAAATCTCCATGTTATTTTTCCCCTTCATGACTGAGTCACCTCCTTGAATAAAATTGCAATTAAATGTAGAGATATCAAGGTTGATCATCTAAATTTACGAACTAAGTAAGGATATTATTAAATGACTTTATTTAGTGTGAGTTGCTCCCTTCTCATCTATCAGAAATTGGACATATGATTTAAATACATTACATTTATTATACCTAGCAAATCTGAGAGATAAGTATTATTATTCACTGAGACATATAGGAAAGTGAGAATTAGATCTGTGATTTTTTTTCTGTTTCTCCTTTTTTCATAACTTGCACACTCTGGTGGTCACGGAGCACAGACAGAGGTGAGAAGTGCGTGCATCACTGGTAGCTACGTCATTATGTGTGCGGGTAGAGGTTGTAACTCATAATTCATCAAAGTATAAAAAGCACTTATACTTTGTAGTGGTCACGAGGATGATTTCTTTCTTTTTTCCTTTCATTGTGATAAAAAAAACACGTAATATGAGCTCAGTCCTCCTAACAAATATGTATTGTTAACTTTAAGCACAATGTTGTACACCAGATCTCTAGAGATTTTCCATCTGGCGTAACTGACACTTTATATCCACTGAGCAGCAACTCCCCACTTCTGCCTCCTCCCAGATCTTGGCAGCCACCGTTCTACTTTCTGCTTCGATGGGTTTGACTCCTTTCGATACCTCGTATGAGTGGAATCATGTCAGTCACTGGCTTATCTCACTTAGCAAGATGTCCTCAAGATTCATTCATTTTGTAGCATATGACAGGATTTCCTTCTTTGTATGGCTGAACAATATTCCGTTGTATGTATATACCGCATTTTGTTTATGCTTTTATCTACAGATGGGTATTTAGATTACTTCCACATCTTGGCTACTGTGAATGATGCTGCAGTGAACATGGGAATGCAGATATCAATTCTTTTTTTCTCTCTCTCTTTAACTTTTCTAGATAAATGCTCGGAAGTAGGATTGCTGGACCATATGATAGTTTAACTTTTTGAGGAATCTTCATACTGTTTTTCATAACAGCTATGCCATTTTACATTCCCACCAACAGTGCACAAGAATTCCAATTTCTCTACAACAGATGATTTCTTACAACATTTTTTTTTGGTACTGACTTTCAGTGAACCCAGATATTAATTGGGTAGCATCATTGGTAGGTGCCTGGACATCCATCCTAATGTATGGCTGCACTAAAAATCTCCAGGTAAAAGAAAACGATAGCTTTCCTTTGTTCTGTACCAGAGTATATGTTGAGGAGCTAGGCCAAGAATCACTGATGTAAAATTCAAAAATGTTGTAATGATCTGTTTGCGTTTTTTTCATTATTATGGAAAAGCAAAAGAACCATGACTTTAGATGCAGTATCTTAATGTGAAAAGATTTATGTGTCAGGAAATTCTGTTAATATTGTAGCTAATAGCAGAAAAAAGGACATACAGTATTCCCTGATGAGACTGTCAGCTGGGGCTTCCATCAAAAATAAGAGGTATTTCTTGAGCACAAAAGCAGCCTTAGGCATCATTTAAATCACTGTGGAGTGGTGTGACTCAGAAGACAGTGAATTCTGAAAGCACACATGTTATTTCTTCCCTTCATGATTGAGTCACTGCCTAACGGAACAGTCCAATTAAACAAGCTGATGTTCTGGGTGTTACTTATGTCTGGGAATCACATTTGGGAAATAAGTACAGGGTCATTGCTAATGAGCATCACCTACTGTGCAGTGTGCTATGTGAGATCTTTCTATCAGTGCTACTGACACTTAAACCTGGGATATCACAGTACCGGTGACAGTTTGAAAACAGGATGCTGGAACTCGAGACTATGTCAGCTGAGGTGCTGGTAATTGCCAAATGAAATGTAGTGCTGACCTGTTGATAAAAAAAGATTGCCCGAGGCAAAAGTCCTATTCTAGTTTTCTGAAGGATTTATGTACATTTCAAAGAGAAGTACTTATAATTACAAGTTTTCTAAAGTAAATGCTCTGAGAAAAAGAAGTGAGGGTAAATCTGTTCCCTTATTTTTAACAGGGAGAATTAAGCCTCTTATTTTAATTTGTATTTGTATTTACATTTCTCATAGGACACATTTCTGGCAAACTCCATCCTTTGACACAAAAGCTCTTGACATTTCTGAGTATTATGACTACTTCTCAACATAAAAAAAAATTCTATGAACCATATCTCTGAGATAGTAGTTGTATATTTATTACCTATTTATTGAGAAAATACATGGTAATCAAACACTACTATGAATTCAGATACTCTTTTAGATCAATTTTTATTTTTTACTCTAAGTACCATCTACATCCATTTTGAAATGAGTAGCATCTTTATATGCAAAGCATAATGGTTTGTCTGTCAAGCTGTATTCCTTGAAATAACCCAAGGGCTCTCACTCCATCGGAGGCTCAAATATGGAAAACACTAGTAATAACTAAAATAGCTTCTGATCAGCTAAAATTGTTGCTTAAAAGACTACCTAGGCACTGAAATTATTGCATTTCAATATCAAATGGCATTTCAAAATCAATTACTTGATTAACAAGGAATGAGCCCCAGGCTTATTCCCTATTTAGATCTTCCTGATTACAATTTACACAAAATTTGGCAGATCTGATTACCTGAAGTCTCAGACCATTGTAGGGAGGGTCTGCAACAGGGAAGAACTAATAAAAGAACTGTAGAGGATAAAATTGTCATGTTTGAGATAGGCATTATATTTGATATATGACTCACCACGGACCTTCAATAAAGGTTAATTAATATCCAGAAACTTTCACCTAAGAATATAAGAACATGAGTAACACAAATAGATTTTCTTTTCAATTCAGTAGACTTTTTTTTTTTTTTTGAGACATTTGATAATTAAAAGAGCTTGCTTTTTACCCTCCACTAACAGTTTTCTTCCGCTGTCAGGAAACCTAATTACATGCGACTCTTGTTTCTCCGCTGAAATTTAAAACTAGATGGTTTTATTTATGGAGTGACTATGGTGCCTTCTGTCTCAGATGGAGTTTCAGTATTTGCCTCTTTAATGCGGCTGCCCGAAGAATGGGAATCTAGGCTTGTGCCAGGGGCTAGGGTTCTGGTAATGCTTGCAGGGTGTTATTTTCCTGAGCTCTGCTAGCAATCATCATTCCTCAGATTTTACTCCTGGGTTGGGGATTATTGGGAAGGACTTGCCATATGAATATCCAGCAGTTCTGATAAGATCTCGATGCTGTATGTAGAAATTATTGATTCCTGGAGTGAAATATTTACTTAGAACAAGAATAACCTGCATGTATCAGAGTTCAGTGCAAACACATATATATATATTTATTTATAAATATTAATATATATTTATACATATTTATATGTATAAATATATATTTAAAATATATAAATATATATTTACTGTCATATTTGTGCTGACATTTGCACTGTCAATGTTCAGTGCAAATATGTATATAAATATATATATATTTACTGTCTTACATATTTTAAGAGAAAAGGGATATAATATAGAGAAGCAGTGATTAAAAAAATTATTGGTGGGACTAGTGTGGGTTTTAGCCCTACCAGAATAGCTTCCTCAACACTGTGCGCTTGACTCTGCCCTTTACATTTTAGCTCTGCTAGAGTTAGCTCTGCTAGAGTCTGATGGTAGGAAATTAGGAGGCTGCCTCCTGAACCAGTGAGTTGAAGAACATACCACTGTTGTGGTCACTAGAAAGTCAGGAGGCTACTGCTTCCACCCCAGCTGGTGACCAGAAAGCCGATGACGCTGCAGAAAAGCCTGTGCCTTCATGACTCCACTTCCCAGCAGAAAATAGCCCCAGACAACAGGAAGAAAAATGCTTTTTTCTGTCTTCAAATTTTGGAGGAACTGAATTCTTGTTGGGAACCATGGGCATAGAGTCTGGGAAATAAGGTCTTTAGCTTTCCAGCCTCTGTAGTTCAGAAAAGCCCACTAGGAGAAGATGGGAATGAACGCTGAGTGCGGTTAAATTACATTTCATTTACCATGATGACCATATTCAGTAATTAACAAAAGTTGGTCCTGAAAGGGAGAGTCCCCTTAATCTTTTTTACAAAGGTAGAACCTATGTACCCGAGAAATACAGTGCTATTCTCAAAGCTAGTTAGCAATCTTGCCTGTCTACTGAACTGTCTTAGCCTGGCTTCTCCTTCAAAGTATAACCTGAGACAAGGGTTGTATACAGATGGTTTATTTGGGAAGTGATCTCAGGGATAAAGAGTTGGAGAGTACAACAGAGGAAGTGAGAGCAAATGCAAAGGCTGTAACTGAAAGTGAGTGGAGTTGATCTTGCCCTGCCGGCCTCTGAGAAGCGAGAATAGGGCTCAGAGTTGGCCCCCAGTGGTCAACCCACCAGCTTCCTCAGGTTGTGTGTGTGTCAGGGAAGTTTGTACAGGAGTCCCTCAAGGCGTCAGGGAAGTTTGTACAGGAGTCCCTCAAGGTTAGAGATCCTGGGTAAGAAATCAAAAGTAGGCAGTGTAGCTGGGGCAGGTGCTGTCAGGTTGTAGCTGGTGTGTTGGTTGCCTCAGAAGGTTGGAGAAGGTGGGTGACCAGGAAGATGTGAGGGAGGGTATAAAAGGCATTCGATTCTAGTCACAGTTTGTACCACACCGTTTCATTCATCGTGTTCAGTCTATCACAGAGCCTTTAAGGTAGTATCAGACAATAGTTTCTGTAAACGACATAATAGCACAGGGTTAGTGAAACACATAAGTACATCCTGAGGCCCTCATCCTATATTAGATGAATGAACTCATGAATGAATGTCTCATCATGAAGATTTGCTTTCTATTTGCATGCAGAATATTTATTTGGGAAATGACCCCAGAGAGAAAGACTAAGGGACTGGAGACAGTAAAACAGAGAAGGAAGGAAAGCCAATGTGAACGTATATTTTAAGTTAGTTACTAAAATGGGTTCCTGGAGTTTGATCCTGCCTTGAACTTCTGAGGAGCTATTAGGAAGAGCCTCAAAATTGACCACCTGAGGGATGGAAGGAGGAAACATCTATTAGCTCTCGTCCTCCCTTGCTTGTGGGTTGCCCCATGGTGTGTTAGCTCCTTCATACACCAAGATCCGTTCACGCCAGTCCCATGGGATTGTGGGTTCCCAAAGGTGTCCCACACCATGGCCTCAGAGAAGCCCCAAGGCGGTACAGTGGGGCAGGTGAGATGAGGTGCTGATAGCTGTCAGGTCTAAGCAGGCAAAGCTAGTTGTGGAAGCAAAGGTTAGAGTAAAAGTTGGGCCAAGAGGAGGCAAGGTATGAGAAGTAACCAATACAGGAACTCACATCCCGGCTTCCCTCAAAGCCACTAAAAGTAGGCTTTCTCCTGGACCCCTGCAGTGTCACTAGTGAAAGGTCTTTGGCGTGGAGTGATCTTATCTTTTCAAACTTCCTTTTCTGAACCAAGACAATTGGATATAAGAGTAAACTATGGACATTTTACTGGTATGACTTGAAGAACCTAAAACGTCACACGTCCAAAACCCTTAATTGTTCCCTGTGACCACTCCAAAACTGTCCTTTAAACTGTCTACTCCCTCTCAGTAAAGACCACTCTGTTTCTCAGATCGTACCTTGGAGCCATGCTTGAACTCTTTTTCTCCTGTTCCGTGTCCCGCGCACCAGCAATCTTGTTTACCGCACTTTTACAGTGTACTCTAAACCCTCCACGCCCCATCCTCCACTACCAGACTGGTCCCAGGCAGCCCTGAAACTGTAGGTAATCATTACTTAAATCCTGTAACCTGCCTTCACTAATCAAGGTCGTTAATTGTTGCTACAAAACACTTGCATGTCCTCCAAGCACACATCACCTACACAAGATGTTTGCCGGAGTGGTCCTCCAAGAACTTGGAGTCAGCTGTGTCTCGTTCCAGCTGAGCTGGTAAAGATGGGATGGGACCACCGACCCTTCAACTGGGCATGCGCGAGTGTCCGCTCAGTGACCTTTTGAACATGCCGCGGCTGTAGCTTAGTTACGCCTGCGCAGAAGGACAATTATCTCACCTTTTCCCAGTCACCTTTCCCCACGCCCCCCACGCCTCAGACCTCCCTGCTTCTTTAGTCTTTAATCCGTGAATACGCGGAGCTCCTTGCTTTGGGGCGATGGATCTGAGGCTAGTTCTCCCGTCTTTCTCCTTGGCTGCCTTGTGACTAAACCCTCTCTTTCTGCAAACCTCAGCGTCTTGGCGTTTTGGCTCACTGTGCGACGGGCGAAAACGAGCCTGGTTCAGCAGCAGTACCACCTCTCACGAGGATCATCCCAACAGCTTCTGGACTATTCTTGTTTCCACCCTTGCCTTCTGCAGTCTGTTCTCTGCACAGTGGCCAGAGTGGCTGCATTTGAAAACGGTAAGCCATATCGTTTCCGTTGTCTCAACTCTTCAACTGCTCCCATTAGGTTTCAAATGACATCCCAAATCCTAGCTATGGCCGTGTGCCTACATGGTCTGGCCCCTGTCCACGTCTGTGGGCTCATTTCCTCCCATTCTAGCCCTTGCTCTGTGGTCTCTAATTACTGTTTCCTCCTTGATATTCCTCAAACGTATCAAGAAAATTTCTATTCACACTTTTGCATTTGCAGTTTCTTCTGTTTGGAGTGGTTTATTCTCTCACTTCATTCATACTTCAGTTTATCTCCCAAGGGGACTTCCCAGGACCACCCCTTCTTTAAAGCAGTCTTCCATCATAATATATGCTCTTCTCCAGTTATATTTTTCTTCATAGAACTTATTACCTGTTATATATGTATAAAATATGTTATATATAGACATACACAACATATATATGATAGGTAACATACGTAATATATGTGTATATCTGTGTATATGTGAATTTGCTTGTTTATTGTCTGTTTCACTCACTAGAATATTGCTACATTAAGGGCATGGATAAAGTTGAATTTACTACTCTATTTCCAGTGTCTAGACGAGTCCTTGGCACATAAGGGTTTAAGTAGTTAATTAATTAAATCAGATAAAATGGCACTTGGGTTGTCAGTAGATTTCCCTTTACCTTTATGTGCTACTCAGCAGATACTAGTTAATAATGGAAAAAGAAAACGACAACAGCATTTCTGTAGTATTTGACAGCGTCAGCTAACTTTCTGCAAGCAGAGCCCTAGTCACATTTACTTTATGTTCCCCTTATAGTCTGATGAGGGTCTTCTGGAACTACAGTAAGCCAAGTTTGATGATGAATACTCTGTGTTTATCAAAAACCCGAAGTCATTTCGCCAGAACTTCGGAGGTAGAACTTGGAGGGTTGTGGAGGACAATTTAGGAGCCTCTCTTGGAAATGGCATATGTGCATTCCACCAACAAGCCACTGGCCAGAATTTAACCCCATGGCCCTACCTAACTGTAGAGGTGGATGGAAAATAGAGTTCAGCTGTGTTCCCAGGAGGAAATGTATCTATTAACTCTGTCACAACAGATACATGGATGATCTTCTATAATCCTTAAAAATCCTTAGAGATAAGTACTTTATCCTCATTTAGAGATTAAAACTAATCTGACCTTCAGAGAGATGGAGCTACACAACCAAGATCACAAAGCTAATGATTATGTGGCAGATCCAGGGCTTCGTGGATTTATCTATGATTTTTCCCTGTCGTTTTAGGTACTGGAAATTCCAGACAGCACCAATCACTTTGATGCGGCTGAGTTTGCTCATGATTTTATCTGTGCTTACACATCAGTAAAGAGTGCATATAGACCTCGGACCTGAATTACTGTTATTTTTTTAACATCTTTACTGGAGTGTAATTACTTTACAATGGTGTGTTAGTTTCTGCTTTATAACAAAGTGAATCAGCTATACATATACATATATCCCCATATCTCCTCCCTCTTGTGTCTCCCTCACTCCCACCCTCCCCATCCCACCCCTCTAGGTGGTCACAAAGCACCGAGCTGATCTCCCTGTGCTATGCGGCTGCTTCCCACTAGCTAGCTATTTTACATTTGGTAGTGTATATATGTCCATGACACTCTCTCACTTCGTCCCAGCTTACCCTTCCCCCTCCTGGTGTCCTCAAGTCCATTCTCTACATCTGCGTCTTTATTCCTGTCTTGCCCCTAGGTTCTTCAAAACCATATTTTTTTTCTTTAGATTCCATATATATGTGTTAGCATATGGTATTTGTTTTTCTCTTTCTGACTTACTTCACTCTGTATGATAGAATCTAACTCCATCCACCTCGCTGCAAATAACTCAATTTCGTTTCTTTTTATGGCTGAGTAATATTCCATTGTATATATATACCACATCTTCTTTATCCATTCATCTGTCGATGGACACTTAGGTTGCTTCCATGTCCTGGCTATTGTAAACAGAGCTGCAATGAACATTGTGCTAAATGACTCTTTTTGAATTATGGTTTTCTCAGGGTATATGCCCAGTAGTGGGATAGCTGGGTCGTATGGTAGTTCTATTTTTAGTTTTTTAAGGACCCTCCATATTGTTCTCCATAGTGGCTGTATCACTTTACATTCCCACCAACAGTGCAAGAGGGTTCCCTTTTCTGCACACCCTCTCCAGCATTTATTGTTTGTAGATTTTTTGATAATGACCATTCTGGCTGGTGTGAGGTGATATCTCATTGTAGTTTTGATTTGAATTTCTCTAATGATTAATGATGCTAAGCATTCTTTCATGTGTTTGTTGGCACTCTGTATATCTTCTTTGGAGAAATGTCTATTTAGCTCTTCTGCCCATTTTTGGATTGGGTTGTTTATTTTTTGTATATTGAGCTGCATGAGCTGCTTGTAAATTTTGGAGATTAACCCTTTGTCAGTTTCTTCATTTGTAAATATTTTCTCCCATTCTGAGGGTTGTCTGTTCGTCTTGTTTATGGTTTCCTTTGCTGTGCAAAAGCTTTTAAGTTTCATCAGGTCCCATGTGTTTTTATTTCCATTACGAGGTGGGTCAAAAAGGATCTTGCTGTGATTTATGTCATAGAGTGTTCTGCCTATGTTTTCCTTTAAGAGTTTTATAGTGTCTGGCCTTACATTTAGGTCTTTAATCCATTTTGAGTTTATTTTTGTGTATGGTGTTAGGGAGTGTTCTAATTTCATTCTTTTACATGTAGCTGTCCAGTTTTCCCAGCACCACTTATTGAGGAGGCTGTCTTTTTTGCAATGTATATTCTTGCCTCCTTTATCAAAAATAAGGTGACCATATGTGCGTGGGTTTATCTCTGGGCTTTCTATCCTGTTCCATTGGTCTATATTTCTGTTTTTGTGCCAGTACCATACTGTCTTGATTACTGTAGCTTTGTAGTATAGTCTGGAGTCAGAGAGACTGATTCCTCTAGCTCCGTTTTTCTTTCTCAAGATTGCTTTGGCTATTCGGGGTCTTTTGTGTTTCCATACAAATTGTGAAATTTTTTGTTCTAGTGCTTTGAAAAATGCCATTGGTAGTTTGATCGGGATTGCATTGAATCTGTAGATTACTTTGGGTAGTATAATCTTTTTCACAATGTTGATTCTTCCAATCCAAGAACGTGGTATATCTCTCCATCTGTTTGAATCATCTTTAATTTCTTTCATCAGTGTCTTATAATTTTCTGCATACAGGTCTTTTGTCTCCTCAGGTAGGTTTATTCATAGGTATTTTATTCTTTTTTTTTGCAGTGGTAAATGGAAGTGTTTCCTTAATTTCTCTTTATTAGTGTATAGGAATGCAAGAGATTCCTGTGCATTAATTTTGTATCCTGCTACTTTACCAGATTCATTGATTAGCTCTAGTAGTTTTCTGGTAGCATCTTTAGGATTCTCTCTGTATAGTATCATGTCATCTGCAAACAGTGACAGCTTTACTTCTTCTTTTCCGATTTGGATTCCTTTTATTTCTTTTTCTTCTCTGATTGCTGTGGCTAAAACTTCCAAAACAATGTTGAATAACGGTGAGAGTGGCAACCTTGTCTTCTTCCTGATCTTAGAGGAAATGGTTTCAGGTTTTCACCAGTGAGGATGATGTTGGCTGTGGGTTTGTCATATATGGCCTTTATTATGTTGAGGTAGGTTCCCTATATGCCTACTTTCTAAAGAAATTTTGTCAAAAGCTTTTTCTGCATCTATTGAGATGATCATATGGCTTTTTGGGTTTTTTTTTAATATTTTTTTTTTGGCTGTGTTGGGTCTTCGTTTCTGTGCGAGGGCTTTCTCTAGTTGCGGTGAGCGGGGGCCACTCTTCATCACGGTGCGCGGGCCTCTCACTGTCGCGGCCTCTCTTGTTGCGGAGCACAGGCTCCAGACGCGCAGGCTCAGTAGTTGTGGCGCACGGGCCTAGCTGCTCCATGGCGTGTGGGATCTTCCCAGACCAGGGCTCGAACCCGTGTCCCCTGCATTGTCAGACAGATTCTCAACCACTGCGCCACCAGGGAAGCCCGATCATATGGTTTTTATTCTTTAATTTGTTAATATGGTGTATTACATTGATTGATTTGCATATATTGAAGTATCCTTGCATTCCTGGGATAAACTCCACTTGATCATGGTGTATGATCCTTTTAATGTGCTGTTGGATTCTGTTTGCTAGTATTTTGTTGAGGATTTTTGCATCTATGTTTTCAGTGATACTGGCCTGTAGTTTTCTTTCCTTGTGACATCTTTGTCTGGTTTTGGTATCAGGGTGATGGTGGCCTCGTAGAATCAGTTTGGGAGTGTACCTCCCTCTGCTGTATTTTGGAAGAGTTTGAGAAGGATAGGTGTTAGCTTTTCTCTAAATGTTTGTGAGAATTCACCTGTGAAACCATCTGGTCCTGGGCTTTTCTTTGCTGGAAGATTTTTAATCACAGTTTCAATTTCAGTGCTTGTGATTTGTCTGTTTATATTTTCTGTTTCTCTCTGGTTCAGTCTCGGAAGGTTGTGCTTTTCTGAGAATTTGTCCATTTCTTCCAGGTTGTCCATTTTATTGGCATAGAGTTGCTTGTAGTAATCTCTCATGATCCTTTGTATTTCTGCAGTGTCAGTTGTTACTTCTCCTTTTTCATTTCTAATTCTGTTGATTTGAGTCTTCTCTGTTTTTTCCTTGATGAGTCTGGCTAATGGTTTATCAATTTTGTTTATCTTCTCAAAGAATCAGCTTTTAGTTTTATTGATCTTTGCTATTGTTTCCTTCATTTCTTTTTCATTTATTTCTGTTCTGATCTTTATGATTTCTTTCCTTCTGCTAACTTTGGGATTTTTTTTGTTTTTCTTTCTCTAATTGCTTTAGGTGTAAGGTTAGGTTGTTTATCTGAGATGTTTCTTATTTCTTAAGGTAAGATTGTTTTGCTATAAACTTACCTCTTAGAACTGCTTTTGCTTCGTCCCATAGGTTTTGGGTCGTCGTGTTTTCATTGTCGTTTGTTTCTAGGTATGTTCTGATTTTCTCAGTGATCTCTTGGTTATTAAGTACTGTATTGTTATACTCCATGTGTTTGTATTTTGTACAGATTTTTTCCTGTAATTGATATCTAGTCTCATAGCACTGTGGTCAGAAAAGATACTTGATACAATTTCAATTTTCTTAAATTTACCAAGACTTGATTTGTGACCCAAGATATGATCTATCCTGGAGAATGTTCCATGAGCACTTGAGAGAATAGTGTATTCTGTTGTTTTTGGATGGAATGTCCTATAAATATCAATTAAGTCCATCTTGTTTAATGTATCATTTAAAGCTTGTGTTTCCTTATTTATTTTCATTTTGGATGATCTGTTCATTGGTGAAAGTGTGTTGTTAAAGTTCCCTACTATAACTGTGTTACTGTCGATTTCCCCTTTTATGGCTGTTAGCATTTGCCTTATGTATTGAGGTGCTCCTATGTTGGGTGCATAAATATTTGAAATTGTTATATCTTTTCTTGGATTGATCCCTTGATCATTATGTAGTGTCCTTGTCTCTTGTAATAGTCTTTGTTTTAAAGTCTATTTTGTCTGATATGAGAATTGCTACTCCAGCTTTCTTTTGATTTCCATGGAATATCTTTTTCCATTCCCTCACTTTCAGTCTGTATGTGTCCCTAGGTCTGAAGTGAGTCTCCTGTAGAAAACATATATACGGGTGTTGTTTTTGTATCCATTCAGTCAGTCTATGTCTTTTATTTGGAGCATTTAGTCCATTTACATTTGAGGTAATTATTGATATGTATGTTCCTATTACCATTTTGTTAATTGTTTTGGGTTTGTTTTTGTAGGTCTTTTCCTTCTCTTGTGTTTCCTTCTTAGAGAAGTTCCTTTATCATTTGTTGTAAAGCTGGTTTGGTGGTGCTGAATTCTCTTAGCTTTTGCTTGTCTGTAAAGTTATTAATTTCTCCATCTAATCTGAATGAGATCCTTGCTGGATAGAGTAATCTTTGGAAAAGGTTTTTCCCTTTCATCACTTTAAATAAGGTCCTGCCACTCCCTTCTGGCTTGCAGAGTTTCTGCTGAAAGATCGGCTGTTAACTTTATGGGGATTCCCTTGTATGTTATTTGTTGTTTTTCCCTTGCTGCTTTTAATATTTTTTCTTTGTATTTAATTTTAGATAGTTTGATTAATATGTGTCTTGGCATGTTTCTCCTTGGATTTATCCTGTATGGGACTCTCTGTGCTTCTTGGACTTGAGTTACTATTTCCGTTCCCATATAGGGAAATTTTCAACTGTAATGTCTTCAGATATTTTCTCAGTCCCTTTCTTTTTCCCTTCTTCTTCTGGGACCCCTATAATTAGAATGTTGGTGCATTTAATGTTGTCCCAGCGGTCTCTGAGACTGTCCTCAATTCTTTTCATTCTTTTTTCTTTATTCTGCTCTGCAATATATTTTCCACTATTTTATCTTCCAGGTCACTTATGCATTCCTCTGTCTCAGTTATTCTGCTATTGATTCCTTCTAAAGAATTTTTAATTTCATTTATTGTGTTGTTCTTCATTGTTTGTTTGGTCTTTAGTTCATCTAGGTCCTTGTTAGACGTTTCCTGTATTTTCTCCACTCTATTTCCAAGATTTTGGATCATCTTTACAATCATTACCCTGAATTGTTTTTCAGGTAGACTGCCTATTTCCTCATCATTTGTTTGGTCTGATGGCTTTTTACCTTGCTCCTTCATCAGCTGTGGGTTTCTCTGTGTTCTCATTTTGCTTAACTTACTGTGTTTGGGGTCTCCTTTTCACAGGCTGCAAGTTTGTAGTTCCCGTTGTTTTTGATGTCTGCCCCCAGTGGGTAAGTTTGGTTCAGTGAGTTGTGTAGGCTTCCTGGTGGAGGGGCCTAGTGCTTGTGTTCTGGTGGATGAGGCTGGATCTTGTCTTTCTGGTGGGCAGGACCTTTTCTGGTGGTGTGTTTTGGGGTGTCTGTGGCCTTATTTTGATTTTAGGCAGTCTCTCTGCTAATCGGTGAGGCTGTGTTCCTGTCTTGCTAGTTGTTTGGCATAGGGTGTCCAGCACTGGGGCTTGCTTGTCATTGAGTGGAGCTGGGTCTTGGTGTTGTGATGGAGATCTCTGGGAGTTTTTTGCCGTTTGATATTACATGGAGCTGGGAGGTCTCTGGTGGACCAATGTCCTGAACTCGGCTCTCTCACCTCAGAGGCACAGACCTGACACCCAGTGGGAGCACCAAGACCCTGTCAGCCACATGGCTCAGAATGAAAGGGAGACAAAAAGAAAGAAAGTAAAATAAAATAAAATATTGTTGTTAAAATAAAAAATAAAAAAAATTAAAAATTATAAAAAAGAAAGAAAGAAAGAAGAGAGCAACCAAACCAAAAAACAAATCCACCAATGATAACAAGCACTAAAAACTATACTAAAAAAAACCACAAAACGGACAGACCGAACCCTACGACAAATGGTAAAAGCAAAGCTATACAGACAGGTCACACACAGAAGCATACACATACACACTCACAAAAAGAGAAAAAGGAAAAAATATATATATCTTTGCCCCCAAGGTCCACCGCCTCAATTTGGGATGATTTGTTGTCTATTCAGGTATTCCACAGATGCAGGGTACATCAAGTTGATTATGGAGATTTAATCCACTGCTCCCGAGGCTGCTGGGAGAGATTTCCCTTTCTCTTTGTTCACACAGCTCCCGGGGTTCAACTTTGGATTTGGACCTGCCTCTGCATGTAGGTCACCTGAGGGCGTCTGTTCTTTGCTCAGAAAGGACGGGGTTAAAGGAGCAGCTGATTCGGGGGCTCTGGCTCACTCAGGCTGGGGGGAGGGAGGGGTAAGGATGCAGGGTGAGCCTGCGGCGTCAGAGGCTTGTGACGTTGCACCAGCCTGAGGCGCGCCGTGCGTTCTCCTGGGGAAGTTGTCCCTGGATTACGGGGCCCTGGCCGTGGCGGGCTGCACAGGCTCCCGAGAGGGGCGGTGTGGAGAGTGACCTGTGCTCGCACACAGGCTTCTTGGTGGTGGCAGCAGCAGCCTTAGCGTCTCATGCCCATCTCTGGGGTCCGCGCTGATGGCCGCGGCTCACGCCCGTCTCTGGAGCTCATTTAGGCGGTGCTCTGAATCCCCTCTCCTCACGCACCAGGAAACAAAGAGGCAAGAAGAAGTCTCTTGCCTCTTCGGCAGTTCCAGACCTTTTTCCGGACTCCCTCCCGGCTCGCCGTGGCGCACTAGCCCCTGCATGCTGTGTTCACGCCGCCAACCCCAGTCCCCTCCCTGCGATCCGACCGCAGCCCGAGCCTCAGCTCCCAGCCCCGCCCGCCCCGGCGGGGGAGCAGACAAGCCTCTCGGGCTGGTGAGTGCTGGTTGGTGCCAAGCCTCCGTGCGGGAATCTCTCCGCTTTGCCCTCCGCACCCCTGTGGCTGCGCTCTCCTCTGTGGCTCCGAAGCTCCCCCCTCCGCCACCCGCAGTCTCCGCCCGCGAAGGGGCTTCTGGTGTGTGGACACCTTTCCTCCTTCACAGCTCCCTCCCAGAGGTACAGGTCCTGCCCTATTCTTTTGTCTTTGTTTTTTCTTTTGCCCTACCCAGGTACATGGGAAGTTTGTTGCCCTTTGGGAGGTCTGAGGTCTTCTGCCAGCGTTCAGTAGGTGTTCTATAGAAGCTGTTCCACATGTAGATGTATTTCTGATGTGTTTGTGGGGAGGAAGGTGATCTCCATGTCTTACTCTTCCACCATCTTGAAGCTCCTCTGAATATTTTTAAAGAGTTTAACATACTGTGATTTTTCTTTATCGTCCAGTCCCAATCACTTTGAATGCCTTCTTTCATCTTACCAGTCAGTATTTCAGTACTTTTCATTAATAAAACTAATACAACAAAACTCTTTTCTGCTTTTCCATTAAGTTAGATAACATAGTTAAAATCTTAGTTGATTATCTGAAATACATAGTCTTATTGATTGTTTCTGATTTGTGTCATTTGAATCACTCCCATTTTAATAGAGATATAAGTTATACTTGATTGCCTTCAGTTGCTAAATGCTCATTCTTTGGGAAGAATTATATCCCTGTCAATTAAGGGTAATTAAGCAGAGTGTCAATAAAATAATAGACTCAACTTGAATCAGTGAAAGTGTAAAATGTAGTTCAAAGTCTAGTCAGAGAATTAATAGAAAACACCAGCTGTGGGTGCCTTACTTACATGGAATCTTGGTTACCTAGATGCTGGTCCTCAGCTTTGTAGATACAGAAACTCTGTGAATAGGCCCCTTAAAGATCTCACTCACCAAAGAAATTCGTGAGACATTGATGACTAAAAGAATCCTAATTCTTCATTTATAATAAAGTATGCTACCTTCAGTGACTAGAGAACTAATTTCCTTTATCTAGAGCATACCTTCTTGTTTTTAAGACATTGAGGAAACACACTTATAAACCTAATAATTTTATGGGAAATAAAAAATTATGAAATGTTATTAGGTAACTTCAAGAGGACATTTTGTCCAGGAATTGTTAGGACCTAACAATACTTCCACATCACAAAACTAAAACACAAAACAAAACAATAACAACAATAGTTTTCCCCTAGGGAATGGAAAGTACTTGTACATTAAGTATACTATTTCTGGACTTCCCTGGTGGCACAGTGGTTAAGAATTTGCCTGCCAATGCAGGGGACACGGGTTCAATCCCTGGTCCGGGAAGATCCCACATGCTGCGGAGCAACTAAGCCCGTGTGCCACAGCTACTGAACCTGCACTCTAGAGCCTGTGAGCCCCAACTACTGAGCCCGTGTGCCACAGTTACTGAAGCCCACACGCCTAGAGCCTGTGCTCAGCAACAAGAGAAGCCACCGCAATGAGAAGCCCGTGCACTGCAATGAAGAGTAGCCCCTGCTCGCCTCAACTGGAGAAAGCCCGCCCACAACAATGAAGAAGACCCAATGTGGCCAAACATAAATAAATAAAATAAATTAAAAAAATATATATATATACTATTTCTGTGCCTTGCAGAGAGTTGGATAAGTACGTGACCAAATTCATGTTATCTCTTTCAACATTTTCTGAGATTCGTGTCTGCCATCGAGGCTCCTCTGTTAATATAACCTTTCTTTAGAGAGATCACAAACTTTGATAAGATTAGAATCTTCTGCACTCAAAATTGTTTTTAGGGCTTCCCTGGTGGTGTGGTTAAGAATCTGCCTGACAGTGTAGGGGACACGGGTTCAAGCCCTGGTCCAGGAAGATCCCACATGCCACGGAGCAACTAAGCCCGTGTGCCACAACTACTGAGCCTGTGCTCTAGAGCCCATGAGCCACAACTTCTGAAGCCTGCATGCCTAGAGCCCGTGTTCTGCAACAAGAGAAGCCACTTCAGTGAGAAGCCCGTGCACCGCAATGAAGAGTAGCCCCCACTCACCTCAACTAGAGAAAGCTTACACGCAACAATAAGGACCCAACACAGCGGAAAGAAAAAAACAGAATAAATAAAATAAATAAATTTTTAAAAATATTTAAAAAATTGTTTCTAGGGTAGCAGTATTTTTAGTGGAAAGGACATAGAGTTTGAAATTAGGTAAATCTAGGATTAAGACCATTTAACAGTCATTTATCTGATGATTTTTTTCATTTTATTTCGATGAGAACACAACATGAAATTTAGTCTCTACAAATTTGTAAGTGTATGATACATTATTATTGACTGTAGATACACTGGTGTAAAGAAGATCTCTAGAGTTTATTCATTTTGCTTAACTGAAACTTTATACCCCTTGATTAATAATTACTCATTCCCTTCAGCACCTCCCAGCCCCAGGCAACCACTCTTTGATTTCGTGAATTTGACTATTTTCGATATGTCACGTAAGAAGAATTATGTATTTTTTGTCTTTTTGTGACTGATCAATTTCACTTAACATAATGCCCTCAAGATTCATCCGTATGGTCACATATTGCAGAATTTTCCTTCTTTTTTAAAGGCTGAATGGTATTCTACTGTACATATGTATCACATATTCTTTATCTGTTCATCTGTTGAATGACATTTAGGTTGTTTCCACAGCTTGGCTACTGTGATGTTGCAATAAACATAGGAGTGCTAGTATCTCTCTGAAATCCTGATTTCAGTTCTTCTGGATAAATACCCAGAAGTGGGACTGCTGGATCATATGGTAGTTTAATTTTTAATTTTTTGAGGAATCTCCCTATTGTTTTCCACAGTGGCTAAACCATTTTTTATTCCCACCAATAGTGTGCAAGTGTTCCAGTTTCTCCATATCTTCATCAATACTTAATGTCTTTTTTTTTTTTTTTTGGTAATAGTCATCCTGATAGATGTGTGCTCATTGTGGTTTTGATTAACATTTCACTGATGATTAGTGGTGTTGAACATCCTTTCATATACCTGTTGGCCATCTGTATGTCTTTATTGAAGAAATGTCTATTCAAATCCTTTGCCCATTTAAAACTTGGATTATTTGTTTTTTGCTGTTGAGTTATAGGAGTTATTTATGTATTATAGATATTAACCTCTTATCAGATATATGGTTTGCAGATATTTTCTCCCATTCTGTAGGTTGCCTTTTAATTTTGTTGATCATTTCCTTTGCTATGTAGAAGCTTTTTAGTTGGAGGTAGTCCAACTTGTGTATTTTTGTTTTTTGTTGTCTGTCCTTTTGGTGTCATGTCCATGAAACCATTGCTGAGACCAATGTCATGAAGATTTTTGCCTGTGTTTCTTCGAGTAGTTTCATGGTTTTAGGTCTTACTTTCAAGTCTTTAACCCACTGGAATTGATTTTTGTGTATGGTGTAAGATAGGGGTCCAATTTAGTTCCTTTACATATGGATATCCAGTTTTCACAGCCCCATTTGTTGAAGAGACTATATACTTTCTATGCTGTAGATAATACAGCACTTCTCTAGAACCCTCAGAATTTTCTGCTACTGGAACTTACTGTAAACTCCTCATGTATTCTTTTCCTTTCCTAGTTATCTCAAGGACCAAAGCTACTTGAATCACAGCCTGAAACTACTGAGGGATCCTTCCTTCTCTGGGCTCCTTCCTTCTCTGGGCTCCAGACAAAGCTAGCATCCTTCTTTGTCATTCAGTAAGTAAGTCAAAGTACTCTTTCTTAATGTAGAATATGCTGTTTCCAGAATCTGAAAATGTGAACCAGACATTATATGCCTCTCTTTGTGTTGGAAGATCTGAGATGCAAAAATTTCTCCTTTATATTGAGGGGATAGCACAGCATGCCACAGACTACTAGGGGCTTGAAAACTTCACTGATGAGGCAAAATGTTGAATCTTTGTAGAGTGCATTTTCCGCCACTGGAGCACATTTGTCTTACCTTAGTCTCCAATTTACATTTTAATCCAATTAACATAATGTCATTGATATAGTAGCCAATGTGATGTTCTGTGGAATGTTTATATGGCTGAAGACACTTTGGACTATATTTTTAAAGAAACCAGGAAAATTTACATAGTCTTGGGGTAGGACCATATATGTACACTGTTGTCCATCCTATTTGAATGTGAACTATTTCTGACCCTCCTTATTGATAGGGATGGAAAATAATGCATTCATCAAATCAGTAGCCACTTAACATGTACTGGAGGCTGTGTTAATTTGCTCTAGTATAAATTCCATGTTTGACATAGAAGCTGAAATTTGGGCATCTGCTTGGTTGACTTTCTAGATTTATTTAATTGTTGTAGGAGTCAGACCTTCGAATTAAGTGGAATATGATGGGGACCAATATCTCTGCATATTTTACATCTTAAGTGTGGCACTAATCTCTTTGATTGCTTTGGTAATATGTTGTTATTTACTGTATTTACAATCTTGACCAGAGGTGGAGGGGCAATTTTTGAGGCTTCCACTTGGCCTTTTCCTTTATTATTTCTCTTATGTCACAGCTCAAGGAACTGATGTGAGTGTTCTGCCAATTACCAGCTATGTCTAGTACAATTATACATTTAGGGACTGGGAAGTAACTGTTGGGTGTGACCACAGCTATGAGCTGAACCTGCTCCAAGATAATATTTATTTCCTAGATAACATCTATTCATATTCTATTAGGGGAGTGATGGTAGCACTTTGGGCTCCCAAATATCAATGCCAATATAGACCCCATATACAAATATTCTCAAAAAGTCTGAAGGTATTTTCTTTTCCCCAGTGTATGGTTAACTAAGTAAATGGCTATAGGTCTCTTTAGGGAAGAATGGAGGAAGTTACTAGTGAGTATACATATCATAGTTTTGTGTGATGCTTCCTCGCAGGAATCCAGATTTTTCTTCAGTCATGAATTTTGAATCTGAGAACTGGCTTATGTCTGAAAATTATGCATGGGATCAATTATAATTTTTCACTGATTTTTTTCACATTTATTATGAATATTATCCAAAACACAGAAAAGTTGAAAGAGTTATGCAGTGGACACTCTTAAGCTCATCACCTAGATTCTAAAATTGATATTTTTCTATAATTATTTATCAACTATTTACACATCATATATTCATTCCTCTATCAACATATCAAATAATTTTTTGATGCTTTCACAGTAGTTTGCTTTATCAGTACCCTTAAACATTTCCAAATGTATATCCTCATCTAGAATTTAATATCTGTGTTAAGATTGTTTTCCATGGTACAGTTCCAAGCAAATCCATACAGTAGGAAAATAACTGTCACATTATTTCTTTTCATCTTCTTTTTGTAAATGTCTACACAGTTTGCATTGCCTGACAAAAGGTTTTTAAATCTATATACCTAGAAAATAAGACGGACAACAGAGTGCTGAGAACAAATGCCGCTTTGGGTTCAGAACAAAACTTCTGCTCTAACAGAAAATAATAGAGAAATTAAGCTATTCTTTTTCATTACATTGACCAGCTTGACAAGCAAAGAAGATCATTTCTAAGATGAAAAATGTGTCTTTGTTTTCATTTGTGTTAGATCCTATTTTCTTTGATGCTTAACAACATTTCTTGGTCTATGTATTTTCTATTTGTCAAATTATGAAGAGTAGTAAGTATTAAAAAGAAACAGTTGTGTTTCAGGTCAAGCCATTTATTGACCATCCAAAGTTTGGCAATGATAAGTAAGACAAGGTAGGTCTTGATGAATTTGGGGGATTTGTTATTTGAATGTAATACAAACCAACAAAATAATAACAATAATATGAAGAGAAAGAAAGACATTTGTGGTGGCCTAGGGTTTTGTCTTTTTTCCTCCATTACCTCTCATAATACTGACTCTTTCCTCTCCATACACAATTTATTTGGGCCTTCGGATGATGTGGCATAGAGTAAGGATATGGGCCTTGTATTCATGTAGACAAAGATTTGCAAAATGGTTTTGCTATTTCCCAGCTGTGTACTTGAGGATGTCTCTCACTTTCTCTAAAATTTTTGTTTTTTTTCCAGAAAATCCTGGGAAACAATGCCTAGTTTAGAGTGTACTTTTGAAAATGTTACACAATCAGTAGCTTCTATTGTCATTGATTATGTTATTCAACAGACATTGAGGAGTTATTATATTCAGACACTCTTATGTATCTCAAAAATACAAAGTTGGTAAGTCCCTAACCCAAGGCACATGTTGTCTAAAAAAATTAATAAAATTTTAATATAATTAAAATTTTATTAATCAATAGTTAACATACATTGTGATAATGCTATAACATAAGAAGACATTGAATGGTAAAGATCTAAAGAGAGAGTGTGATAAGGAATAACATCCAATCTAGCCCTGGGGTTGAGAAGATATGAAAGAAATTGGTGAAATCTTTTAAGAGGAAGTAAGATTTGAGTTACTTCCTGAAGAATGACAGATAGTAGGTGTGGATACGAGAGAGGGATGTTACAGGAAAAAACACCTCTGATATATAAACTCACAAAAGTAAAAAAGAGTATGGCTTGTTTGGGAGTTTTATGTGATTGATACGGAAGTACACGTAGGGACAGTAATAAAGAATGAGAGAAGTAGGCAGGACCCATATGATGAAGGACCTTGAAAGCTTGGTTAAGAAACTTCAGCTTTAAACTAGAGGCCATATGACACCACTAAGGAGTTAAAACAAGAAAATTACAAGAATTTCAGGAAATTCACTATATCAGGATACAGACTTGAGAATGAAATTGGAGAAACTAGTTATGATATTATTACAGCAGTACAAACATTCTAATTTAAGGAAGTAGTATAAAAGTTGTTAATTGGAGAGAAATTTACATTATATTAAAGAGATAGAATGTATAGGACTTCGGATATGAGTAATGATGGATTAGAATAAAGAAAGATTTGAATTTCTGACTCGTGGGGTGGAGTGGATGGTGCTCTCATTCCTCAGTATAGGGGACCTAGAAAGAGGGGTGGATTTCAGGAGGAAGATAATGATTTCTTCTTGATAAATATTGAGTTTGGACTGTTAATGGGACACTCAAGTGGAAAAACTAGGAAATTACACGTGTACGTATATTCACTATATGTTGATGGGCACATGCACGCATGTGTAGTTCTGGAGTTTCTGAGAAGGCACAGGGTAAGAGATAAAAGTCAGAATGGAGATTAGTTACAAGTTTGCTGTGTATGGGAATGCTAAGGGTAATTTTATTTGCCTAGAAGGAAAAAGAGTGAAAGTTAGAAGCCTGGAGAATACCAACATTTTAAGGTTGAATAGAGAAAGAGTAATGAAGAAAGATGGACTATTCAGGGAATTTGGAGACTAATGAATATTCATTGTTCATTTGTTTATTCTATGAATGTATATTGAACTCGTTCCTAGTCTGGGTGGACCCCAATTCAGAGTCTGAGATGAAAGTCTGCATTCAGTAATATCATTAGAAGTGAGCCCGGAGAGCAGAAGTGAGGAATTAGTGGAGTAAAATAAGAGTGTGTAATCAAGGGAGGGCAGACAGCAGAAGCAAGAACTACAGTCCTGCAGCCTGTGAAATGAAAACCACATTCACAGAAAGATAGACAAAATGAAAAGGCAGAGGACTATGTACCAGATGAAGGACACTAAATGAAGTGGAGATAGGCAACCTTCCAGAAAAAGAATTCAGAATAATGATTGTGAAGATGATCCAGGACCTCGGAAAAAGAATGGAGACAAAGATCAAGAAGATGCAAGAAGTGTTTAACAAAGACCTAGAAGAATTAAAGAACAAACACCAAGAAACATTAAAGAACAAACAAACAGAGATGAACAATACAATAACTGAAATGAAAAATACACTAGAAGGAATCAATAGCAGAATAACTGAGGCAGAAGAACGGATAAGTGACCTGGAAGACAGAATGGTAGAATTCACTGCCGTAGAACAGAATAAAGAAAAAAGAATGAAAAGAAATGCAGACAGCTTAAGAGACCTCTGGGACAACATTAAATTCACCAACATTCACATTATAGGGGTTCCAAAAGGAGAAGAGAGAAAGGACCTGAGAAAATAATTGAGGAGATTATAGTCAAAAAATTCCCTAACATCATAAAGGAAATAGCCACCCAAGAACAGGAAGCACAGAGAGTTCCAGGCAGGATAAACCCAAGGAGAAACACTGAGACACATAGTAATCAAATTAACAAAAATTAAAGACAAAGAAAAATTATTAAAAGCAACAAGGAAAAAAATGACAAATAACATACAAGGGAACTCCCATAAGGTTAACAGCTGATTTCTCAGCAGAAGCATTACAAGCCAGAATGGAGTGGCACGATATATTTAAAGTGATGAAAAGGAAGAACCTACAACCAAGGTTACTCTACCCAGCAAGGATCTCATTCAGATTCGGCGGCGAAATCAAAACCTTTACAGACAAGCAAAGGCTAAGAGAATTCAGCACCACCAAAGCAGCTCTACAACAAATGCTAAAGGAACTTCTCTAAGTGGGAAACACAAGAGAAGAAAAGGACCTACAAAAACAAACCCAAAACAATTAACAAAATGGTAATAGGAACATACATACCAATAATCACCTTAAATGTGAATGGATTAAATGCTCCAACCAAAAGACACAGGCTTGCTGAATAGATACAAAATGGATACAAAAACAAGACCCATGCTATCTACAGGAGACCCACTTCAGACCTAGGGACACATACAGACTGAAAGTGAGGGGATGGAAAAAGATATGCCATGCAAATGGAAATCAAAAGAAAGCTGGAGTAGCAATACTCATATAAGATAAAATAGACTTTAAAATACAGAATGTTACAAGAGACAAGGAAGGACACTACGTAATGATCAAGGGATCAATCCAAGAAGAAGATATAGCAATTGCAAATATTTATGCACCCAGCATAGGAGCACCTCAATATGTAAAGCAAATGCTAACAGCTATAAAAGAGGAAATTGACAGTAACACAATAATAGTGGGGAACTTTAACACCTCACTTACACCAATGGGCAGATCATCCAAACAGAAAATTAATAAGGAAACAGAAGCTTTAAATGACACAATAGACCAGATAGATTTAATTGATACATCCAAAAACAGCAGATTACACTTTCTTCTCAAGGGCACATGGAACATTCTTCAGGATAGATCACATCTTGGGTCACAAATCAAGCCTCAGTAAATTTAAGAAAACTGAAATCATTTCAAGCATCATTTCCAACCACAACGCTATGAGATTAGAAATCAATTACAGGGAAAAAAACAAAGAACACAAACACATGGAGGCTAAACAATACGTTACTAAATAACCAAGAGATCACTGAAGAAATCAAAGAGGAAATCAAAAAATACCTAGAGACAAATGACAATGAAAACACAATGATCCAAAACCCATGGGATGCAGCAAGAGCAGTTCTGAGAAGGAAGTTTATAGCAATGCAATCCTACCTCAAGAAACAAGAAAAATCTCAAATACACAATCTAACCTTACACCTAAAGGAACTAGAGAAAGAAGAACAAACAAAACCCAAAGTTAGTAGAAGGAAAGAAATCACAAAGATCAGAGCAGAAATAAATGAAATAGAAACAAGGGCAAAGATCAATAAGACTAAAAGCTGGTTCTCTGAGAAGATAAACAAAATTGATAAACTTCAGATAAGCTCATGAAGAAAAAGAGGGCGATGACTCAAATCATTAGAATTAGAAATGAAAAAGGAGAAGTTACAATAGGCACTGCAAATATACAAAGCATCATAAGAGACTACTACAAGCAACTCTATGCCAATAAAATGGACAACCTGGGAGAAATGGACAAATTCTTAGAAAGGTATAACCTTCCAAGACTGAACCAGGAAGAAATAGAAAATATGAACAGACCAATCACAAGTAATGAAATTGAAACTGTGATTTAAAATCTTCCAACAAACAAATGTCCAGGACCAGATGGCTTCACAGGTGAATTCTATCAAACATTTAGAGAAGAGCTAACACCCATCCTTCTCAAACTCTTCCAAAAAATTGCAGAGGAAGGAACACTCCCAAACTCATTTTATGAGGCCACCATCACCCTGATACCAAAACCAGACAAAGATACTACAAAGAAAGAAAATTACAGACCAATATCACTGATGAACATAGATGCAAAAATCCTCAAAAAATACTAGCAAACAGAATCCAACGTCACATTAAAAGGATCATACACCATGATCAAGTGGGATTTATCCCAGGGATGCCAGGATTCTTCAATATATGCAAATCAATCAATGTGATACACCATATTAACAAACTGAAGAGTAAAAACCATATGATCATCTCAATAGGTGCAGAAAAAGCTTTTGACAAAATTCAACACCCATTTATGACCAAAACTCTCCAGAAAGTGGACATAGAAGGAACCTATCTCAACATAATAAAGTCCATATACGACAAACCCACAGCAAACATCGTTCTCAATGATGAAGAAATGAAAGCATTTCCTCTAAGATCAGGAACAAGTGTATGATGTCTACTCTTGCCACTATTATTCAACAAAGTTTTTGGAAGTCCCAGCCACAGCAATCAGAGAAGAAAAAAATAATAAAAGGAATCCTAATTGGAAAAGAAGAAGTAAAACTGTCACTGTTTGCAGATGACATGATACTATACATAGAGAATCCTAAAGATGCCACCAGAAAACTACTTGAGCTAATCAGTGAATTTGGTAAAGTTGCAGGACACAAAATTAATGCACAGAAATCTCTTGCAGTCCTCTACACTAACAACAAAAGATCAGAAAGAGAAATTAAGGAAACAATCCCAGTCACCATTGCAACAAAAAGAATAAAATACTTAGGAATAAACCTACCTAAGGAGGTAAAAGACCTGTACTCAGATAACTATAAGACACTGAGGAAAGAAATTAAAGATGACACAAACAGATGGAGAGATATACCATGTTCTTGGATTGGAAGAATCAATATTGTGAAAAGACTATACTACCCAAAGCAATCTACAGATTCAATGCAATCCCTATCAAATTACCAATGGCATTTTTTACAGAACTAGAACAAAAAATCTTAAAATTTGGAGACACAAAAGACCCTGAATAGCCAAAGCAATCTATTTTTTTTAAATAAATTTATTTGTTTTATTTATTTATTTTTGGCTACATTGGATCTTTGTTGCTGCACACGGGTTTTCTCTAGTTGCGGTGAGTGGGGGCTACTCTTCATTGTGGTTTGTGGGCTTCTCATTGCGGTGGTTCTCTTGTTGTGGAGCACAGGCTCTAGGTGCGTAGGCTTCAGTAGTTGTGGCATGCGGGCTGTAGAGCACAGGCTTTGTAGTTGTAGCGCAGGGGCTTAGTTGCTCCGTGGCATGTGGCATCTTCCTGGACCAGGGCTTGAACCTGTGTCCCCTGCATTGGCATGCAGATTCTTAAGCAATGCACCACCAGGGAAGTCCCTAGCCAAAGCAATCTTGAGGGAAAGAAAATGGAGCTGGAGGAATCAGACTCCCTGACTTTAGACTATACTACAAAGCTACAGTAATCAAGACAACATGGTACTGGCATAAAAACAGAAATATAGATCAATGGTACAGGATAGAAAGCCCAGTGATAAACCCACGCACCTATGGTCAACTAATCTATGACAAAGGAGGCAAGGATATACAATGGAGAAAAGACAGTCTCTTCAGTAAGTGGTGCTGGGAAAACTGGACAGCTACATGTAAAGGAGTGAAATTAGAACACTCCCTAACGCCGTACACAAAAATAAACTCAAAATGGATTAAAGACCTAAATGTAAGGCCAGACACTATCAAACTCTTAGAGGAAAACATACGAGGAACACTCTTTGACCTAAATCACAGCAAGATCTTTTTTGACCCACCTCTTAGAGTAATGGAAATAAAAACAAAAATAAACAAATGGGACCTAATGAAACTTCAAAGCTTTTGCACAGCAAAGGAAACTACAAACAAGATGAAAAGACAACCCTCAGAATGGGAGAAAATATTTGGAATCGAATCAGTGGACAAAGGATTAATCTCCAAAATATATAAACAGCTCATGCAGCTCAATATTAAAAAAACAACCCAATCAAAAAATGGGCAGACCTAAGTAGACATCTCTCCAGAAAAGACATACAGATGGCCAGGAGACACATGAAAAGCCTCTCAACATCACTAATTATTAGAGAAATGCAAATCAAACCTACAATGAGGTATCACCTCACACCAGTTAGAATGGGCATCATCAGAAAATCTCCAAACAACAAATGCTGGAGAGGGTGTGGAGAAAAGGGTACCCTCTTGCACTGTTGGTGGGAATGTAAATTGATACTGCCACTATGGAGAACAGTATAGAGGTTCCTTAAAAAACTAAAAATAGAATTACCATATGACCCAGCAATCCCACTACTGGGCATATACCCAGAGAAACCATAATTCAAAAAGAGACATGCACCCCAATGTTCATTGCAGCACTATTACAATAGCCATGTCATGGAAGCAACCTAAATGCCCATTGACAGACGAATAGATAAAGAAGTTGTGGTGCATATATACAATAGAATATTACTCAGCCATAAAAAGGAACGAAATTGGGTCATTTGTAGAGATGTGGCTGGACCTAGAGACTGTTATACAGAGTGAAGTAAGTCAGAAAAACTAATATCATATATTAACGCATGTATGTGGAACCTAGAAAAATGGTACAGATGAACCGGTTTACAAGGCAGAAATAGAGACACAGATGTAGAGAGCAAACGTGTGGACGCCAAGGGGGGAAAGCAGGAGGTGTTATTGGTGGTGGAGGGATGAATTGGGAGATTGGGATTGACATATATACACTAATATGTATAAAATAGATAACTAATAACAACCTGCTGTATAAAAAAATAAATTAATAAAATACAAAAAGTGCATTATCAAGATGGCCATCATTGCCTCTAAGCAATGCTTAATCCTCTGAGACCATCTGAGGAACCCTATGAATGTTTCTCAAGACTGTGCACTCCAGGGATGAAAGAGAAACATTTATCTATGAAATTCTGCCTTCCATTTGCCAATGGTAACCCCACAGGTTTTCAACAGCTCATACATCTGGCTTGTACATGTTTGCGTAGATTCACCTGGGAAACCCATACTGTAGCATTAGAAACGCCCTTGGGCAGGAATTGAGAAATAGGTAGTCATGGCCAAGATGACTACTGACAAGTTAAACCTGCACAGATTTGGTTTCTTGAATGGAATAGGGACCGGAATAAGAGGTAGAACTGAGAGGAAAGTGGTACAGAAAAGGGTTTAATATAATCCACTCCCTGCAGGACTCACATCCTCCCTCGTGGGAGGGTTTGTCCAATTCATCAAAGTTTCCTTCAGGATGGGGGCCAGCTGCACCTTGGTGCAGAGAAGCCCTGGGTCAGGAAGGTATGTGGCACTGGCCAATGTGGGATATTGACAGATTACAGATGGGGAAAGCTGATGGAATCCTGTGCCTGGGATGAAGGAGAGGCTGAAAGGACATGAAGTGGTACAAAGAGTTTTCTAATATAAACATCTTCTATGTTCAGTTCCATGGTGAGGAAGATAAGATTGCCCCTACCCTCATGTAATGTACATTCTAGTGGGTGAGACAGACAGAAAATATAAAATAATTGCAAGTGCTGAGATTAGAGGAATAGAGATCTTGGAATAGAGAATTATTTTCCTTACTCTCTATCTCCTTCACTTTTGTGTTTTCCACGCAAACACTTTTGGCAACTAGGCAAGCTTTGTTACTTCCTTTGAATCAGCATTTCTATTATGAGTCCAGCAGAGGGCTCTGGAAAAGATTTGCTTGAAACTTGAAGCTGTAAAGCCATTAAATAGTTTGAATAGCTCTGAACCTTCTGGCTTTCCTCTAACATACTCTCCTCCTATTAACAGTAAAAAAAGAAAAACAAAGTAAGTAAAATGACAAAAGGAAGAGTGTCCATTTTCATGACCACTGACATTTTCCATTCGTTCATATTCCCAATGGGGCAGTGGGTTAGGATTTATTAAAACAAAATATAGATTATATTTAATATATATATTTAAATTTAAAACATACTTTATAGATATAAATATAGAAAAATGTTATATATTTATATGTAATATACATATATATAAATTATACATATATAACAAAATTCTCCACTGCCTTTCTCCTTTTAAGGAGGTTTAAACTCAGCATGTTACATACTTAGCTATGTTCATCCCACCTTGTGTCTTTAGGATTCTGGACTTATAAATCATTAAAGTCAATACTTTAGCTTAAATTGTTACATCACACTTTTGTTTTCAGTCATCTGAAGGACAACAGTGGCAGACAGAATGTGGTTTTGTCTCACTTGGTGACCCTCCCTTGCAAGCACATTTAATTATAACCCTCCTCATTTTGATTATAGTACTTTGCTAATTTGAAATTCTACCTTAATTAATGTAGCTAGCGGTATCTGTAGAAAATCAGGAACCCGTGGTTACGATTTTAATTATAGCATATATGTTACAGATCTCAGCCAAACATCTCTGAGGACATTCTCCTTTGTGTAAAGTGTCAAGAAATTGGTCTCCCTCTTTTGACTTCATATTGCCTTCTTGAAATATAATGAGTACCTTTTGGTGACAGCATCCCTTTCCCAGTCTGCATAGTGAGAATTATGAACTGTACTAAGAGGTATTTTGCTAAACTCAGGCATTGAAGCAAATGTACCATTTATAAAATGTCATGACGTGGCATTTTTGAAACACTGAAAGACCTTAGTTTCTAACAAGCTAACATAACCGCATAAAGGTTTTTTGAAAAGAGAAAATACTGAGAAAAAAAGTGAAAAAAATAGTGTATCATTCATAAATATATGCAGTTATTCTAAGATTTTCACAAGTTTAAAATTCTTAGGGATATTACCACTGCCTTTGGATTATTAACCAAAAAATAATGACAGTTATTGCGGAAAGGATAAGGGTAAGGAAGTCTAAGGTTCTTCAAATTTGAGTTTTTATGGTTTTATGGTATTATGATTGGATAAAAAATAATATAATTTACAGTATCTTATAAGCAAAATCATTTGAATTATTTATTTCCAAATTTCATTTCCTACTTATTTCTAAAAGATACTTAATATATTTCAGTTCTAATTACACAAATGTAGCATATCCAAGGTCCTTATAAGAGAAGTCTGGGCATCAGGGATTACATATGTTTGAGGCAATTAATTTATAAAGTTATGAAAGAATATTGAGAGCTAGTATTTCCATGGTCAAACTAGGAGATACATATTGTAATAGATCCTGTATGAGTCCATCACTACAAATGTTTACCAATTAGAGAGTCTCTGTCATAACATTCTTCATGTTATACCCGTGTTTCATTTGATGGCTGAGAATAACTGATGCTAGCCAAGAGTTTCACAGTGGCATGTTTAGCATTTCAGGCCCTGGAGTCAGCCTGTTTTAGTCCAAATCCCAGCTCTGCCACTTACTAGCTGTGTGACCTTGGGCAATTCATTCAACCTATTAGTGTCTCAGGTGTAATAAATAGGTACAATAATGATACCTACCTCAAAGGTTTGTAGTGAATATTGAACAAAACAAAACATAGTAGCACTTAGAACAGTGTAAATTCTCGGGTGTCATCTATTACTGTGTTTACTGTTATTACCCGTAGGCATTACTTGCAACAACTAGGTCTTTATCCGAAATACTTTTGTATCCCATCGTGTCAGTGTTAGTGTACACTTTTGCACAACAGAGAAGGAAAAGGAGAGGGTGAGAGGGAGCAAGGGAGGCTGAGAACTGTGAAAATTAACATTTTCATATCAGATATGATAAAATGATATTGCTGCATACAGCAGTCATCCACTGAGTATGTTTTGCTATGTCTCTATGTTAATTCTCTCAATTATTGGCTGATGCCTCAACTCAGTATTCATGTCATTATTTGAGTACTGTGATTGATTGATTGATTGATTGATTGATTTATGGCTGCGTTGGGTCTTCATTGCTGCATGCGGGCTTTCTCTAGTTGCGGCGAGCAGGGGCTACTCTTCGTTGCGGTGCACGGGCTTCTCATTGCGGTGGCTTCTCTTGTTGCAGAGCATGGGCTCTAGGCGTGCAGGCTTCAGTAGTTGTGGCACGTGGGCTCAGTAGTTGTGGCTCGCAGGCTGTAGAGTGCAGGCTCAGTAGTTGTGGCGCACAGGCTTAGTTGCTCCACGGCATGTGGGGTCTTCCTGGACCAGGACTTAAACCCGTGTCCTCTACATTGGCAGGTGGATTCCCAACCACTGCGCCACCAGGGAAGCCCCTGAGTGCTGTGATTTTGCAGCCTTACCAGTGAGGCAGGAGACTGAGAACTCCAGTGACCTGCTCACCACTGTTTTCCCCTTGTCTGGACAAGCAGACCGCTGGCTCTTCATAAGCACTTAGCAATGAATGGGGCTCTATATTCAGGGATGTATTCTTGAGTAAGTCCCCGCTCTTTCCCCTCAAATCTCCCTCTTCCTCAGCCTGCTTGGAAGCGCAAAGACAGAATCATCATTATTCTCATGTATCGTTCACCTCCCCCTCCCCCCGCCTTAACTAGTAGGAGTTTAAGGCCTCAGGACAGAAAAAAAATTATTACTTAGAGGGGGAGCTGGCATTGGCAAGAAAACAAAATAATCAAAACTATAAATCACAAATGGATATGCTTAGCCTGTTATGACTAAAACCAAATTATTCACTTAGTGGGAGCCATGACTCAGACAGCATTCCTTCTTTTATTTTTCTCTTCTCTTTGAAATCAGAGTACCTCCAGCTTCCAGCATGGCAAGAAGCTAAGCAAATACTATACAGAACAAAAGTAAGAAATACTATAAAATATGTATATAGCATATCAAATAGAATGGAACTTACTCCAATTCTGTTTGGAATTGGACTTTTAGATATTGACACTGACAGACTCCAAACCTGACCCAACCATGCCATTTAAGACTTAGAGTGCTGACTGCCTTTTTAGGAAACAAATTAGGTCAGTACCCTAGTTTTCTTCTCTACTGGTCATAGCAAGAGTTCTAATGTACCACGTAACCAAGTTCTTACAGGTTATCCTGTGTGGTATAAGTCTGAGGAAGCAGCTCTTATGTGCAGGATGAATCTTTCTATTTATATGACAGAGGTAACAGTCTAGTCCTAGAGGTGGGGACAAGAGTTTAGATCAGAAAGTTACAACAAAAGTACTGGTCATGGGCATACAAAGAAAGCTTAGTGGGTTTAACAGAAAGCCTAAGGTTTAGTGGAAATGAGGCACACCACTAACCCTGGGTAGTTTAAACTGGGCTAAAGACAGCAAAAATTAATCAAGATCCCACCAGCCGGCAGAGCTAAACCTTCTGATGAAAGCATGGCCTGTCCCAGCTGGCACTGGCTGAAGAACACATAGGGCAGTGCCTGGAGAATGAAGGTCTCTGAAAGGCATCAATTAGCACTCAAGGGATTGCCTAGCATAATGCCAAATAATTTTGACATAATTGAGATCTTTACCTTTCATGAATTTATATAAATACACCCGGGTTAGAGTAATGCAAATAAACAAAATAGAAAGTGTCAAATTCTAACAGTTTCTTGGGTGCAAGATATGCTGCTTGGTTGAATTGTTGAACTTCAACAATTCTAAAAACTGCTGAATGTGTAGAAACAAAGCCTGAGAGAGCTGTGCTAATTTTTCTTTAAGATAAAGACCCTCTGTTTTGTTCATAATTGTGACCTTTGACATTATAGAGGAAAGGTTAGTTTCTTCCCCTTCCCAAATGAGCAGGCTGATTAATCATATCTTAGCATTATGGAAAAAGTCCTTCATAAGTATAAACTCATTTTTTAAATTGTCATCTGAGTGTATGTAATTGTTAATTGCAAATTTATCTTTATATCATTTCTAAATTGTTACTGCAGCTAAGTCCCATTCTATTTGGTATACTATATATGTCTTATAGCATTTCTTACTTTTGTTCTTCATAGTCTTTGCTTAGCTTCTTGCCAACTATAGAACTAAAATTAATCTTTCTTCCATCATTTTATACTTCTGCTCATGTTTTCTTTTGCTATTTGGTGATATACTATATATAGAAGTATCACCAAACAACACATACATTTTCACCCAATTAACATTTTTCTGAAACATTAGAAATGCTAAAAGTCATTGTGAGTAAGATGAGCTTTTATAAGTCTTCAAGTTATTCCAGTGCTCAGGGACTCAGAGTATGGAAAATTTTTATGTTTAATTTATTCATTTATCCACCCACCCTGCCCCCCAAAAGATTTAAGTGACTACTTAGCTTTATAAATGACCTAGTGCTTTATGCCTTATTGGAAGGTTTACCTCCATCTAGCAAACATTTAACATTTTTAGGGACACTGACATTTTCTGATGGAATTAGTGATCCCTTACTTATTGTGGAGTTAACACTCTATGTGCCTCAAACTCAGAGTACTGATATTTACATGAGGTGCATAGATGTGTGTACAGATGTGTGTTAAAAAGACAGACATAGCTCATGTTACAAAGGAGGAGGGGCACCAATTCAAGCCACATGGGTTTTGTCTTCTCCATTTATAATGATAAAAAGTGAATTATTATACCACAACATTATGTATGGCCTTACATACATAAATTTTGTTTTTGTTTTTTTCATAAATTTTTAAAATGTTCTAAATCTTATCATTCGTTCAGATAATGAGATACACAAAACCACTTAAAAACTCATGCATAGAGGAATTAATTATGTTATTCTAGAGTAAAATGTTACCCAGCTTGGCAGTGGTTTGTGTTTATGTGGCAAGGCAGTGGCAGAATTGAAAACCTCTGGCGAGTGTATTTCTAGGAATTCTTCATCATTTATAAATATCTCTAAAGAGCTTTGACTGAAAAATCTAAGTATTATTGTCATTACTGTTTACTACACTGTCTTTTAAAATCTGCTTTTTTAAGTTAACTGTCTGTGGTGGACATATTTCCATTTTGAGACAAGGGATCTAAATGATGGTTTCTTAAAAATAAACTTTATTTTAGAATTATTTTAGACTTACAAATTGCAAAGGTAGTACAGATTTCCCATATACCCCATACTCAGTTTCCTCTATTATTTACATCTTACATTAAAGTTCATCCTTTATTAAGACTTCTTTAGTTTTTACCTAATGCCTTTTTGTCTATTCCAGAATCCTACAGGATCCCACATTACCTTTCTTCATCATGTCTCTTCAGGTTCCTCTTGGCTGTGACAGTTTTAGTGACTTCCTTTGTTTTTGATGACCTTGACAGCTGTCAGAAACACTGGACTGGTATTTGATAGAATGTTCCTCGATTGGAATTTATCTGTTTTTCTTATTATTAGACTGGCATTAGGGCTTTTTGAGAGGAAGAAAACAAAGGTCAAGTGCAATTGTCATCACATCTTATCAAGGGTACCTCATATCCATATAACTGGTTACAACTGGTGTTAACCTTGATTTCCTGGCTGAGGTCGTGTTTGTTAGGTTTCTCCACTGTAAAGTTACTCTTCTCCCCTCTTTCCATATTGTAATCTTTGGAAGTCACCATGGGTAGCACACACGTACGGAGTGGAGAATTATCCTCTCCCTTCTAGAGAGTGAAGTATCTGGTAAAGTATCTACATAAATTATTTGCAGTAATTCTGCATGGATGATTTGTCTATTCTCCCCCCATTTGTCTATTTACTCAATCATGTATTTAAACCAATATGAATTCATGGATATTTATTTTGTCCTTTGTGTTATAATCCAATACAATTTTATTGGATTGGCCAAAAGGTTTGTTCGGGTTTTTCCGTAACATCTTACAAAAAAACTTGAAGGAACCTTTTGGCCAACCCAATACTTATTTGTTGCTCAAAGGCTCATCTTGTATATTTCCTTCCCCAGTCCTAAAATTAGTCATTTCTGCAAGGAATGCTGGTTTTCTTTATAGAGGAATAGTATGAGAACCCAAGATCTGAGCACTGGGTATTCTCATTGCTTCTAGGGTGTCATTTCTTTCAGGTCCTCTCAGCTGACAGAACAAAATATGTGTGTGTATATACACATATCTATAAATATTGCTGTATGTAAC
This sequence comes from Balaenoptera acutorostrata, assembly GCF_949987535.1. Classification (NCBI taxonomy): domain Eukaryota; kingdom Metazoa; phylum Chordata; class Mammalia; order Artiodactyla; family Balaenopteridae; genus Balaenoptera; species Balaenoptera acutorostrata. The sequence goes on from NC_080068.1 coordinate 10,532,944, forward strand.
CATATGTATCTATAATAGGTGAAACAGGAATGCGTACTGATGTCTAGAACTCGAATTCATTACTACACGAAACATTCTAGCCTCCTCCTATTGCATGCCTGTAACCTCCCACTCCAACACTGAGAAAACTGGTTCCCACCATTGCCATTCATTTACTTAATTGTTCAATTCCATTATACATTTGTAGACAATTAATAAACAGAAATCTCAATTAATAGAGACAGGAGACCAGAAGGGGGAGCTCTCAGGCCCTGGATCGTAGCAGAGCCCAACAGGAGGAAGGAGGACTCCCCTTCTTCCCTGACAAGCACTCAGCCGATGAAAAGCCATGGACTCTTTGTTTGCTATAGCCCTCCCAACTTCCTTCTCCTCTCTGTAGTAGTGTTCTCCTTCCCTTGCTGTGGGGAGACTTACACATGGCTCGTCATGGTTGCAGACCTCAAAATGCAATTCTCTGCTGATCCTGAATAAAGCCATCTTTTCTGGAGAAATATCTGGCAGTCTGTTTATTTCAGGTCAACACATGTATTGTGGTTTCAGAATTATTAACATGTACCCCATGGGAAAAACTTCCTCAACTCAAGAACAGTGCTTATGTACAATTTAGTCTTGTCAGTGATGAATATTTATTTAGCTGAGAAGATTTGTAAGCAAAGTGTTGCATATGTGACCTGGTTTCTTTTTCCTGCTTATATTAATGTGAGAGGAAAGAGAGAAATCGAAGGAACTGCTACGCAAAAAGGAACCAGAACTTGAAGATTTGGAAAAATCTCAACATATCCATATTGCAAAAAAATGAGAAAGCAAGTTCTTGGAGAGAACACCAAGGGTGTGGCTGGACGATCACTCCATAAAGAAATTACCCATGATTTTAATTAACAATCTCAGCAGAAGCCAGAAATAGGGATGGGATTATACCAATTATACTGCTAGTTTGAACTGAAGGGAACAGAGATAGGAAGAAATAAAGGAAGACTTTCAGACTCTGGAATTCTCCAGGATGGGACGATAGTCATCCAGCTGCCAGCATGCTATATCCTGCAAGAAAAGGGAAGAACAACCTTAAAGGCAATTCAGAAAGCATCAGGGCTACCACCAATACCACAGGCCCAGGAGTGAGGCCATTTCCTCCTTAGTTTCAGAGGGGGGCCCACTTCTTTGGTTTCAGCAACCAGGCCGCCCTGCAAAGAGATGAGGCAGGTGAGGTCACTGCCTCAGGGCTCTGGGCGTGATGCTGCCACCCCAGTGGGCCTGGAGGGCAGATCCTTGAGCCAAAGAGGATTATTCTCAAACCTTAAGATCCGTTGGAATTTGCTTTGCTAGGTTTTGGACTTCTTTGGGGCCCATTTCCCCTTTCTTCTTTCCTATTTCTGCCTTTTGGGATGGGAATGCCTATCCTATGCCTATGCCACCACTGTATTTTAAAAGTGCATAACTTGGTTGGTTTCACAAGTTCACAGCTGGAAATTGTCTCAGGATGAATCATACCTTAAGTCTCACCCACATCTGATTTAGACGATATGTAGATGATACTTTGGACTTGAAATGGATGCTGGAATATATTGAGACTTTTGGGGAGTTTGGTTTGGGATGAATGTATTTTGCATGTGAGAAGGACATGAATTTTGGGGAGCCAGTGGACAGAATGTTATGGTATGAATTGTGTCCCTCTAAAAAATTTTATGTTGAAACCTTAACCTCCTTCCTGACTCTGTTTGGAAACAGGGCCTTTAGGGAGATAATTTATGTTAAATGTGTTCATAAGGGTGGGACTCTTGTCTGATAGGATTGATGTCTTTATAAGAGGAGGAAGAGATACCAGGAGCTCTCTTTCTCTCTCCACAAAAGAAGGGCCATTTGAAGACCCGCAAGGAGGTGGCTCTCTTCAAGCCAGGAAGAGAACGCTTATCAGAAACTGAATTCTGTTTGGTTCTTTTTTATGATTTCTCTCTTTTTGTTGAACTTTTTTCATGTATTGTTTTCCCGATTTCATTGAGTTGCCTATCTTTGTTCTCTGGAGGCTCGCTGAATTTCTTCAAAATAATTATTTTGAAATCTTTATTAGGCAATTCATAGATCTCCATTTTAGGAGATCAGTTACTGAAGATTTATTGTGTTCCTTTAGTGGTTTCATATTTCCCTGATTTTTTGTGTTCCTTGTAGCCTGCATTGGTGTCTGCTCATTAGAAGAAGCAGTACCTCTGTCAGACTGTATATACTGGCTTCAGTAGGGAAGGACTTTCAGCTGTTGGTGGGCAGGAGAATGCCAGCTGGGTGGCGTATGTGGTAGCACCGGGTCTGGGAGCATACAGGTTCTGCGGGTGCTGGATTCAGGGGAATGTAAGGGCACAGGTTCTGGCGGGCATGGCAAGCACCTGGTTCAGAGGTACATGAGGGCACTGGGCCAGTTGCATGTGGGGTTTCTGGGTCCACTGAGTGTGTGGTGACACCGAATCCCAAGGATGCACAGTGGTATCTGCTGGGCGGTAGTTTATGGCGCTGGTGGTTGGTCGGGGTATAACAGTTCTGGCTCCAATAAAATGTGGCAATTTGGGCTCCTGGTAGCTCCAGAAGCTAGGGTTCTCATTGGTGAAAACTGTGGGCTTAGCAGCAAAGGCTGTGGGGATCCCTGGCAGTGGGTAGGGTTGCCGGGGTCCTCTTTCTCTCCTTTGTCGCGATGAGGGAACATGAGGCTGAAGGGACTCATCACTGAGCTGCGCCAGCCTGGGGGGTAGAGTGATGCTGTTAAAGTCAAATGTTTCCTTCCGCTCTCTTCCGTATGCTTATCCTGGTTCTTTTCCTTCACTGGGTTGCTGCAGCTTCTTAACTGGTCTCTGGAGCTCTCCCAGAGCTATTTGTGTCCTGGAAGTTGTTAAATCGTTGTTTTAGTGGGGGACAAAGTCTGGGACCTCTGACTCCACCATCTTGCTGACGTAACTCCACCTATTCTTTTTTCTATAGCAGGGAATCCTATGGGCAAGACGCATTGCTGCACTTCCTTCACCATAAAATTACTTCCTTACTCAGAGGTTATAGATGTGAGAAACTGTAGTGATGAATAAGGATTTCCACAAATTGCAGTGTTGGCAGAGACATCTTGAGCAAGGAAAGTAAATTTGTATACAGAATACGCATCTATTCCTGTGTCAAAAGGGACTGCTGCCTTCCTGATGGAAAGTTCTGTATTTCAGCCTTCTGGTTACACTGGGGATGGTTCTACATCAGGGGCTTAATTTTAACCTGTGCTGTTGGCAGTTGGCCTTTCTCCCAGATCCATGGCTACTTTGTATAGGTGCCCATTGAGCAAAGACCAGGGTGATTGGGCTACAAAGGAATTTGGATCTCATTACATTCCTGGAAGTGGTAGGTGATTGTGAGGGGTGCTGAGAAGAACTGGCCTCCCTTGTGAGACAATGGACAAAGAAAATCATTTAAAGTTTATGAACCCTTTATAGATAATTTGGAAAATACCAGAAAGCATGTGGAGAAAAAAATTAAGGATGGTTCTATAATGGCAAAGCATTTATCTATACATTGTTGGATGGATTTTTAAAAATTATGAAAAGAAACCCTAGGTTTTGAAAATAATCATTTCCCAAAGCTATGATTTTACCTACATTTTAAATCTGTGGCTTTCACTGCTAAAGAGATGGTTCACAAAATTATATCTATGAATGCAAGCGTGAGCATCTGCTGAGCATGGCTTGGAAATTGACAATTAGCTGTAAATCAAAGGATTCAGGCAGCCTAATGTTAACATCATCATTAAAATGAACAAGAAGATTACATTGATCAAATAGGAAAAGAGTACTTAAAACATTAAAACTGTGGGCATTCCTACAAATTGTTACCTCAGAAGGCTATGTGATCATCTCTCCTTTTCAACTAATTGCCAGCACTCAAATGATTTTATTGCTGCATTGTAATTCAAGATTTAGGCTTAAAGTATTAAAATAGCAGCTGGTTTAAAAGGAACTGTGCTTTTTCTCTATCCAGTTTTCTTCGTTTTGATCTTAGACCCTGAGACTTTAAAACATCTTAGAATCCTTAGGAAGATACTCCTCAAAAAGAACTCTGACAACACGTCTTTGGTAACATCAGTATACTTCAAATGACCTTTCACACAAGTCTGTAAAAAACCTAGGGTCTCATCCTTCTATCATCATTGTTATTTAACACTGTTCTTTTAATCCTGGCCAAGGCAATAAGCTATAAGGCAGAAATAAAGCATAAATGATAGAAGAAAGAGATAAAAAATTATCACTCTTTCACTATAATATTCTAATTTCACGTATGGAGAAATTGACCACAAAGGGTTTCGTTGGCTTGGACAGGGTTTAATAGCTCATTAGTGAAAAATCTGGGTTAACAGAGCTGGGTTCAGAAACAAACCGTAGAGATAGACGTTTTGTGTGTGATTTATAATGCATAGAGATGATTACAGAAGAAATAATGTTAAGGCTAATCTTCAGGCATTTCTTTACTTTTCATTCAGTAAATTTTCTTTTGAGTGCCTGCTTATGAAGAAGTCACTGTGCTAGGCTCTGGGGAGGGAGGGATGGCCTAGGTAGATGCTATCCGTCCCTGCTCTTAAGTTGCCTTCATTCTAGCAGGGGTGCAGATGTTTCAGATGTTTAATCAAATTAATTATGATTGTGATAAATAATTCCAGGCAGCAAGAAAGAGTGCTAAAAGCACCCAAGAGAGGGGGATCTACTTTCTTCTGTGAATTAGAGTAAAACCACAAAGCACAATCCCTTAAGCATTTGGGGAATCCAGATTTCTGTTTCTGTTTTTTGTGTGTGTGTGTTTTTTTGTTTGTTTTTTTACTTTATCCTCTTGAAATAGAGGAAATGATACAATGTTACATTTAGACAAATTGGTGGTCATGGATAAAAATTATACTATAAGTTTTTTAAACTATCATTGGGTAAAAAGCAAGATACAAGAACAGGAAAGTGTGATTAAAAGTAGATTCCATGTCTGCCTCTCTATTCCTGCCCTGCAAAGTGGACACAGCGGGGGAAGACGGGGTGGGATGAATTGGGTGATTGGGATTGACATATATACACTACCATGTGTAAAACAGATAGCTAGTGGGAAACTGCTGTATAGCACAGGGAACTCAGCTCGGTGCTCTGCGGTGACCTTGCGGGGCTGGGAGGGAGGTCCAAGAGGGAGGGGACATATGTATACATATAGTTGATTCGCTTCATTGTACAGCAGACACTAACACAACATTGTAAAGCAACTATACCCTTATTGAAAAAAAAAAAAAATGTAGACTCCAGAGTTAAGGAGGTTTTGGGCAAACAGAGGTTTGCTTTTGTCACTGTTAGCTCTCTCAGGAGTCATCTCCTAAGCCGTGTTCCTTAAATAGCAAGCAGGCTGCAGGCCTCCTGTCATCCTGAATCCTGGCCTTACTGTGTAAGGCATCTGTGACAACACGTAGACCTCAGATGGCACTCCCCAGGACGTGACACAATCCCCTGTTCCATTTCTGCCGACGGTGCTCCTCGGGCAAGAAGCAGACGTATCTGAGAGATCAGGTAAGATGGATGGCAGTTTATTCAGATTCCAGCAGCTTGATCACGGTCATTGTCAGGTATTTGGATGCTTAAGCAAAGACACGCTGGCAGTGTTTGAATAAATCCAGAACACTTCTACCTGTGTTGGCACCAAACCATCCCTTCCTCTCCTGATTCAGACAAAGAAATGCTACGAATGTGGACATCAAGATTTGGTAATCTGCCAGAAATAGTTAAAACACTTGCAAAATTAATAATGACTGCTATCATGCTTCAGAGCCGCTATGCCCCAAGGTATTGGTGTACTAGCGGCATATTATTTTTAAAAGAAATGTTAACAGCAGCTTTTTCATTAAAAAAATGCTTCATGTAAAGGAGAGGTAAATGTCACTTTCAGAAAATTGAGTATTTGTGCAATTGATCTGTTTAAATATCTGGGTAGCTAAGTTTTCTGGAGTTAGCTGATTGGTTTATGAAAGTCACTAGATGGCAGTACTTGACTAGTTAGTATGATATTACAGTTCAGATTCAGGTGTGTTTTAAATACCAAAACTAAAAAAGGAAAATAGGAAACTGAGTTCATTCAGTGGTAACTCTGGGTGAGTGTATATCTTGGCATGGGGAAACAGGCTTCCAAGGGTAATACTGAAGCAGTGACAAGATCTCAAAGTTATAGGAGTACTAGAAATTTCCAAATTTCCTACAAAGTAAGTTGCTGTAGATAGAATAATATTTTTTATTTGTTTGGGGTGTTATAGTTTATAAAGGACTTTCAGAAACATTTTTCTCATTTAATTCTCACATCAGCCTTGGGGTTTAAGTAGGGATGGTATGATTATCTTCATTTTCCCAAAAAGCTACAGAGTCTCTTTAGGCCAGTAGTCCTAAAGCAGTAAGGCTCCTGGTAACATAGAATTGAGGTAGACCATCTCTATACCTCCTTGACAAAATCTCACTGTTCCATCTTTTCCTTCTTTTATTGCATTTGTTATGTGATTTGAATTTTATTATAGAAGGAACTGTTTAAATAATTCTGTGACCTAGAAAAATAATTTATTGTTACCTTTCTAAAATGCAGCCCTCTTTTAATTGAGGGATATCTATCGAAAGAAGCTGACCATATCTATTTCTTTCTGGGCCAGCTCAAGTGAACTCTACAGCTATGGAGTGCCTACTGTGAGCTAGGTAGCATTTTAGGTGATAAGGTGAAGGAGAGGCCTTTGAGCTGCTCATGATCCTGCCAAGAAAAGAAGCAGGAAAAATCTGACAGTATCGCAATGTGATAAGTGCAGTATTAACAGAGCGAAATGCTGGGGAGCACGGAGGCCTGAATGATTAATTCTGCCTAGAGGGGAAGTTTCCTGAACTGCCAATATAAAAGAGATGGGGAAAAAAAAAAAGAAAACAATGCTCTGATTTTAAGCCTTTTGTTCTGCCTTCAAGAAATATGGGAAGGGACCTTCAAGATGGCAGAGGAGTAAAACGTGGAGATCACCTTCCTTCCCACAAATACATAAAAAATACATCTACATGTGGAACAACTCCTACAGAACACCTACTGAATGCTGGCAGAGGACCTCAGACTTCCCCAAAGGCAAGAAAATCCCCACGTACCTGGCTAGGGCAAAAGAAAAAAGAAACAACAGAGACAAAAGAATAGGGACGGGACCTGCACCAGTGGGAGGGAGCCGTGAAGGAGGAAAGGTGTCCACACACTAGGAGCCCCTTCGCGGGCGGAGACTGCGGGTGGCGGAGGGGGGGAAGCTTCGGAGCCACGGAGGAGAGCGCAGCCACAGGGGCGCGGAGGGCAAAGCAGAGAGATTCCCGCACGGAGGAGCGGTGCCGTCCAGCACTCACCAGCCCGAGACGCTTGTCTGCTCACCCACTGGAGTGGGTGGGGGCTGGGAGCTGAGGCTCTGGGTTTGGAGGTTGGATCCCAGGGAGAGGACTGGGGTTGGCCGCGTGAACACAGCCTGAAGGGGGCTAGTGTGCCACAGCTAGCCCGGAGGGAGTCTGGGAAAAAGCCTGGAACTGCCTAAGAGGCAAGAGACCATTGTTTTGGGGTGCATGAGGAGAGGGGACTCGGAACACCACCTAAATGAGCTCCAGAGACGGGCGCGAGCCGCGGCTGTCAACTCAGACCCCAGAGACGGGCGTGAAATGCTAACGCTGCAGCTGCAGCCACTAAGAAGCCTGTGTGCGAGCACAGGTCACTATCCACACCTCCCCTCCCAGGAGCCTGTGCAGCCCGCCACTGCCAGGCTCCCGTGATCCAGGGACAACCACCCCGGGAGAACGCACGGCACGCCTCAGGCTGCTGCAACGTCACGCCGGTCTCTGCCGCCACAGGCTCACCCCGCATTACGTACCCCTCCCTTCCCCCAGCCTAAGTGAGCCAGAGCCCCCTAATCAGCCACTACTTTAACCCCGTCCTGTCTGGAGCAGAAGCCTGATGGCGACCTACACACAGAGGCGGGTCCAAATCCAAAGCTGAACCCCGGGAGCTGTGCGAACAAAGAAGAGAAAGGGAAATCTCTCCCAGCAGCCTCAGGAGCAGCGGATTAAATCTCCACAATCAACTTGAGGTACCCTGCATCTGTGGAATACCTAAATAGACAACGAATCAACCCAAAATTGAAGTGGTGGCTTTGGGAGCAACTGTAGACGTGGGGTTTGCTGTCTGCAACTGACTTGTGTCTGATATTTTATGTTTATCGTAGTATAGTTTTTAGTGGTTGTTATCATTGGTGGATTTGTTTATTGGTTTGGTTGCGCTCCTCTTTTTTTCTATTTTCTATTTTAATAATTTTAAAATTTTTTCAATTTTAATTATTTTATTTTATTATCATTTTTTTCTTTCTTTTTTTCTCCCTTTTCTTCTGAGCCGTGTGGCTGACAGTATCTTGGTGCTCCAGCTGCCTGTCAGGTCTGAGCCTCTGAGGTGAGACAGCCGAGTTCAGGATATTGGAACACCAGAGATGTAATATCATTTATGTCTGGCCCCACATAATACCAATTGCAAGAGCTTTCCCAGAGATCTCTGTCTCAACAGTAAGACCCAGCTCCACCCAATGGCCAGCAAGCTCCAGTGCTGGACGCACCATGCCAAACAACTAGCAAGACAGGAACACAACCCCACCCATTAGTAGAGAGGCTGCCTAAAATCATACTAAGTCCACAGACACCCCAAAACACACCACTGGATGCAGCCCTGCCCACCAGAAAGACAAGATCCAGCCTCACCCACCAGAACACACGCACCAGTCCCCTCCACCAGGAAGCCTACCCAACCCACTGAACCAACCTTACCCACTGGGGGCAGACGTCAAAAACAACGGGAACTATGAACCTGCAGCCTGCAAACAAGAGACCCCAAACACAGTAAGTTAAGCAAAATGGGAAGACAGAGAAATATGCAGCAGATAAAGGAGCAAGGTAAAAACCCACCAGACCAAACAAATGAAGAGGAAATAGGCAGTCTACCTGAAAAACAATTCAGAGTAGTGATAGTAAAGTTGATCCAAAACTTGGAAATAGAGTGGAGAAAATACAAGAAATGTTTAACAAGGACCTAGAAGAACTAAAGAACAAACTAACAATGATGAACAACACAATAAATGAAATTAAAAATTCTCTGGAAGGAATCAATAGCAGAATAACTGAGGCAGAAGAACAGATAAGTGACCTGGAAGATAAAATAGTGGAAATAACTGCCGCAGAGCAGAATAAAGAAAAAAGAATGAAAAGAATTGAGGACAGTCTCAGAGACCTATGGGACAACTTTAAATGCACCCACATTTGAATTATAGGGGTCCCAGAGGAAAAGAGAAAAAAAAGGGACTGAGAAAATATTTGAAGAGATTATAGTTGAAAATTTCCCTAAAATGGGAAAGGAAGTAGTCAATCAAGTCCAGAAAGCACAGAGAGTCCCTGCGCTTTACAGGATAAATCCAAGGAGAAAGACACCAAAACACATATTAATCAAACGACCAAAAATTAAATACAAAGAAAAAATACTAAAAGCAGCAAGGGAAAAGCAACAAATAACATACAAGGGAATCCCCATAAGGTTAACAGCTGATCTTTCAGCAGAAACTCTGCAAGCCAGAAGGGTGTGGCAGAACATATTTAAAGTGATGAAAGGGAAAAACCTACAACCAAGACTACTTTACCCAGCAAGGATCTCATTCAGGTTCGATGGAGTAATTAAAAACCTTTACAGACAAGCAAAAGTTAAGAGAATTCAGCACCATCAAGCCAGCTTTACAACAAGTGCTAAAGGAACTTCTCTAAGTGGGAAACACAAGAGAAGGAAAAGACCTGCAAAAACAAACCCAAAACAATTAAGAAAATGGTAATAGGAACATACCTATCAATAATTACCTTAAATGTAAATGGGTTAAATGGTCCACCAAAAGATATAGACTGGCTGAATGGATATAAAAACAAGACCCATATATATGCTCTCTAAAAGGGAACCACTTCAGACCTAGGGACACATACAGACTGAAAGTGAGGGGATGGAAAAGATATTCCATGCAAAGGGAAATCAAAAGAAAGCTGGAGTAGCAATTCTTATATCAGACAAAATAGACTTTAAATAAAGACTATTATGAGAGACAAAGAAGGACACTACATAATGATCAAGGGATCAATCCAAGAAGAAGATATAACAATTGCAAATATTTATGCAGCCAACATAGGAGCACCTCAGTACATAAAGCAAATGCTAACAGCCATAAAAGGGGAAATCGACAGTAACACAATCATAGTAGGGGACTTTAACACCTCACTTTCACCAATGGACAGATCATCCAAAATGAAAATAAATAAGGAAACACAAGCTTTAAATGACACATCAGACAAAATGGACTTAATTGATATTTATAGGACATTCCATCCAAAAATATACACTTTCTTCTCAAGAGCTCATGCAACATTCTCCAGGATAGATCATATCTTGGGTCACAAATCTAGTCTCAGTAATTTAAGAAAATTGAAATTGTATCAAGTATCTTTTTTGGCCACAACACTATGAGACTAGATATCAATTACAAGAAAAAAACTGTAAAAAATACAAACACATGGAGGCTAAACAGTATGCTCCCCAATAACCAAGAGATCACTGAAGAAATCAAAGAGGAAATCAAAAAATACCTAGAAACAAATGACAATGAAAACACACTGACCCAAAACCTATGGGATGCAGCAAAAGCAGTTCTAAGAGGGAAGTTTATAACAATACAATCCTACCTCAAGAAACAGGAAAAATATTAAACAAACAACCTACCTTACACCTAAAGGAACTAGAGTAAGAAGAAAAAAACAAAACACGAAAGTTAGCAGAAGGAAAGAAATCATAAAAATCAGATCAGGAATAATTGAAAAACAAATGAAGGAAACAGTAACAAAGATCAATAAAACTAAAAGCTGGTTCTTTGAGAAGATAAACAAAATTGTTAAACTACTAGCCAGACTCATCAAGAAAAAAAGGGAGAAGATTCAAATCAACAGAATTAGAAATGAAAAAGGAGAAGTAACGACTGACCTTCTGTGACTGAACCAGGAAGAAATAGAAAATATAAATAGACCAATAACAAGTAATGAAATTGAAACTGTGTTTTAAAATCTTCCAAGAAACAAAAGCCCAGGACCAGATGGCTTCACAGGTGAATTCTATCAAACAATTAGAGAAGCGCTAACACCTATCCTTCTCAAACTGTTCCAAAATATAGCAGAGGGAGGAACACTCCCAAACTCTTTCTACAAGGCCAGCATCACCCTGTTACCAAAACCAGATCAAGCTGCCACAAAAAATGAAAACTACAGGCCAATATCACTGATGAACATAGATGCAAAAATCCTCAGCAAAATACTAGCAAACAGAATCCAACAGCACATTAAAAGGATCATACACCATGATCAATTGGGGTTTATCCCAGGAGTGCAAGGATTCTTCAGTATACGCAAATCAATCAATCTGATACACCATATTAACAAATTGAAGAAGAAAAACCATATGATAATCTCAATAGATGCAGAAAAAGCTTTCAACAAAATCAACACCCATTTATGATAAAAACTCTCCAGAAAGTAGGCATAGAGGAAACTTACCTCCACATAATAAAGGCCATATATGACAAACCCACAGCCAACATCATTCTCAATGGTGAAAAACTGAAACCATTTCCACTAAGATCAGGAACAAGACAGGGATGCCCACTCTCACCACTATTATTCAACATAGTTTTGGAAGTGTTAGCCACAGCAATCAGAGAAGAAAAAGAAATAAAAGGAATCCAAATCAGAAAAGAAGAAGTAAAACTGTCACTGTTTGCAGATGACATGATACTATACATAGAGAATCCTAAAGATGCTACCAAAAAACTACTAGAGCTAATAAGTGAATTTGGTAAAGTAGCAGGATACAAAATTAATGCACAGAAATATCTTGCATTCCTATACACTAATGATGAAAAATCTGAAAGAGAAATTAAGGAAACACTCCCATTTACCACTGCAAAAAAAAGAATAAAACACCTAGGAATAAACTTACCTAAGGAGACAAAAGACCTGTATGCAGAAAACTATAAGACACTGATGAAAGAAATTAAAGATGATACAAACAGATGGAGAGATATACTATGTTCTTGGATTGGAAGAATGAACATTGTGAAAATGACTATACTACTCAAAGTAATCTACATATTCAATGCAATCCTTATCAAACTACCACTGGCATTTTTCACAGATCTAGAACAAAAAATTTCACAATTTGTATGGAAACACAAAAGACCCCAAATAGCCAAGGCAACCTTGAGAAATAAAAACAGAGATGGAAGAATCAGGCTCCGTGACTTCCGACTATACTACAAAGTTACAGTAATCAAGACAGAATGGTGCTGGCACAAAAAAAAAAAAAATGTAGATCCATGGAACAGGATAGAAAGCCCGGAGATAAACCCACGCACATATGGTCACCTTATCTTTGATAAAGGAGGCAAGAATATACAATGGAGAAAAGACAGCCTCTTCAATAAGTGGTGCTGGGAAAACTGGACAGCTACATGTAAAAGAATGAAATTAAAACACCCCTTAACACCATACACAAAAATAAACTCAAAATGGATTAAAGACCTAAATATAAGGCCAGACACTATAAAACTCTTAAAGTAAAACATAGGAAGAACACTCTGTGAAATAAATCACAGCAAGATCGTTTTTGACCCACCTCCTAGAGCAATGGAAATAAAAACAAAAATAAACAAATGGGACCTAATGAATCTTAAAAGCTTTTGCACAGCAAAGGAAACCATAAACAAGACAAAAAGACAACCCTCAGAATGGGAGAAAATATTTACAAATGAAGCAACTGACAAAGGATTAATCTCCAACATATACAAGCAGCTCATGAAGCTCAATATCAAAAAAACAAACAACCCAATCCAAAAATGGGCAGAGGACCTAAATAGACATTTCTCCAAAGAAGATATACAGAGTGCCAACAAACACATGAAAGGATGCTCAACATCATTAATCATTAGAGAAATGCAAATCAAAACTACACTGAGGTATCACCTCACACTGATCAGAATGGCCAGCATCAAAACATCTACAAACAATAAATGCTGGAGAGGGTGTGGAGAAAAGGGAACCCTCTTGCACTGTTGGTGGGAATGTAAATTGATACAGCCACTATTGAGAACAGTATGGAGATTTCTTAAAAAACTAAAAATAGAACTACCATACCGCCCAGTAATCCCACTACTGAGCATATACCCTGAGAAAACCATAATTCAAAAAGAGTCATGTAGAGAAGCAAGAAAAACTACAATCCTGCAGCCTGTGGTCCAAAAACCACAGTTACAGAAAGACAGAGAAGATGAAAAGGCAGAGGGCTATGTACCAGATGAAGGAACAAGAAAAAACCCCAGAAAAACAACTAAATGAAGTGGAGATAGGCAACCTTCCAGAAAAAGAATTCAGAATAATGATAGTGAAGATGATCCAGGACCTCGGAATAAGAATGGAGGCAAAGATTGAGAAGATGCAAGAAATGATTAACAAAGACCTAGAAGAATTAAAGAACAAACAAACAGAGATGACCAATACAATAACTGAAATGAAAACTACACTAGAAGGAATCAATAGCAGAATAACTGAGGCAGAAGAACGGATAAGTGACCTGGAAGACAGAATGGTGGAATTCACTGCTGCAGAACAGACTAAAGAAAAAAGAATGAAAAGAAATGAAGACAGCCTAAGAGACCTCTGGGACAACATTAAACGCAACAACATTCGCATTATAGGGGTCCCAGAAGGAGAAGAGAGAGAGAAAGGACCAGAGAAAATATTTGAAGAGATTATAGTCGAAAACTTCCCTAATATGGGAAAGGAAATAGCCACCCAAGTCCAGGAAGCGCAGAGAGTCCCATACAGAATAAACCCAAGGAGAAACACGCCGAGACACATAGTAATCAAAGTGGCAAAAATTAAAGACAAAGAAAAATTACTGAAAGCAGCAAGGGAAAAACGACAAATAACATACAAGGGAACTCCCATAAGGTTAACAGCTGATTTCTCAGCAGAAACTCTGCAAGCCAGAAGGGAGTGGCATGATATACTTAAAGTGATGAAAGGGAAGAACCTACAACCAAGATTACTCTACCCGGCAAGGATCTCATTCAGATTCGATGGAGAAATCAAAAGCTTTACAGACAAGCAAAAGCTAAGAGAATTCAGCACCACCAAACCAGCTCTACAACAAATGCTAAAGGAACTTCTCTAAGTGGGAAACACAAGAGAAGAAAAGGACCTACAAAAACAAACCCAAAACAATTAAGAAAATGGTCATAGGAACATACATATCGATAATTACCTTAAATGTGAATGGATTAAATGCCCCAACCAAAAGACATAGACTGGCTGAATGGATACAAAAACAAGACCCATATATATGCTGTCTACAAGAGACCCACTTCAGACCTAGGGACACATACAGACTGAAAGTGAGGGGATGGAAAAAGATATTCCATGCAAATGGAAATCAAAAGAAAGCTGGAGTAGCTATACTCATATCAGATAAAATAGACTTTAAAATAAAGAATGTTACAAGAGACAAGGAAGGACACTACATAATGATCCAGGGATCAATCCAAGAAGAAGATATAACAATTATAAATATATATGCACCCAACATAGGAGCACCTCAATACATAAGGCAACTGCTAACAGCTATAAAAGAGGAAATCGACAGTAACACAATAATAGTGGGGGACTTTAACACCTCACTTACGCCAATGGACAGATCATCCAAAATGAAAATAAATAAGGAAACGGAAGCTTTAAATGACACAATAGACCAGATAGATTTAATTGATATATATAGGACATTCCATCCAAAAACGGCAGATTACACGTTCTTCTCAAGTGCACACGGAACATTCTCCAGGATAGATCACATCTTGGGTCACAAATCAAGCCTCAGTAAATTTAAGAAAATTGAAATCATATCAAGCATCTTTTCTGACCACAACGCTATGAGATTAGAAATGAATTACAGGGAAAAAAACGTAAAAAAGACAAACACATGGAGGCTAAACAATACGTTACTAAATAACCAAGAGATCACTGAAGAAATCAAACAGGAAATAAAAAAATACCTAGAGACAAATGACAATGAAAACACGACGACCCAAAACCTATGGGATGCAGCAAAAGCGGTTCTAAGAGGGAAGTTTATAGCTATACAAGCCTACCTAAAGAAACAAGAAAAATCTCAAGTAAACAATCTAACCTTACACCTAAAGAAACTAGAGAAAGAAGAACAAACAAAACCCAAAGTTAGCAGAAGGAAAGAAATCATAAAGATCAGAGCAGAAATAAATGAAATAGAAACAAAGAAAACAATAGCAAAGATCAATAAAACTAAAAGTTGGTTCTTTGAGAAGATAAACAAAATTGATAAGCCATTAGCCAGACTCATCAAGAAAAAGAGGGAGAGGACTCAAATCAATAAAATCAGAAACGAAAAAGGAGAAGTTACAACAGACACCGCAGAAATACAAAACATCCTAAGAGACTACTACAAGCAACTTTATGCCAATAAAATGGACAACCTGGAAGAAATGGACAAATTCTTAGAAAGGTATAAACTTCCAAGACTGAATAAGGAAGAAACAGAAAATATCAACAGACCAATCACAAGTAATGAAATTGAAACTGTGATTAAAAATCTTCCAACAAACAAAAGTCCAGGACCAGATGGCTTCACAGGTGAATTCTATCAAACATTTAGAGAAGAGCTAACACCCATCCTTCTCAAACTCTTCCAAAAAATTGCAGAAGAAGGAACACTCCCAAACTCATTCTATGAGGCCACCATCACCCTGATACCAAAACCAGACAAAGACACTACAAAAAAAGAAAATTACAGACCAATATCACTGATGAATATAGATGCAAAAATCCTCAACAAAATACTAGCAAACAGAATCCAACAACACATTAAAAGGATCATACACCACGATCAAGTGGGATTTATCCCAGGGATGCAAGGATTCTTCAATATACGCAAATCAATCAATGTGATACACCATATTAACAAATTGAAGAAGAAAAACCATATGATCATCTCAATAGATGCAGAAAAAGCTTTTGACAAAATTCAACACCCATTTCTGATAAAAACTCTCCAGAAAGTGGGCATAGAGGGAACCTACCTCAACATAATAAAGGCCATATATGACAAACCCACAGCAAACATCATTCTCAATGGTGAAAAACTGAAGGCATTTCCTCTAAGATCAGGAACGAGACAAGGATGTCCACTCTCACCACTATTATTCAACATAGTTCTGGAAGTCCTAGCCACGGCAATCAGAGAAGAAAAAGAAATAAAAGGAATACAAATTGGAAAAGAAGAAGTAAAACTGTCACTGTTTGCGGATGACATGATACTATACATAGAGAATCCTAAAACTGCCACCAGAAAACTGCTAGAGCTAATTAATGAATATGGTAAAGTTGCAGGTTACAAAATTAATGCACAGAAATCTCTTGCATTCCTATACACTAATGATGAAAAATCTGAAAGAGAAATTATGGAAACACTCCCATTTACCATTGCAACAAAAAGAATAAAATATCTAGGAATAAACCTACCTAGGGAGACAAAAGACCTGTATGCAGAAAACTATAAGACACTGATGAAAGAAATTAAAGATGATACCAACAGATGGAGAGATATACCATGTTCTTGGATTGGAAGAATCAACATTGTGAAAATGAGTATACTACCCAAAGCAATCTACAGATTCAATGCAATCCCTATCAAATTACCAATGGCATTTTTTACGGAGCTAGAACAAATCATCTTAAAATTTGTATGGAGACACAAAAGACCCCGAATAGCCAAAGCAGTCTTGAGGCAAAAAAATGGAGCTGGAGGAATCAGACTCCCTGACTTCAGACTATACTACAAAGCTACAGTAATCAAGACAATATGGTACTGGCACAAAAACAGAAACATAGATCAATGGAACAAGATAGAAAGCCCAGAGATTAACCCACGCACCTATGGTCAACTAATCTATGACAAAGGAGGCAAAGATATACAATGGAGAAAAGACAGTCTCTTCAATAAGTGGTGCTGGGAAAACTGGACAGCCACATGTAAAAGAATGAAATTAGAATACTCCCTAACACCATACACAAAAATAAACTCAAAATGGATTAGAGACCTAAATGTAAGACTGGACACTATAAAACTCTTAGAGGAAAACATAGGAAGAACACTCTTTGACATAAATCACAGCAAGATCTTTTTCGATCCACCTCCTAGAGTAATGGAAATAAAAACAGAAATAAACAAGTGGGACCTAATGAAACTTCAAAGCTTTTGCACAGCAAAGGAAACCATAAACAAGACGAAAAGACAACCCTCAGAATGGGAGAAAATATTTGCAAATGAATCAACGGACAAAGGATTAATCTCCAAAATATATAAACAGCTCATTCAGCTCAATATCAAAGAAACAAACACCCCAATCCAAAAATGGGCAGAAGACCTAAATAGACATTTCTCCAAAGAAGACATACAGACGGCCACGAAGCACATGAAAAGATGCTCAACATCACTAATTATTAGAGAAATGCAAATCAAAACTACAATGAGGTATCACCTCACTCCTGTTAGAATGGGCATCATCAGAAAATCTACAAACAACAAATGCTGGAGAGGGTGTGGAGAAAAGGGAACCCTCTTGCACTGTTGGTGGGAATGTAAATTGATACAGCCACTATGGAGAACAATATGGAGGTTCCTTAAAAAACTAAAAATAGAATTACCATATGACCCAGCAATCCCACTACTGGGCATATACCCAGAGAAAACCGTAATTCAAAAAGACACGTGCACCCGAATGTTCATTGCAGCACTATTTACAATAGCCAGGTCATGGAAGCAACCTAAATGCCCATCAACAGACGAATGGATAAAGAAGTTGTGGTACATATATACAATGGAATATTACTCAGCCATAAAAAGGAACGAAATTGAGCCATTTGTTGAGAAGTGGATGGATCTAGAGACTGTCATACAGAGTGAAGTAAGTCAGAAAGAGAAAAACAAATATCGTATATTAATGCATGTATGTGGAACCTAGAAAAATGGTACAGATGAGCCAGATTGCAGGGCAGAAGTTGAGACACAGATGTAGAGAATGGACATATGGACACCAAGGGGGGAAAACTGCGATGAGGTGGGGATGGTGGTGTGCTGAATTGGGCGATTGGGATTGACATGTATACACTGATGTGTATAAAACTGATGCCTAATAAGAACCTGCAGTATAAAAAAACAAACAAAACAACTAATACTAAACTTTCATTGGGTTATTTGTATGGAAATATGTTAATATAAATGTTTCAGACATTACATGAAATTTCTAAAAATCTTATATTTGTATTTGTATGGAAATGTGTATGGAAATATGTTAATATAAATGTTTCAGACATTACATGAAATTTCTAAAAATCTTATATTTGTATTTGTATGGAAATATGTATGGAAATATGTTAATATAAATGTTTCAGACATTACATGAAATTTCTAAAAATCTTATATTTGTAGTTGTATGGAAATATGTATGGAAATATGTTAATATAAATGTTTCAGACATTACATGAAATTTCTAAAAATCTTATATTTGTAGTTGTATGGAAATATGTATGGAAATATGTTAATATAAATGTTTCAGACATTACATGAAATTTCTAAAAATCTTATATTTGTATTTGTATGGAAATATGTATGGAAATATGTTAATATAAATGTTTCAGACATTACAGGAAACGTCTAAAAATCTTATATGTTCTGGTATAATGTTATAAGTAATAATCCTAGTTATTACTTTAAAATGTATATCTCAGAAATAACTAATTTTCTTGTCAACTGCATTATTATGAACTTTCATCAAATCTTTAACCATGGTCATTTTTAAGTCTTTTGTCATTTACAGACAGTTCTGGGTGTACTCTGATGATTTTGCAAATATGTTCCTATAAAAGGGTTTCATCTTCAAGAAATTCATGGAAAAGACTCTGACAAGTACAGGTTTCTGGTAACTGACTGTACTGCTGAACTGAATGAATAAGCATTTTCAGAACTCTAATGAAAAACTGATGAACTCATAAAAGTGCTAACAAAAGATCAAGATGAAAAAAAAAAGAAATTAATTACATGGGACTGAGTGAACTGATGAGGATGAGTATAATTTTTGTGACTTTCTGTCTGAATTAAAAAAAAAAAAATCCCACAAGGACTCAGAGGAAAAGAATATACAAATCAATTTTCACTGCAAAGTAAAGGAGCTGTTACAGTGGAGGATTACTGGACTGAATGTCAATATTATGACATAGTATAACTGTGTTTCATGTTTGGTAATTGCAATCATTGTTGCTTTTGTTGTGGTCATCCATGTACAATGCTTGGTGTCAGTCTATTTATCTCTTGTAAAAATAAAATACAGTGTGTGTGTGTGGGAAAAAAAAAAAAAAAAAAAAAAAAAAAGAGTCATGTATCACAATGTTCATTGCAGCTCTATTTACAACAGCCAGGACATGGAAGCAACCTAAGTGTCCATCGACAGATGAATGGATAAAGATGTGGCACATGTATACAATGGAATATTACTCAGCCATAAAAAGAAATGGAATTGAGTTATTTGTAGTGAAGTGGATGGACCTAGAGTGTGTCATACAGAATGAAGTAAGTCAGAAAGAGAAAAGCAAATACTGTATGGTAACACATACGTAATCTGTGTAATATGTAGTCTAAAAAAAGGTTCTGATGAACCTAGGGGCAGGACAGGAATAAAGCCGCAGATGAGAGAATGGTCTTGAGGGCAAGGGGAGGGGGAAGGGTAAGCTGGGACGAAATGAATTGCTTATTGACATATATACACTACCAAATGTAAAATAAATAGCTAGTGAGAAGCAGCTGCATCGCATGGGGTGGTCAGCTCGGTGATTTGTGACGACCCAGAGGGGTGGGATAGGGAGGGTGGGAAGGAGGCGATATGGGGTTATATGTATGCATATTGCTGATTCACTTTGTTATACAGCAGAAACTAACACAACATTGTATAGCAATTATACTCCAATAAAGATGGTAAAAAAAAAAATAAAGTACATCTATCAACATTAAAAAAAAAAGAAATATAGGGAAAGACAACATTTAGAAAACAAATACTGTAACATTTACACACACACACAAAAAAAGACATCTCATGACTTACAGAGTGAGAATCACCTAGTTGGGAAGTTTCCCAAAGTTAATTAGATACACTTTGGAAATGATATTAACTATAATGGAATCTTGTGACTTAAAATCGTTAGTGCCCCCTCAACTAGATGATGTCTATATAATATTCATCATATTGAACCAAATGATAGATGCCACCTGTGCACTTGCCAGCTCTAGAAGTGTAGACCAGTGGTCTAAGCTTGAATTGGTGGTATGCTGGTGACTATTTTATAACTGGCCCCCCTGTAAACAAAACCCTTGATTTACAGCATTTGCTGATTTCTGTGGTATAAATACACCCATCATGATCAATTTCAAATTACGAATATAATGTCACCAATTGCAGAGTTGGGAAATGCTGTGCACGTGCGGCTCTCATGAAACAATACAAGCCACTCTGAGCAGGTCCAGAACGCAACACCTAGACTCCTCCTCGTGTCATAACAGGAAGCACTCAACCAGCAATTCTAATTTCTGGCACTGCCGCTGAAGAGCTATGTAAACTCAGGCAATCACTTAAAAGTTTGCCATTTAATTTGCTTAAAATCTGTTAAGCACTCTGTGTTAGGTGCTATGACATGTTTTAGATCCTCTTTACAGTTCTGAAAGTAGACATGATTATGTCCATTTTACAGATGAGAAACTGAAGCTCACAAGCATTGAGTGATTTCTTTCTCATGCGATAATGAGTACCAGAAATACGAAGTGCTGTGGAACTTGAAGATCTGTTGTCTTGTTAGCGTAAAATAAAATGCCATTCTCTGCTCTCACAATTGGAGCTGTTGGAAGATTTGTTTTGGGAACGATATTTCCTGCATAGCTCTCTTTAGTTCTAGATCCTTCCTCATTTACTCGTCAATTGTACCATTTCTTGGGAATATGGGAAGTGTTGTACAAAGACCAGTTTGTTGAAATGTTTGCCTTTATTTGAAATGTCCTGAAGAGTTTAACTTTTTATTGTTATTGCTCATGAAATACTCCTATTAAAACTGAAGTTTTAATTTTACTGTTTATAATGTAACATTTATTCACTTAAAAATACAGTAGATACAAAAAATAAATTGAGGGGTATAAGGGGTTGGATTGGGAGTTTGGAATTAGCAGTTGGAAACTATTATATATAGAATGGATGAACAACAAGGTCCTACTAGATAGCACAGGGAACTATATTCAATATCCTGTGATAAACCATAATGGAAAAGAATATGAAAAAGAATGTATGTATATAAATAACTGAATCATTTTGCTGTACAGTAGAAATTAACACAACATTGTAAATCAACTATACTTCAGTAAGTTTTAAAAAATTGAAAACAAAAGTTTCCCATCAGATAACCTTCATTGTTGTTTAAAAAGCTACAAAAGTATAGAAGTAGAAATTTTGACTACTACAGAAAGATATAAGACAAAACATGATAGCCACTCCCTTCTTCCCATGTCTTTCTCCCCATAGATAATTACTATTCTGGGAAAGATAATTTTCTTGCTCAGTCTGTCTCTCCCTTTCAATTTTAATTGGAAAATAGAGCGCATAGCTTATAAAATGGGGATATACCCCTCTATTTTTTGTCATAGTTTTTATTTGACTGTTAGATGATTTTAGAAAGTCCTTTGTTTTGACTATGAAATGCAAGTCATTTTTTTGCTGCTTGTGACATGTCCCCAAATCATCATTTGATCCTCAATAGCAGAATCATTTAATATTTATAACAAGACTGTTTATATGAGTTGCAATAGCTCTTAAACATTTCTTCTGGGAATTCCCTGGCCATCTAGTGGTTAGGACTTGGTGCTTTCACTGCCAAGGGCCCGGGTTTGATTCCTGGGCAGGGAACTAAGATCCCGCAAGCTTCGCGGCATAGCCATAAATACATACATACATACATACATACATACATTTCTTCCCAAGCTATTACTTTTATTTTGAATTAATTTGGAATAATCCATTACTGAAAAAAAATCATCCTGTGTTTGGTTTGGTTGTAATAATTTGATGGAAAGAATCCTCAGTATTACTTATGACTTCCATAAATAGTCAATACTGTTCCTTCTGAAGCTGAATAGGGTGGCCTATAAGCCCTAGGAGGTCTGGTTGCAGGTACCTTTCTGATCCCTTCTCCTACCATTCTACTCTTCCTTCTTTTCTTTGCCAACCACACTGATCTCCTTGCTTTCCTCAAGGAATGCCAGATATGCCCAGCTTCAGAGCACTTGCTCTCATTTTCCCTGAGTTTGGAGTGTTTTTCCCTCAGCTGTAGGAATGCCTGGGCCTCTCACCTCCTTCAGGTCTTCACTCAGATGTTAACTCCCCGCGTACTTTGTTTAAAGTCGTAATCCTCTCACTGCAATGCTTATCCTCCTCACTGCATTGCTTTTCTCCTTATCATTTCCCTGGCACACTATTTTCAGGGGCATTTGTGGTACAAGTGAAGAAGTCTCTGGTCCCTAGCCCCAGTGCTTACTCTTAGGGTGACACAATGGGGGCCAGATCAAATGTCCTACATAAGAAGCTGGACATACCATAGGTGAGAGATTAGGAAAAATATAATACTTCTCTGCTTAGAAAGGGGAAGGAAGAAACTGTCCTCCTCCTTGGAAAAGTGATGAGGCCAAATTATAACTTCAAACTTGGGTGTGTAAATAAAATCTCTTTGTGTCTCTGCTTTTCCAGCCTAAGAATATCTCCAAGTTCCTGTGCTTCATTCCTGCTTGAAATCTAAATACTTAGGGAGGTAGCCTTCAGTCTTCCTGTGACCCTGGGGCACCTCTAATAAGCTGTATCAGACCAATTAACTAGACAGACTGCTACGGATCTAATTCTCATGGCCTATGAAAAACTGCAGGAGGCTAAGTTTCTTCACAGGAAGATTAAGAAATCCGGGGAAGTTTTATCTCACTGCAGAGCTGCTGGTGAATGCTAGCTTTCAATGACTCTCTCAAAGGTTGTTGCCGTGTTTCGTTGCTGATAGTCACACATGCAAGTTCTACCCAGGGTATCTGGAAAAGTGTGAATAATAATTTGTTTCCTGATCATGTTAAAATTACTGTTCAGAATTTTAGAGCATAAATGTAGAACCATGTCTTCTCTACAACTCTGTGGATAGTAATAATATTCCTAGATTGTAGTCTCTCTAAATGTTGATTGCAACTCTGCCTTCCCCATTGTGTCATCAGTGGGGAACATAGGCAGCGGGTCTCTGGATTGAGTGAGAGCTGTCTTATTTACACTAGAAATGTTTGTCTTTTTTCTGGTGTACCTTGAGACTGACTGGGGACACTGTCGCACAATGTTACTGCATAGATGACAGGCAAGAGAGGACATAGATCAGAAGGTTGGTTGCATTGTGAGGCAAACGTCTGAAACACTTCATAGAAGATGAGTGCAGCCACAACTGGAGGACTGACTGATATGTAGCATGAAGCCTGCAGAGAAGATGGGACAGCTGCCCTGGATTCCAGCAGTGCAGGGCACTCAGGGTAAAGGAAATCTACTGCCACTTTCCTTGAGTTCTGTAAACCAAAGAGGGAACCTGAAGTCAATAACAGTTGAAATATGGAAGAGTGAGGGATAACCCGTGGCCCACACAGATGGCTCATGCCCAAAGGTCATGGTGGACCTTCGGTAGCTCAGAGCCCTGGACTTGTCCAGTGTGTGCTATGAGCGAGACTCACTCGGTATGGACACATTAGCATCTTTCTGGCGGCCCAGTCTTGTGTGATACCAGCAAATAAATTCCATGCTGGCTAGTGAGAGCGGTCCTATCAGCAGGTCACTTCTTGAAATTGGGCCAAGGGACCCCCGGATGCCTCCATGATCAATCTCATACATTGTCATAGTGGTGCTGGTGGTAGAGCTGTACAACACCCTGAAGGAGAAAAAGGGGGACCAGTGACCACAAGTGTCCTGGTCTGCATCACCACCCTGATGTTACTGCTGACCCTGGCTCATCCCAGGCACTGGAGAGAGTTCTTTAGATTGAGGAAGTTTCCTTTTATTCCAAGTTTGTTGATTATTTTTATCATGGAGGGATGTTGAATTTTGTCAGATGCTTTTTCCGTGTCTATTGAAATGACCACGTGGTTTTTATCCTTCATTCTATTGGTATGGTATATTAATTGATTTCGGTATGTTAAACTAACATTGGATAAATTCCACTGGTTCATGGTTATATAATCCTTTTTATATGTTGCTGGGTTTAGTTTGCTAGTATCCAGTTGAAGATTTTTGTGTCTATATTCATAAGAGATATTAGTCTGTAATTTTCTTCTCTTGTAGTGCCGTTGGTGTTGGTGTTGGCATTTGTATCAGGGTAATACTGGCATCATGGAATGAGGGAAGTGTTCCCTCTTCTGTTGTTTGGAAGAGTTTGCAAAGAATTTTCCTTTAAATATTTGGTAGATTTTATCAGTGAAATCATCTGGAGCTGAGCTTATTTGGGGGGGAAGTTTTATTACTGATTCAATCTTTTAACACATTATAGATCTTATAAATTTAAAAAAATTTCTTGAGTCATTTTTTGATGGTCTATGCCTTTCTAAGAATTTAGACTAAACGTAACCTTTAATCAGAGGGAGGACTGTACAGAGGGAGGCCTTTAATTTGTTCTCCTTTTCCAAGTGTCTTAAGGTGGAATGCAAGTATATTGATTTGTGATCTTTCTTCCTTTGTCATTTTGTGAGTTAATTTTTATTCATCTCAAGTTACTTTCTAGTTTCTCTTGTGATTTCTACTTTGACCTATTGGTTGTTTAGGAGTATGTTGTTTAATTTCCACGTAGTTGTGAATTCTCCAAAATTCTTTATCAATTGATTTCTAAATTCATTCCATGCTGATCAGAGAACATGTTTTCAGTACTTTTTGTATGCTTTCAATACTTTTGTATGTTTTCAATGCGTTTTAAATTTATTGAGGCTTGTTTTATGGCCTAACATGAGGTCTCTCCTAGAGAATATTCAGCGTGCACTTGAAAAGAATGATATTCTGTTGTTGCTGAGTGGAGGGTTTTATAGATGTCTGTTAGGTCTAGTGGTTTATAGTGTTGTTCAAGTCATCTATTTCTTTATTCATCTTCTGCTTCATTGTTCTATCCATTATTAAAGTCTCCAGCTATAGATTAATTGTGTACATCTTTAATTCTGTCAGCTTTTGCTTCATATATTTTGGTGCTCTGTGTATGTGTGTGTGTATATATATATATATATATATATATATATATATATATATATATATACATACATATATATATGTACATATATATATGTACATATATATCTATATATATATATGTATCTCCAATTGCTATATCTTCCTAATTATTTGACCCCTTTACCATTATAAAATGTCTTTCTTTATCTGTAGTAACTTTTTTTAATTTTAAAGTCTATGTTGTCAAGTATTGGTATATATTTTCCAGTTTGATTTGATTGTTGGTTGAATCTTTTTCCATCCTTTCACTTTCAGCCAATTTGTATCTTTGACTTACAAGTGTTTTCCTTATAGACAGCATATAGCTGTACCTTGCTCTTTTATCCAGCCTGATGATCTCAGCCTTTTGATTGGATTGTCTAATATGTTCATACTGAATGTTATTATTGACATAGTTGAATTTACATCTATTTTACCTTTTGTTTTCTATATGTCTTATGTCTTTTTGGTTCCACTGTTTCTACTTCACTGTTTTCTTTTGTGTTAAGTGAATATTTTCTAGTGTAACACTTTAATTCCTTTAATTATATTTCAAAATTTATTGAGTTATTTTCTTAGCGGTTGTTCTAGGGCTTATGATATGCATCCTAACTTATCAGAATCTACTTCAAACTTATACCAACTTAATTCCAGTGAGATACAGAAATTTTACCTCTTTATAGCTCTATTCCCTCTTCCTTTTTTGTGCCATTATTATTGCATATTTTACTTTATATATGCTACAGATCCAACAATACCTTCTTATAATTGTTACTTTATTAATTCTATGCCTTTTAAAGAAGTTGAGAGAGGAAAGGACAGCAAAAATATATTTATGGAGTTTGTTATGTTACCTTTTTTTTTTTTCCTACCATTTCTTGTTCTCTTCACTTGTTCCTATGGATTCAAGTTACCATTTGGTTACATTTCCTGTCAACGTAGCTTTGTTCCCACACATTCTTTGTGATGTTATTGTCAAATATATTTCTAGATGTTATTGTTCCATGACATAATTATATACATATTGTTTTACACAATTGCTTTTGAAATCAGCTAATGGAAGAAAGGAAAAGAAATATACAATTATACTGTGTTTTATAAATACATCATTACCTATTGGTGTTCTTTGTTTTTTATATGTGGATATGAATTTGTCTGTGGTTCCACTTGCTTTCAGCCTGAACAATTTCTTTAGTACTTCTTGTAGAGTGAGTCCACTAGCAACGAATTCTCTCAGTTTTTGTTTTCATGGGGATGACTTTATTTTGCCTTCATTTTTGAATGTTAGTTTTGCTAGATATAAGATACTTGGTGGATAGTTTTATTTTTTATTTTTTCCTTTCAGCCCTTGGAATATGATATCCCACTGCTTTTCGGCTTCCATTGTTTTACAGGTAAAGTTAGCTTTTCGCTTATTAGGGCTCCCTTGTGTGTGATGAGTCTGTTTCCCCTACTGCTTTCAGGATTCCTCTTTCTCTTTGCTTTTCAACATTACCACTGTGATCTGTCTGGATGTGGATCTCTTGTATTTGGTTATTGAACTTCTTGGATGTGTAGGTTCATGTTTTTCATCAAACTTGGTAATTTTTCAGCCATCATTTCTTCAAAATATTTTTTAGCCCTTGTCACTTTCTCCTCTCCTCTGATACTCTCATTACATAAATGTTGGTAAATTTGATACTGCCCTCTCATTCTGTGAGTCTGTTAATTTTTTTCGTTCTTTTTTCCTCTCTTCTTGAGATGGTTCTTCAAGTTTGTCAGTTCTTTCCTCTGCCAGCTCAAATCTACTACTGGGCAACTCTAACAAATTTTTCACTTTGGTTATATACTTTTCATATAATATGTATGTTTGTATATTTATTTATTTATACACATATATAAATATATATAATTTAAATATATATATATAATTTCTGTCTCTTTATTGATGTTCTCTATTTAATCAGATATTGTCATCATACCTTTGTTTACTTATTGAAGCATGGTTTCCTTTGTTCTTTGAACATATTAATAGTAGTTTCTTGAAGTCTTTGTTTGCTAGGCTGAACATCTGGACCCTGTCAAAGGCAGATTCTGTTGCCTGCTATTTTTCCTGCTAAGATCACACTTCTCTGTTTCTTAGAATGTCTTTTAATTTTTGTTGTAAACTGGACTTTTTAGATAATATATCATAACATTTCTGGAAACTGATCCCTCCATTCTGAAGCTTTTTGTTGTTGTTTGCTTGTTTAATATTTTAGTGATTTGGCTAGATTATTTTACTGAAGTCTTGTTCAGCCTGACCCTCTTTGAGAGATACTGTAGCCCTGGACTGAGATTTGGGTAGAGGAATCCCCATCTTCTTGGCCACATTCATGCAAAGTGGAGTTTCCATTCTACTTGTTGGAGGGATGGGGAAAGGGGTTATGGTTCAAATGTTACATACTCTGATCATTCTTACCAACATTCAGTAGATTTTATTAAATGAATGTTTCTTCATTTGCTATATACCTGTAGGATAATTTAGAGACACTTTAATGGTATTTTAAAAAGTCATTTTCAGCAGTTATGGTTGTTTTGTAGTGAAAAGGTTCTGCAGAGCTGCTCACATCACCATTATGGATGTTTTCTCCTCACATGATATTCAACCAGTAATAGAAGTTAAAATTCATTGAACAGTTAATATTGCTAGAGAGAAGTCCAGGAATTTTACATGTTGTAACTCATGGAATTTTTGCCTCAAGCTTATGAAGTAGTTACTACTATGGTCCCCATTTTATAGATAAAGAATCTGAGGGGCACAGAGTTTGAGTATCTTACACAAGCTGTTGAGTAGAGAGCAAGATTTGAATCCAAGCAAGCAGTCTGGCTCCTAAGCCCGAGCTCTCAACCCTTATGCTATATATTACCATTGCTCAAATAATTCAAAGCCTCAAGTTTGCTGACACCCTGCACACAATCACACCAGACCCCCTTCATATTATAACCAAATACTTGCCCCCACAGAATGAAAGTCCTTCAAATGACTTGTATGGCTCCTGACCCACTCAGAAATTAGAATTTTAAAATATGTACAAAATAGTCTTACTTCCTTCATTTCCTCTTATTCTTCTCAGCCCACCCAAAGGGTCACATGTGTGGTTTGGTTCCTTCTTTAGCATCTACACTGGGTCACCTTCCTCTTGAATTGGTGGAACTTCTTAATCACTTCCAATGGTGATTAAGTCTAATTTTAAATCTTTCATGTATCTTATATCTAAAATTCTTCAGGGTAAACAGGTTACCATACAACTCAGAACCAGATTTTTCTTTGTAGCTTACTTCTTAACCACTGCTTCCTTCAGAAAATAGCATTTTCAGAGCTGAAGTGATGCTCCCAAAGTCTAAAAACATTTTAATAAAAATGTGTGTTCAATGTTTGGAACTGAATTGTGTCCACTCCCCCAGAATTCATCCCCTATGGGACTAATCCCCAATATGACTATATTTGGAGATAAGGATTTTAGAAAGGTAATTAAGGTTAATTGGGGTCATAAGGATGGGGCCCAAATCTGATAGCACTGATGTCTTTATAAGAAAAGGAAGAGACATCAGAGATTGCTTTCTCTCTCTCCACACATGCACAGAGAACATGTGAGGACCCAGAGAGAAGACGGCCATTTACATGTCAGGAAAACTGGCCTCATCAGAAACCAGCCCTGATGGCATCTTGATCTTGGACTTCTAGCCCCCAGAAATCTGAGAAAATAAATTTTTGTTGTTTAAGCCCCCAGTTTGTAGTATTTTGTTATGGCTACTCTGGCAATCTAATACATTAACCTTACCCATATTATTTGGAAGGCAGCTATGCTCACCACTGTATCATCACCGCCAGCTACTCTTATTATTTGAAGGAAATTGGGAAACGGAAAGGGAGCTGAGAGAAAAAAAAAAAAAAAAGACAGAGCTTTGTTGTTTTAGCTTCATTAGGCTATCATTCAATCTTTGCCATATCTTTGGAGTCTACCACCTGTAAACTTAAATGTTATTTGAACAAACCTCCCATTAACGATGTACCTACATAGGGCAGGAGTTTGAAAGTCCACTCTCATACAAATGGCCTTCTCTTAAAGCAGCATCCAAACACTACTACCTCATGGGAAAATTCAGGTGTTTATTGTGGTATTTACTCCAATCTCTAGGTTTCCCTGAGGGTAATTTTCTCTTTAGGGCCTAAATGTGTAGGCTCTATTTAGGGCATAGCCTGCACACTGGTGGGAAGAAGTGGGAAAAAAAGCCAAGATTTTGGACTTTCTTTTGCCTTGAAATTGCCAATTCATGTTCTTTTCTTATTATTTTTCTAATTCCAGATGAATCCTAAGGCTTTTTATCCTTGTGTCTGTTGACATCCTAGGCCTGAACCCTCAGATGTCATAGGAAATGCAATGACTTATGCCATGGACTCTTCCCAGAACCTTTGCTTTTCCCAGCTTCTTAATCTCCCAGGTCCTAATAACTTCTCTCATCATGATGTCAGCTTACATCTCACTGTGGCTACCTGTTTTACCATGAAATGGCCTGAGTGACCCTCTGAACTTGGACTTGGATCTCAGCTCTAGATGAAACCAAAATATGAAGGGAAAACACTTTGGTCTGGGGCAAGGAAACTTTCACCCTCCAACAACCAGCACCACCATCATCCTAAAATCTGCCTATGACCTTTGAGGGACTGCTTTCCCCAATCAAAACCAGATCTGCTCACTCCATGCAGTTTATAGCGCATCAAAACCATGACACACTAGCATCTTGAAATGTAAAATTCTGACTGTCCAACTCTATCTTTGCTACGACTAGTGAGGTAGAATAATTTTTGACATAGTAATTCATATTTTTTCTTATATTTCCTTATTCCCATCCTCTGCCTTCAAAAAACTGTCAGACTCTAAGCTTCTTTGGCCAATGGGAGGTTTGTGGCATAGTAGAAAACAGAATTTACATGCAAAAATGCAAGACATATCATATCTTGGCTTTTTTTTTTAGTCTTAGCCCTCTGAGGAGATTGTGGTAGGTCTTCTCTGAAGGCGAGCAAGAGAACCTTGGAGGAATAAGAATCTCCTTCAGGAAAAGAGTGATTCTCTGAGATGGGGAGATGGTGAAATCTCTGGGCTTCTTGAATGGCAGACATACATGCCTTACTCCTTTTTGGGACCCCCATGTAGGTGGTAGAGAGAGGAATGGCTGTGTGATTTCCCAAGGAGTCATTTGCTCTACACAGGAATGAGAGCAGTAGACTTGCAGAATTTGGGAGACAGTGGTACAATGGAAATTCCATGGTAACTAGCATAGATGCTTTACAGTTGGAAGGGTCTCCAGAATGCCTTGCAAATGATAAAACCATGAGGGTCATTACACTAAAATAACTGAGGTTAAATTTCAAACCAGCCTGGCCAGGTGAGGATTGACAGATGAAATCAGATTGGGTTATTGTTAATAAACATATTGGACTCTTTCTTATTGAGATTATAAGTTGAGATTTCTGTGTACTCTCTGGAACTTCGCCCATACATGCAGCTGTCCCTACAGTTTGGCATTCCTAAACAATCCAGATTCAGACTTAGCAAGGAATCTCAAGCCTCATCAGTATGAGACCTTGACTTATTCTGCAAGAAACACTGTCAAATTCCTTGCAGTTGCAGGTATCACCACTAGAGGCCTCCCTAAAGAGGAAGCTTCACTGTTGGTGGGGACTTCATCTTCTAAAGCCCTGATCACTGAACATGTACTCACTTTGGTCAGATGAGGTAGAATAGTGGTGTTGATTAATATTTGGGAAGAGTAAAAGAGAAAGAAGAAAAAAAAAAGTGAGGTGAGGATGAAGAAAATGAGAGAATGTGAATATGAACCTACATGTAAACTTTGAGTTTTAAACCCAGCACATCACAGACTGTTTATCCCCATGCTACCCAAACCCTCTAGAGTATTGCCTGGGCTCCTGGTGCATCTTTGGGAAGAGATGGAGGAATTCTGAACACCCTCTGGGGTAGTAATGCCAAAAGTATTTGACTCTCTCCTTTAGTAGATTGTAAGCAAATGGAACCCCAAACCAGGCATGGAGTTTTATTCAGAGACATATTTGCAGTACCTACCACATTTCTAGACATACAGTAGATACCAGAAATTTTTGTTGAGTGAATGAAGGAGCCATATCTTCAACAGTTATCACAACAGGGGGACAAGATTAAGGATCTGAATAATTTAAATGAGAGGTGGTAAGAAATAACGGACCATAGTTTTCTAAGGCACCAGGGAAACTGCTTCAGTCTTATGCCTTTTCTCCACATTTTCTTGTAGACTTTGATGGAGAGTGTGGATCTCCTGGGTTCAAGTCCTGGTCTTGCCACTTACGAACTTTGCGACTCTGTGCTCTCTGGACCTGAGTTTCTTCTGTAATAAAGTAAGTGCATTGTTGTTAAAACCAGATAAAATAGTACCTGTGGAAATATAAAGTAAAAAATATCATATGGTGTTAAGGTGACATTACCACAAATATCAGTGCTTCTTTCCTTACTGTTGAACTAAAAGACCTGATAAAACAAATAATTTTTAGGAGCATCTAAATATCTGTTTATATGGTACTTACACAAACACACACACCATCACAAACACACATCCCATCCCTCATTCCTCCCCCACACCACACATACATCACAGCTCTGAAAACATTACATTTCTTTCCATATGGCTGGCAACATCTGGTGATTAACAGTTAAATAAAATTAATGAGACCTTCCATTTTTATTAGTCACGTAGTCATCCATTGGAAGCAATAGCATTTTCCAAAAGATCTGTTTTCTAATTCCCTTAAGTTCCAAGTTTCCCTGGCTGACCTGGCTTTGAACTGTGCTCCCTTGTAGATAAAGGGAAGGTATTTGGCTTCTTATAAAGAGCTAACCTTTCCCTATGCATCTCATTGCGAGACTTCCACTCATCCCCACTGTGCTTGCTATAAATCAGAGGCCCTTCTGCTTTGATGTTTACTTCTTTTTATTTCTTTATTGTCTATAATACCAAATATTCTACTTGTGTGTGTGTGTATTACGTGTGACAAGCTTGTTCTATAGTGAATGCTAATGACTTTCTTAGCCATGGGCATTTTATTGTGATAGCCTCATGTTTAAATTGAAAAATAATTTATACTCCACCATGCCCTGCCAACATCCATTGATACCAATATGGAAATAGTGTGGAATTGGACATTTTCTTTTGACATATTGCTTAATAAGTTATAAGCATTAGCCTATCAGATCTGACAGTGCTACATAAATGACAACATAAACGACCATTTGCAATATCAGGTGGCTTATGGTTCAGCATGAATATTTATTATGACTTAATATGAATACTTAATATCCAGTATAAAAGGTTGTATATGTCATTACCAGTAGAATTAAAGGTGCTTTGGTGATTTTAACATTTAAAAGTCATAGAGTTTAACAGCTTCACTAGGATCTTCATATTCTAAGTGATTGATTTTAAAGCGCTGTAGGTTTCAAGAGGTGACTAGCAAACTCATTTCAATTGCATTAAACTACAAAGAAAATGAATCCTTAGACACCATCTGGTGATTTATCAAAACAGATAAGAACATTTTCATGCTTACTGTTTCAAATGAAATGAATGCAAAGTAAAAATTTTCTCTTAACACAGTAGGTAAAAATATGCTAATTATTTTTCTTACTTTTAAAATTCTTCCTTCTTCATCAGACCACGAGTATTATTTAATACTTACTAGCATCCAAGAAGATATCTTAAAATTCCCTAACTCATTTACCCCATTTGAGCAACTTGGCCATGGTTATGCCAGCTGGGTGATGACACCCTGAAGTCCAACTTTCTGGCTTCCTTTCATATGCCATTCTGCACTTCCATTGTATTGAAAGCAGAAATAAATTTGGCGATGTTACAAGTCTCTGAGATCTTGGAATCTGATCAATTTTTAAGTGATTTGTATGTGTCATGGGTGGCTCAACATAATAAGAAAATAACAACTGCAATGTGTGTAATACTTTATAAAGGACTTTTCACATTCCATATATTCCTAAATTCTTATAACCATTCTGTGAAGCAGCTATCAGTGCTCTCATTTTCTTGGTGAAGAAATCTAAGCTCAGAGCAGTTTAATAAATTGTTTGCAGTCAGAGAGCAAGTAAACAGCAGGATTGTGATTCAATCATAGGACCATTGGTTACATAGTTGATATTCTTTCCACTGCCCCATTTTTACCTTGCAATCTGGGGTCATTAAAATAATGTAGTGTTTATAATTACCTTGGGAGACTATATGTCCTGGTATGTTGAAAAGAATCCCTGTGTCCATGTAAAAAATGTGAAAAATAACCTGAGCCTTTTGCCTTATGTTCTGAATTCTTGAGTTAGGCCTGCTGACAAGGAGTTGCAGTAAGTGAAAGCGTCTAGGGAAGGATGAGAGTTTATCCTGGCTTGGTGGAGAGTGTGCACCTTGAATGAAATGGCAGAAAACAGCTAAAGAAATTGCGAGGAGATGATGCTCTATAATTGTCCAAATTTGCTTTCTTAAACTGTGAAGACTGAATATACTAGTTAAAAGAGCTATACAAACTACAAATGGCAACTGGGGCTTTTAGCAATAACACTGTTGGAGAAAGAAAGTCCTAGAGGGAGAGGGTGAGTATTAAGATTATCATCTTGTGGCAGGGATGGAGGTAGAAAAATAAATGCTCAGACCTTTAAAGAGAAAACAATAATTCTGCATCTACATTATTGTCCACTGAGGTTTGAATGCCAGAAGTTCTGAGCCAAGAAAGAGATGGCTTGGGAGATGGAGTATTAGTAATCTACTGCTAATTACCACAAACTTTCAAGGTTTAAAATAACAATGTTTATTATTTCAAAGTTTCTGTGGGTCAAGAATTCTGGTGCAGCTTAGCTGGATGGCTCTGGTTCAGGGTCTCTAATGAGGCTGTAGTCATCTCAGTGCTTGACTGGGGAGAGTGGATCTTCCAAGATGGCTCACTCACATGGCTGTTGGCTGGAGGCCTCAGTTCCTTGCCATATGGGCCTTTCAGAGGCCTGCTTCAGTGTTTTCATGACACGCAGTTGGCTTCCCCCAGAATGAGTAATCTAAGAGAGGGCCAGGCAAAAGCTACAATGCCTTTTATGACCTAATCTGGGAAATCAGTCACTGTCACTCCCACCACATTCTACTTGTTAGAAGTTAGTCACTAAGTCTGGCCCACACTCAAGGGGAGAAGAATTTGGCTCTACCTTTTCAGAGGAGGACTGAAAAAGGATTTGTGGGCATATTTGAAAATTATTACAGATGGGTTAGATTGTGTGCGTGTGTGTGTGTGTGTGTGTGTGTGTGTGTGTGTATGCGAGAGAGAGAAAGAGAGAGAGAGAGAGAGAGAGATTTAATGCTTAGAATTAGAAAAGGGACTTGAGGCAGTACCATGTCCCAAACCCTCATTTGATAGAAAAGAAAACTGAGAGTGAGTTTCAACGATTTCACCAAAACTCATGACTGTTACTGGCAGAGATGGGGCAAGATCCCTATTCGTCTGGATCCCAGACTCCCATTTTTTCCATTTCCAAATATATGGGCTTAAAAAATATTTTAATCTAGTTTTCCTATGCATTTGGAATAGCATAAAAATGTGCTAAATTAGTTTTAAGAAGGCCTAGGAAACTTAATGACAAGTCTCCACGGTCAGACAGCAAGGCTAAAGCAGCCAGAACGAGGAGTAACAATGCATCCCTTCTTCCCTGTTCGATCACCAGAAGAGGTGTCCAACGAGGCTGACCTTGCAATACATGGTGCTAGGATAACAACCAAAAGTCTTACGTCCTCTGTTGAAGCATTTTCTGACTTCATTTCCCCAACAAGTAAAACCGATGGCCCCTTCCTCTGTGTTTTCACCGTACATTCTTCTGTTTCAGGAACCCTAAAACTTCGTATCACCTTTCTTTTTACATGTCTACTTCTTCTGCCTTCTAGAACCTGGGCTGTGTCCACTCATTCTGTATTCCCAGTACCTCGCACAATGATCGGTTCGTAATAGGCACAATGATAACATATAATGACAATGATAGCATTGTTTTATGAAATTACTGAGTGCATTTGTCATTTAAAAATAGTTGACATTAATCTAGCTCTTAAAAAGAGGCAAGTTTTGTTTGTTTGTTATAGGACTTCCTACTGTGTGATCACAGGTTACACAACTTCCTAGCCAGACTGCACATTTAAAAATTGTATGTATGTATGTACGTATTTAGATATAATTGAAGTGTAATATGTAAGCTTAAGGTATACAGTATACTGATTTGATGCATTTACATTGCAATGTGGTTGCCATTGTAGCATTTTATAACACTCTGTCGTGTCACGTATTATCATTTCTTCTAGTGATGGGAAAAATTGAGATCTAGTCTCTTGGCAAGTTTAATGTTTATAGTACAGTTTTGCTATCTGTCAGATGATGTATAAGAGTTTGGGACAAGTTCTCATATGGAAATCAAGTAATATCTTTTTTCTTAGTTGGCTTCTCTGTTTGTGGCACCTGTGGCCCAGTTGAAAGTGACATAGAGAGCAGGCACCTGACAATGTCTCGTAGTGAAGTTCTCTTGTGTAATTAATTGTGAGACACAAAGCTTGTGCTACAGAAGAATATGGCACTACTCTTGACCACCACTAGGTGTCCTCTGTCAGTTATTCTAGTCTGTTTCCGATACATTTTCACTTGATTTCCATCCTTTTTTAATTTCTGTAAGATTTCACAAGCCAGATATATTTTAATGATTTTTAAAATAATCACCCTTAGAAAAGGCTGATAAAGGCACAATTAAACTTGGGGACCTGTCTGAATTAACTGAGAAGGTATATTAAAATCATGAGAGATGTTCAGATTCTGAAAAGAAGTTTTGTGAATTATTAAAACTTTTTTTTTAGTGACATATTGTTCCCAGCAATTTCCCCAAATGGCTTTTCCTTTCTCCCCCTTATGGCCAGTCTATTTCCTCCCCATATTTATATATTTATTTATCCACAGAGATGAAGAAAAAGGTCCATCTCCATTTAAACTGAACTGTGTGTATTTCATGTTCTTGGCTTTGAAAATTGTCTTTCATGCTATAATAGCTTTTCCAGAAATACAAATAATTGGATACTGCTGTAAGTTAAAAATACATCTAAGTATTTTATAAGAGCAAAGGATGATAAATTGTAGTAAGAGCTGGCTGCTCATGGGCAAGTAATGTTCACTAAGCACCTCAAAGTTACGTTTTCCGCATTTCTCTAAAGGCAATTTTACTTTAGGGATTTGGAATAGGATACCCCACTTTTTTTTTTAACATCTTTATTGGAGTATAATTGCTTTACAGTGTTGTGTAGTTTCTGCTGTATAACAAAGTGAATCAGCTATATGCATAGGTATATCCCCATATCCCCTGCCTCTTATGTCTCCTTCCCACCCTCCTTATCCCACCCCTCTAGGTGGTCACAGAGCACCGAGCTGATCTCCCTTTGCCATGCAGCTACTTCCCACTAGCTATCTATTTTACATTTGGTAGTGTATATATGTCCATGCCACTCTCTCACTTCGTCCCAGCTTACCCTTCCCCCTCCCCGTGCCCTCAAGTTCACTCTCTACATCTGTGTCTTTATTCCTGTCCTGCCCCTAGGTTCATCAGAACCATTTTTTTTCTAGATGCCATATATATGTGTTAGCATATGGTATTTGTTTGTCTCTTTCTGACTTACCGCAGTCTGTATGACAGACTCTAGATCCATCCACCTCACTACAAATAACTCAGTTTCATTTATTTTTATGGCTAATATTCCATTGTATATATGTGCCACATCTGCTTTATCCATTCATCTGTCAGTGGACACTTAGGTTGCTTCCATGTCCTGGCTATTGTAAATAGTGCTGCAATGAACATTGTGTGACACTTTTTGAATTATGGTTTTCTCAGGGTATATGCCCAGTATATATGCCTGGGATTGTAGGGTCAT
Organism: Balaenoptera acutorostrata; assembly: GCF_949987535.1. NCBI lineage: Eukaryota > Metazoa > Chordata > Mammalia > Artiodactyla > Balaenopteridae > Balaenoptera > Balaenoptera acutorostrata. Next base: position 10,570,469 of record NC_080068.1, read on the forward strand.
ATGGTAGTTCTATTTTTAGTTTTTTAAGGAACCTCCACTGTTCTCCATAATGGCTGTATCAATTTACATTCCTACTAACAGTGCAAGAGGGTTCCCTTTTCTCCACACCCTCTCCAGCATTTATTGTTTGTAGATTTTTTGATGGCCATTCGACTGGTGTGAGGTGATACCTCATTGTAGTTTTGATTTGCATTTCTCTAATGATTAGTGATGTTGAGCATCCTTTCATGTGTTTGTTGGCACTCTGTATATCTTCTTTGGAGAAATGTCTATTTAGGTCTTCTGCCCATTTTTGGATTGGGTTGTTTGTTTGTTTGATATTGAGCTGCATGAGCTGCTTGTATATTTTGGACGTTAATCCTTTGTCAGTTGCTTCATTTGCAAATATTTCTCCCATTCTGAGGGTTGTCTTTTCGTCTTGTTTATGGTTTCCTTTGCTGTGCAAAAGTTTTTAAGTTTCATTAGGTCCCATTTGTTTATTTTTGTTTTTATTTCCATTTCACTAGGAGGTGGGTCAAAAAGGATCTTGCTGTGATTTATGTATAGAGTGTTCTGCCTGTGTTTTCCTCTAAGAGTTTCATGGTGTCTGGCCTTACATTTAGGTTTTTAATCCATTTTGAGTTTATTTTTGTGTATGGTGTTAGGGGGTGTTCTAATTTCATTCTTTTACATGTAGCTGTCCGGTTTTCCCAGCACCACTTATTGAAGAGGCTGTCTTTTCTCCATTGTATATTCTTGCCTCCTTTATCAAAGGTAAGGTGACCGTATGTGCGTGGGTTTATCTCTGGGCTTTGTATCCTGTTCCATGGATCTATATTTCTTTTTTTGTGCCACTACCATACTGTCTTGATTACTGTAGCGTTGTAGTGTAGTCGGAAGTCAGGGAGCCTGATTCCACCAGCTCAGTGTTTCTTTCTCAAGATTGTTTTGGCTATTTGGGGTCTTTTGTGTTTCCATACAAATTGTGAATTTTTTTGTTCTAGTTCTTTGGAAAATGCGATTGGTAGTTTGATAGGGATTGCCTGAATCTGTCGATTTCTTTGGGTAGTATAGTCATTTTCACAATGTTCATTCTTCCAATCCAGGAACATAGTATATCTCTCAATCTGTTTGTATCATCTTTAATTTCTTTCATCAGTGTCTTATAGTTTTCTGCACGCACATCTTTTGTCTCCTTAGGTAGGTTCATTCCTAGGTATTTTATTGTTTTTGTTGCAATGGTAAATGGGAGTGTTTCCTTAATTTCTCTTTCAGATTTTTCATCTTTAGTGTAGAGGAATGCAAGAGATTTCTGTGCATTAATTTTGTATCCTGCTACTTTACCAAATTCATTGATTAGCTCTAGTAGTTTTCTGGTAGCATCTTTAGGATTCTCTCTATATAGTATCATGTCATCTGCAAACAGTGACAGTTTTACTTCTTTTCTGATTTCAATTCCTTTTATTTCTTTTTCTTCTCTGATTGCTGTGGCTAAAACTTCCAAAACTATGTTGAATAGTATTGGTGAGAGTGGGTAATCTTGTTTTGTCCCTGATCTTAGAGGAGCTGGTTTCAGTTTTTCATCACTGAGAACAATGTTGGCTGTGGCTTTGTCACATATGGCCTTTATTGTGTTGAGGTAAGTTCCCTCTATGCCTACTTACTGGAGGGTTTTTACCATAAATGGGTGTTGAATTTTGTCAAAAGCTTTCTCTGCATCTTTTGAGATGATCATATGGTTTTTCTCCTTCAATTTGTTAATATGGTTTATCACATTAATTGATTTGCATATATTGAAGAATCCTTGCATTCCTGGGATAAACCCCACTTGATCATGGTGTGTGATCCTTTTAATGTGCTATTGGATTCTGTTTCTTAGTACTTTGTTGAGGATTTTTGCATCTATGCTCATCAGTGATATTTGCCTGTAGCTTTCTTTTTTTGTGATATATTTGTCTGGTTTTGGTATCAGGGTGATGGTGGCCTCATAGAATAAGTTTGGGAGTGTTCCTCACTCTGCTAAATTTTGGAAGAGTTTGAGAAGCATAGGTGTTAGCTCTTCTCTATTTGTTTGATAGAATTTGCCTGGGAAGCCATCTGGTCCTGGGCTTTTGTTTGTTGGAAGATTTTTAATCACAGTTTCGATTTCAGTGCTTGTGATTGGTCTGTTTATATTTTCTATTTCTTCCTGGTTCAGTCTCAGAAGGTCGTGCTTTTCTAAGAATTTGTCCATTTTTTCCAGGTTGGCATTTTATTGGCATATAGTTGCTTGCATTAATCTCTCATGATCCTTTGTATTTCTGCAGTGACAGTTGTTACTTCTCCTTTTTCATTTCTACTTCTATTGTTTTGAGTCTTCTCCCTTTTTTTCTTGATGAGTCTGGCTAATGGTTTATCAATTTGGTTTATCTTCTCAAAGAACCAGCTTTTAGTTTTATTGAACTTTGCTATCATTTCCTTCATTCCTTTTTCATTTATTTCTGAACTGATGTTTATGATTTCTTTCCTTCTGCTAACTTTGGGGTTTTTTTTTGTTCTTTCTCTAATTGCTTTAGGTGTAAGGTTAGGTTGTTTATTTGAGATGTTTTTGTTTCTTGAGGTAGGATTGTATTGCTATAAACTTCCCTCTTAGAACTGCTCTTGCTGCATCCCATAGGTTTTGGGTCATCATGTTTTCATGTCACTTGTTTCTAGGTATTTTTTGATTTCCTCTTTGATTTCTTCAGTGATCTCTTGTTTATTAAGTAGTGTATTGTTTAGCCTCCATGTGTTTGTATTTTTTACAGATTTTTTTCCCCTGTAATTGATATCTAGTCTCATAGCACTGTGGTCGGAAAAGATACTTGATACTATTTCAATTTTCTTAAATTTACCAAGGCTTGATTTGTACCCCAAGATATGATATCTCCTGGGGAATGTTCCATGAGCACTGGAGAAGAAAGTGTATTCTGTTGTTTTTGGATGGAATGTCCTATAAATATCAATTAAGTCCATTTTGTTTAATGTGTCATTTAAAGGTTGTGTTTCCTTGTTTATTTTCATTTTGGATGATCTGTCCATTGGTGAAAGTGGGGTGTTGAAGTGCCCTACTATGATTGTGTTACTGTCGATTTCCCCTTTTATGGCTGTTAGCATTTGCCTTATATTTTGAGGTGCTCCTATGTTGGGTGCATAAATATTTACAATTGTTATATCTTTTTCTTGGATTGATCCCTTGATCATTATGTAGTGTCCTTCTTTGTTTCTTGTAGTAGTCTTTATTTTAAAGTCTATTTTGTCTGATATGAGAATTGCTACTCCAGCTTTCATTTGATTTCCATTTGCATGGAATATCTTTTTCCATCCCTCACTTTCAGTCTGTATGTGTCCCTAGGTCTGAAGTGGGTCTCTTGTAGACAGCATATATACGGGTCTTGTTTTTGTATCCATTCAGCCTGTCCATGTCTTTTGGTTGGGAGCATCTAATCCATTTGCATTTAATGTAATTATCAATATGTATGTTCATATTACCCTTTTCTTAACTGTTTTGGGTTTGTTACTGTAGGTCTTTTCCTTCTCTTGTGTTTCCTCCCTAGAGAAGTTCCTTTAGCATTTGTTGTAAAGCTGGTTTGGTGGTTCTGAATTCTCTTAACTTTTGCTTATCTGTAAAGGTTTTAATTTCTCCATCGAATCTGAATGAGATCCTTGCTGGGTAGAGTAATCTTTTTGTATGTTTTTGCCTTTCATCACTTTAAATATGTCTTGCCACTCCCTTCTGGCTTGCAGAGTTTCCACTGAAAAATCAGCTGTTAACCTTATCAGATTCCCTATATGTTATTTTTTGCTTTTTCCTTGCTGCTCTTAATATTTTTTCTTTGTATTAATTTTTGGTCGTTTGATTAATATGTGTCTCTGCATGTTTCTCTTTGGGTTTATCCTGTGTGGTACTCTCTGTGCTTCTTGGACTTGATTGACTATCTCCTTTCCCATGTTAGGGATGTTTTCATCTATAATCTCTTCAAATATTTTTTCAGATCCTTTCTTTTTCTCTTTTTCTTCTGCAACCCCTAAAATTCGAATGTGGTATATTTAAAGTTGTTCCGGAGGTCTCTGAGACTGTCCTCAATTCTTTTCATTCTTTTTTCTTTTTTCTGCTCCCTGGTAGTTATTTCCACCATTTTATCTTCCAGCTCATTTATCCATTCTTCTGCCTCAGGTATTCTGTTATTGATTCCTTCTGGAGTATTTTAATTTCAGGTATTGTGTTATTCATCACTGTTTGTTTGCTCTTTAACTCTTTTAGACCCCTGTTAAATGTTTCTTATATTTTCTCTATTCTGTTTCCGAGATTTTAGATCATCTTTACTGTCATTACTCTGAATTCTTTTTCAGGTAGGTGGCCTATTTCGTATTCATTTATTTGTTCTTGTAAGTTTTTACCTTGCTCCTTCATCTGTAACATATCTTTTTTGTCATTTCATTTTTCTTTTTGATGGGTGGGGCTGTATTCCTGTCTTACTGGTTGTTTGGTCTGAGACTTCCAGCACTGGAGTTTGCAGGCAGTTGGATAGAGTTGGGTCTTTGTGCTGAGATGAGGACCTCGGGGAGGCCTCACTCAGTTGATATTCCCTGGGTTCTGAGGTTCTCTGTTAGTCCAGTAGTTTGGACTCAGAGCTCCCACCACAGGAGCTTGGGCCTGATCTCCAGCCTGGGAACCAAGATCCTGCAAGCTTCATGTCGCAGTTAAAAAAAAAAAAAAAAAACGAAAAAAGAAAGAAAAAAAGGAGCAGTACAATATCAAAGAATAAAAAACAAAATAAAATTAGAAAGATAAAAAATATATTAGGAAAAATAAAACTGTAATTGAAACAACTGCAACAAGATAAATTAAAACCTCAACAGAGAAAAAAAAAAGGGGGAGGGGAACAAGCCAAAAGGAGAAATCACTATCAAAGTTAAAGAATGAAATAAAATTTAAAAAATAAAAGATTTATTAGGAAAAATAAAAATATAAAAGAATCAACAACAATGAATCAACAAGGTAAAACAGAACTCAAATCTAAAAGAGGAAAAAAAAAAAAAAGCCTTGGCTATGCGGGTGGAGTTTAGGTGGGGGTGGGGGGGGTGGAACTTAGGCAAGGGCGGGGTTTAGGGTGGGGCAGCACGTAGGCAGGTGGGGGGGTGACATTTGAGCATGGGGCAGGGCCTCTGCTTAGGACCTGCAGAAGGGGAGAGGCAGCACATGGAAAGGAGGGCCTCTGGAGTGTGGAGTTCCGGAGTTTGGACGTAGGGCCCTGGGTGAGGGTGTGTGGGTGGGGTTTAGGCCCAGTGCCTTGGAGGGGGTCTCAGAGGGGGTCTCTGAGTGTAGAGGTGGGGCCCTGGGTGGGGGTGTGGGAAGGGACTTGGGCAGGAGGGAGGCTCCGAGGGCAGAGGATTAGGCCTGAGCTCAACAGGCTCCCTGGTGCCTAAGTGGACAGGAAAAGCGCTGGCCCCCTTTCCCTTCCGTTCCTTCGCTCCCTACCCCACTGTCTCCCCCAGGGTCTCCCCCGTCAATGCTGGACCCCTAACCATGGGTGGGTCCGGCTGGGTGTAGGAACTCCTTCCCTCCCCCAGCCGCCCCTCAGGGGTGCTGGTCCCGGAGGTCCAGCCTTTACCTTTGCTCTTCCTTCCCTGCCTCCCACTCCCTCAGGACCCGTGCAGCTGGAGGGGGCCTCGGTGGGCAGAGGATCAGGACCGGGATCTCAGCAGGTTCCTGGAAGATACCCCACTTTTTAAAAGAGTCTCACCTAAATATTTACTGGAACCTCATAATCTCATGGACTATCTTTAGCATCACCTATTTTATAAGTCTCTCTGTTTATTCAAATTTTAGCCCTACAGTCTAATATAAATATTTTGATTTTGATTAAATCCACAACGTCTCCAACTTTTTTTTTCCTGTTTCTTCACACCTTACATCTTTAAGGTATACTCTCCCAGAATATGGTTTCCCACCTTATGGGAAACTTCTGTCAAGTTCTCCTTTTTTAACTCCTAATCACCAGTTTTTTAATACCAGAAATGTATAACATTTAATCACAAACAGCTTACAGAGAAGAGTTAATCATAGAATTGTATTTGTCATTACCCCTAAATGTTAATGAATTTAATGGGTCATTTCTAAAATATTTGGATTACATAGAAATCAGGGAATTAAAAGCTTGGATATACTGGGATAAAGAAGTTGGTATAAAATGGCTCCAAAGATGTATTTCATATTTATAACTGGTCAAATAGAGCCACCATTTCTTTAGTAGGTGAAAACTATTAAAGAACTGCTAGTTAGAGAGCATAATATTCATATTATTGTAGAGGAACAAAGATTTGGAAATTGCTAAGGAAATTGCCTAGTTAAAGTAATAGGTTTTAAAAAATGAAAAAGAAAATGGATCGAGAAGAGCAAATGTAATACAATGTAGTCCCCACCCCTAGGTCCAACATCTCAACAACACTTTTGGAGGATTCAGGCAGTCCTGAGAAGCCACAGTAGCTAGGAAAATGAAAGTAGAAAGAGAGAAAAGAGATGTTATGAGGAAGAGACTGAGCGAGATAGAGACAGATGCACACAGAGAGATTGATGATCCATTATAAAATCTCAGGACAATTTAGACAACGTAAAAAACGGAAAGATTGCAAGGGGGTATTGGCAGTCATCTTTTGTCTTCATGGTCTTACACTTTCCTCAGGCAAAGATATTACAGGTTTGTGGGTGAAAGGGGCTGATGTTGAACAAAGAGCATTTTTAAGAAGCTAATAAGGAGATTTTTGGAGGAAATTTTTGGGGACTATGTGTGTTGCCCAGTGTTGCCTTTGCACTGGATGTTGACCTTTATTCTGAAAAACTGAATAAGACAAGGGAAGTTTCCAAAAGAGAAGAATTAGGAAGATTAACAGTGGGTCTTACTGCCAAGATTTTGAGCTTAGATTTTAGGCATAGAAAATAAAGATGAGGAAAATGTTAAATCTGAATCCCTTTTTCTGATCACAAATATGTATTTCCTGGAATATACATTGTGGCCAGGTAGTCAGAAGTGACCTTCAACAGTGTGGGGCAGTATGAAAGCCAAAAATAAAGAGGGATCTACCAGAGAACATTTCCTGAGCAGAGAGAAGGGTGAGATGTATACGTTATAACCCCAAATGGATCATCTGATCCAAATTCCAATATTTACGAAGAGGATATGAGTTCACCCAACCAGCTTTTGAAATAAATAAGCATATGTGTAAAAACAGTAAGTAGATTTCACAGAATTTCCGAGGTGAAAGGGAAATAAAAGATCATCTGATCCAACTTCTATCTTCCAATTAAGTCCTTTCACTACATCCTTGGTAATGAAAAACATGTCTCCATTTGAACATTTCCTTTCTACATGAACTTCTTTCCTTCTGTCCCAGACTACCAGTTTCTATTTTGGGGCAACTTCTGTTGTGAAAAGGTTTAGTCTTAGATTCTGCTATTCTCTATAACTATCTGTCCTAGCTCTGTTCTCTGGATGCCATTTCCATTTTAGTATTTATATCCATATATAATGCTCTTCCAAAGTTTCCTCTTTCCCACACTAAGTACTTTCAAATCTTGCACATGTTGCCTATACATTTTCATTTGTAGATTCTTCCCCATCTCTGGATTCTTTGGATTCACTTAGTTGAACATGGACAATGTCCATGTCAGGAGAAATGAAAAAAATGAGACTGCTGTTGAGTTAGTAGAAAGCATTGAAGAGTGAAATAGTGATATTTATTATGACGAAATTAGTTGAGAAGGGCAAAGTGACAACTAGATGGTAAAGTATCATGTAAAATTACAGCTAGTATAAGTAGCAAGCCACATTATAGATAATAAAGCCAGAGTTAGGAAGATTGATCTGACAGATTTGCAACTAGAGCTAGGGGTTCAAGAGCACACAGAGAGGGAAGTGAACAAGGACTGTTGTCCAGACAACCAGGGTGAGGAGAGTGGGTGATGCAGGATACATTGTAAGGTCACCAGTATATCAGTTTAGATTCATGGATCACTTTTTTAAAATGGTGTGGGGGGCATTAAAATTGTACAGAATAGATGTGGAAAATGGTTCTAACAGTCACTGACTTCTTTTTAACAAGGTAAATGTTTTTTATATTATGTAAATTATACACATGCATTTGGAAAACTCAAAATTCAAAAAACTCTATGGAAGTAGTAAAAATTACCTGGAATCACTCTACCATGAAAAAACCATATTCACCATTTGGTGATTATTTCCTTTAGTGTATCTCTTTTTGCACACACATGTGCCCACACAGAAACATGCATACATTATATTACTCATTTGGGTCATAGCAAATACATTATTTTCTATGAACCCTTTAAGTTTTCAAACTTTTTTTTCTGAGCATCTCTCTTCCTTTCCTCTTCTTTTCTGTCTTTTGTCACTGCCCCCCCTCCATAGGTGATCTGTGTTATAAACCTCATGTGTAACTTTCCATGTGTATCTTCATGTTCAAAATCATATATACATTTGAGGGTTTTTAGTCATTGTTTGTTTTATGAAGGTGGGATTATATTATATACATGTTTCTGCAATTTGATGTTTTCCTTTAAACTCCTCCAGCTCATTTGGTGGGGCTCTAATCCATTCTTTTTTTATGGTTGTATAATACCCCACGGTAGGAATGTATTACAGTCTGTCTAACTATTCTCCTACTGAATGGCATTCTCTTTGTTTCATCCTTTTGCCAAGGTAAATGTGGAATAATCATCCTTGTATATTTATCCTTACTCACTGATACTTTTATTTCTATGGGGTAATTTCTCAAGAGTGGAACTGCTGGGCTTACAGACATGTACATTTTAAATTTTTAGTAGACACTGCCAGATGGCTTTCCCCAAAGCCTGCAACAATTCACATTTCCACCTTTTCTCCCTACATCCCTGCCAGTTGGGGGTGTTATTACCATTTCATTTCTAGCAGTGATAGCAGTTATTACTGTAATATGCATGTTTTAAACTACTAGTAACTGCCTATTCATATCTTTGGTCATTTTTTATTATATGCTTGAGTATTAGGATTTAAATAAAAATAATTTAATATTTTGCATCATCAGGAATACATGCAATATGTGAAGGAAAATAAAATTTGTTAAATATACTGTTTGTAATAATAAACATTCCATGAACCTCTGTGATATCACTTAATCCTGAGGTAATTGGAGAGTCTATCAAGGTCTCGCAACATCTCAGGAGCATAGGCAGGCAGCCTTAAGGGAATATATTCACTGGTAGAAAGCTGATGCTCAACTAGTATATGTTCTATGGGATATACATAATTTTAAAAATAATAAGTGATTGGGTTAGAGGATTTAAAGATAGAGGAACCAATTGCATGTGTGATAGGTGAATGTGGTTGGACTCAGCATGCCAATGCAGAATGCCCAGATCCTGAGAGAGAGACGCATTGAACATTCTACAGACCTGATTGGCATGAAGGGCCATATGCAAAAGCTAAGGCAAGAAAATGCAGACATTTTGATGTGTAGAGAGTGTACATTTGTGCTAGCGGTGCCTTTTCAAGACCCTGCTTCTAGTCATCCCTAATTCTGCTTCAAAGCCAACACTTCTCAGTATGCCTCCTGACAGCATGAGACCTGGGATGACCATCTGACTTCTCAACTCCAACAGAGTAGTGTTTTCCATTACCATGCAGATGGCTATTTGCAAAATAACTAGGATTTGTTTTAGGCCAAATGTTAGGCTGAGTTATTCTTTATTCTGAACCTCTTATCAGTTCACATGTAAATTCTTATAGATTAATGTATTCATGTATTTTTGAGTCAATCCAAAGGTGAAAGTCAGTTTGACCATCTGGCTTCCACAACAGTGATCAAATGCCTTTCATACCACTGATAGGAGCTCTGAGGCTTCCTTGAGCTTCAAGGACATAATTCAAATATGTCTAAAAGTATTGATTTTACACTCAGTATGACAGAATTTTAAGAAGGGAAATAGGTAAGATTAATTCTTCACTACACAGATGCTGTTATTTTAAAGCATGTCATTTTGGAATGGCACTGCTTTTGTGAAATGTAACTAAAAGAGATTAAGAAATTCAAGTACAGGGAAAGAGCTAGCCCAATGAGAGGATATGTAAGGTCAGTGGGAGGATGGAGAGTTGCTTATGATTACATATTCTTGTTTTGTTTTGTTTTTTAATTTTTTAAAAATTTATTGGCATATAATTGATTTACAATGTTGTGTTAGTTTCTGGTGTGCAGCAAAGTGATTCAGTTTTATATATATTATATATTCTTTTTCACATTTTTTCCATTATGGTTTATTATGGCTTCATATTTTTTTCCATTATGGAACTATATTGGATATAGTTCCCTGTGCTATACAGTAGGACCTTATTTTTTATCCATTCTATATATAATGGTTTGCATCCACTACCCCAAACTCTCAATCCATTCCTCCCCCACCTCCCTTCTCTTGGAAACCACAAGTGTGTTCTCTATGTCTGTGAGTTTGCTTCTGTTTCATACTAAGTTCATTTGTCATATTTTAGATTCCACATATAAATGATATCATAAGGTATTTGTCTCTCTTTTTCTGACTTACTTCACTTAATATGATAATCTCTAGGTCCATCCATGTTGCTGCAAATGGCATTATTTCATTCTTTTTTATGGCTGAGTAGTATTCCATTGTGTATATATACCATATCTTCTTTATCCATTGATCTGTCAATGGACATTTAGGTTGTTTCCATGTCTTGGCTATTGTAAATAGTGCTGCAGTGAACATAGGGATGCATGTATTTTTTATTTTTATTTTTTAAAAATTTATTGAAGTATTGTTGATTTACAATGTTGTATTAGTTTCTGGTGTACAAAAAAGTGACTCACTGAGAAAAAAAAAATATATATATATTCTTTCTCATGTTCTTATGATTACATATTCTTGATTGAGTTCACTCCTCAGTACACCAGTTACCTAAGAAAGATGGGCGTGTTTTGAACCTGGGTTTGTACAAAATGAAAGTCCAGTCTCTTTCCATTACACCATGTGGTGATACTTTACGGTTTTCTATAGATATGAAGTTATAGTTTCAGTTTGAAGACTGAATAAAATTCTGTGTGATTAATTTTTTGTATCCACAGTAGGAAGCTTTTACCAGTACATTCAAAATGTTTCATTGTGTAAATTCATTACAGGACAACACTGTTGTGAAAACTTTATAAATAATTCATAGGATTTTCTTATGTTGAAAATTAAACTAGCAAGAAAAGTTGGATTAACAATATGTTTCAATATAAACTGCTTTAAAAGCTATTTTACTAAAATAAACTTTAAAAAGAGAATTGTATTAATACTGCAAAGGAGATATGATACAGCTTATGTCATTCTGCACATAGCCTGAATATCAACATTATAGTGTAAAAAAAAAGTTGACTAGGTCAGAAAACCAATTTGCAAAACAGTGCTAATGAGTTATAAGTTAGCAAACTCATTTCATCGTATAAGAAAATGGTCATAGACTGCTCCCATATGAAAAGTATACATTGTCTTCATGTGAGTAAATAGAGTTGAGAAAGGGAAAGATTGCTTTCATTTGATGTTTTCATATTTTGTTTTAGGAAAATCTATGAGACATTAATATTAATTTATGTTGGAATAATTTGAATGATTTTTGAATTAATCATTTTAATACATAATTACCCAACACCATGTTTTCTCCCTTACATAAGATTTTGATATTTCAAAGTAGAAGGTGTTACAAGTATGAATTTCATATTACAAAGGAAAATGGATTGGAATTCTCAAGTCTTTTGCTAACTTATCCAAGAATAGGATACTAAGTGGTGAAGCTATGTCTTTAGCTGATCCGGGCAAGGTGTTTATTTTAAAGAAAAGCCCGAGGTTATTCTAAGCTTCCACCTTACTGTAAAGTTCCACCTGCTGCTTCCTTTTCCATTTCTCCTCTCCTCTATCCTCATCCTCTACTTTTGCATCAAGACCAGTGACTTCTGTCTACCCAAGTCTACCCTCCTCTGAATGTCCCTGTCTAAGAGTTGACATTCTCAGGACACTTCCCATCTATACTCCTTCCTATTTAAAATATTTGCCTCTTCTCATTGGTGCAAATGGATTAAATTATTTATCCATTCCAGACACCATGTTTGAATTTTAAGAAGGACTTATTCTCTGAAAACAGTGGACCTCATCTAAATGCTAGGAGCTTCATGTACTAGAGCCAAATTCTTAAATAGAACAGAATCACTTTTCCTGTGTGGAACCTACTTGATTTCCCACTCATCTGAGCAGCTCTGTGAGGCGGAAGAGGCAAAGTTTAAAAGGCTGGGTACTGCCTGGGTTTGTAGCTCCATCACTTATTAGCTATAAGACCCAGTGAAAGTTATTTAAGCTTGTTATGCTTAATAAGGTTACCTACCTCATAGGTTTGTGGTAAGGATGAAATGAGATAATGTATGTAAAGTACTTCTCCTGGTGTCTCCCTCACAGTAAATGTTCAAGACATGTAAGCTATTATTATTATCATTATTAGTGTATTATCTGGAAGCACTTAGGAATACTAATGAACAGAATTCATTCTTACTTTCAAAGTTAAACAAATACCTTTTTAGATCATGTTCAACTAGCAAAGGTTAAATAAGTACTAGATTGGTGTCACCAAAAGAAGCACACGATTTCTGTTTCCAGTCTGGTAGCCAGGGGTTTGGCTGCAGGTTTTTTCTTATTAGCTGCAGCAAATTATGCTGTGCATAATAGGATGGGGCAGACTGCTGATTTGGATGCTTGGTGAATGCTTGACAACATGAAGTGAATCACACTGTTTTCCATGCACTGAAAGGTAAAATTAGCTTTTGTATTGGAACTTGTATTATAAAGAACAGAACAGCTGTTCACCCTGCCTCTTATTCCTGGCATATGTTAAATGGGTGGTTAAATTTCTCTGTTTCTAGTCCCAGTGCAATTTTTAGTGTCTATTCTTCGCCCAGTTCAAATTAATGTAAGAGTCATACCTTTACCTTAAAATGTAAACAGTGATTAATTATTTTCAGGTAAATGTATGTACTGTGGTGGCATAAATACAATAAGTGCAAATACCATGAACTATTTTAGTGCCGGATATTCACTCTGTTCCTAATCTCATGGTGGTGAAATGGCTAAAGTCCCAGCCTTGTTGCTTCCCTTTACTGAATCATCATATAATATTCCTGGAAAGGCACTTACACAGTAAGTTGTTTTTCCCATTTAATTCCCCTATAAATTTGATAATGGCTGCCTTGAAAAATTGACTTAGATATAAGAAAAGAGAAAATGTTTCAGAAATTTTCATACATTCTTGGCATGGATTTGACCAGTAAAATGAGTACAAGTGAGGAGCTTTGCAATTAGATATTAGGTTCTTGAGCCATTTTGTAGCCATGTTGCCTGATAGTATACCCTGTTCCTAGTGAGCCCAGTAAAGAATATCTGGTTTTTTTAATTAATTAATTAATTAATTAATTAATTATTTTTGGCTGTGTTGGGTCTTCGTTTCTGTGTGAGGGCTTTCTCTAGTTGCGGCAAGTGGGGACCACTCTTCATCGCGGTGCGCGGGCCTCTCACTGTCGCGGCCTCTCTTGTTGCGGAGCACAGGCTCCAGACTCGCAGGCTCAGTAGTTGTGGCTCACGGGCCTAGTTGCTCTGCGGCATGTGGGATCTTCCCAGACCAGAGCTCGAACCCGTGTCCCTTGTATTGGCAGGCAGATTCTCAACCACTGCGCCACCAGGGAAGCCCCCAAGAATATCTGTTGATTATGATGATGCTTTACCATTCAATAGCTGTTTTCAAACTGGTTGATTGATGTTGCTGTGACACTGATGAAATTCCTTGGCAATAGAGCCCAGACCCCGGTGTGACTTCCTCTTGGGAGCTGTGGTTATTACGAGCAGTAGCTCCCTTCAGATCAGTTGTAAAATATTTCATCTGCTTTCAGAAAATCAGACTAAAACACAGTTCACTGCTCTTCAGGCAGTGCAGGCTCTTTCCAGGCCTTCAGGGATGCCAAACTGCTGCTGCTGGTAGTACCACAGCATTCCAGAGGGAGATGAAAACGTAGACATGTTATGTTGTTATATGGCAGGGGTGGGGACACTTCTTTTATTTCTGCCTTAACTAAGAAGAACGTAAACAGAGGAGAAAACATAAGTAAATCCATAAAGGTAAAACTTTCTTTCTGATAGAATATTTTAATAATATTCAGAATGTCCTCACATATAGTGAAACACATACGAGATCAACGTTTTAGCACCGTGGATGAATGGTTTAATTGTGAAAAACCTAACTGTAGCAATCTAATGGAATATATTTATAACACCAGATAGACAAAGCCATTGAGATGTATGCCAGGTTTTCTCATCCTTATTCAGCAGAAGGAAAACTTGTAACTCTTCTGGTGATTCTGGTTCCATCCCAACCCTCAGTACACTATTGGTTTTTAATTTTTTTTTTGCCTGGATATGATGACTCTTTCCTGAAATTTTATACTTATCTTTCCCTAAATTAGCCACTTGGGATGAAAACCTAAGCGACGATCCCATGTTGTGGCAAATCCCATGCTTGCGTTTCACTCCCAAACCCTGTTCTCCCCACTATCATGCTAAGAATTAGGAAGTAAAATGTAGGTGTCTGGTTTCCTTTTCAAGGGTAGAAAGGATTGAAATGGCACTTACGCTAAAGCACCGGGAGGATTTTGAGGAAGAAATAATTTGGTGTTCGTTATTCATTTATTTTGTGAACTGAAAGACCAGATAACTACAGCAGGAACCTCAGAATCAGAGAGATTTGGGCTCCAGCCCCAGCTCTGCTACTCACTATTCCGTGGCCCAGGACAAGTTACATAATGTTCCTAAGCCTCACATTCTTCATATGAAAAGGAAATGATCATTTCAGTGTTCTAGGAGTTCTGATAGCAGTAAATGAGAGATTGTTGTAAAATGCATTGCAAAGTGCCTGCTCAATGAATTACTGTTATTGGAAAAATAACATGTACCCTCTACTCAAAAATGAAGCCCTCAATGAAGAAGATAACACAGATGAAGACCATGGCACTACAATCTTGTAATAATGAATTAGAAAAATTATATGCTGAAAATAAAATGGAGATGGGGCAGAATACAGTGTCTATCACATAGTAGGCATGTAATATTTCCCTGTCTGTTAAATGAATGAATAAGCCAAGTAACAGATGAACTAAGTCTTGCCATGCTAAATAGCTACCCTCAACTAGTCAGAGAATACTAGTGTATTTCAGGCCCAGAAACCTGTAAACCAGTTGGTGTGCCTTGTTATTTCTGGCAAAATACTTTAGAAAGTTTTTACTTTACACAAAAATGACAATTCCCAGAAGTGTCTATGTGGTTTCTTCAGGCTGTGAAGAACAGGTTACTGTAGACAATGGCCATCTACAGTTACAAGTGAGGAAGCCCGAGAGAAATCCCTTAAGCAGCTGAGAGTGTAGCCAAGGAACAAAGCAGCTCTAGTTCTCCAGAAGGAATTGAAACAATTCACTTTTCAATTTCAAAAAAAAAAAGGAAAGAAAAGAAATGGCACTTAACGGTTTTTGTTTGAAGAACTAACTGTGCAGGTTGTAAGAAGAAATAGGTAAAGATGCAATAAAACTGAAGACACAACAAAACTACCTCCACAAACCTGTTTGTCTACGTTTTGATTTTCAAAGGAATTTCTTCAGTGAAACTGCATTTGTTTTCAAGGTTCCGTCCTCCTGCAGAGAACTTCTACTGCCTACCTAATTATCCATTTATTCTCCTAAGAGTTCTCTTATTTTTGCTGAATTGAAACAGTTCTTTCGTGCGGCACAACTTTTTTTTAAAATATGATTTAATTCTATTGGCTTCTAACTTTGGATTTATGTAATATTTCTTTTTTTTTTAAACATCTTTATTGGAGTATAATTGCTTTACAATGGTGTGTTAGTTTCTGCTTTATAACAAAGTGAATCAGCTATACATATACATATATCCCCATATCCCCTCCTTCTTGTGTCTCCCTCCCACCCTCCCCATCCCACCCCTCTAGGTGGTCACAAAGCACCGAGCTGATCTCCCTGTGCTATGCGGCTGCTTCCCACTAGTTATCTATTTTACATTTGGTAGTGTATATATGTCCATGCCACTCTCTCACCCTGTCACATCTCACCCCACCCCCTCCCCATATCCTCAAGTCCATTCTCTAGTAGCTCTCTGTCTTTATTCCCGTCTTGCTACTAGGTTCTTCATGACCTTTTTTTTTTTTCCTTAGATTCCGTATATATGTGTTAGCATACTGTATTTGTTTTTCTCTTTCTGACTTACTTCACTCTGTATGACAGACTCTAACTCCATCCACCTCATTACAAATACCTCCATTTCATTTCTTTTTATGGCTGAGTAATATTCCATTGTATACATGTGCCACATCTTCTTTATCCATTCATCTGATGATGGACACTTAGGTTGCTTCCATGTCCTGGCTATTGTAAATAGAGCTGCAATGAACATTTTGGTACATGACTCTTTTTGGATTATGGTTTTCTCAGGGTATATGCCCAGTAGTGGGATTGCTGGGTCGTATGGTAGTTCTATTTTTAGTTTTTTAAGGAACCTCCATACTGTTCTGCATAGTGGCTGTATCAATTTACATTCCCACCAACAGTGCAAGAGTGTTCCCTTTTCTCCACACCCTCTCCAGCATTTATCGTTTCTAGATTTTTTGATGATGGCCATTCTGACCGGTGTGAGATGATATCTCATTGTAGTTTTTTTTTTTTTCTGAAACATTTATATTAACATATTTCCATACATATTTCCATACAAATACAAATATAAGATTTTTAGAAATTTCATGTAATGTCTGAAACATTTATATTAACATATTTCCATACAAATAACCCAATGAAAGTTTAGTATTAGTTGTTTTGTTTGTTTTTTTATACTGCAGGTTCTTATTAGGCATCAGTTTTATACACATCAGTGTATACATGTCAATCCCAATCGCCCAATTCAGCACACCACCATCCCCACCTCACTGCAGTTTTCCCCCCTTGGTGTCCATATGTCCATTCTCTACATCTGTGTCTCAACTTCTGCCCTGCAAACTGGCTCATCTGTACCATTTTTCTAGGTTCCACATACATGCATTAATATACGATATTTGTTTTTCTCTTTCTGCTTACTTCACTCTGTATGACAGTCTCTAGATCCATCCACTTCTCAACAAATGACTCAATTTCGTTCCTTTTTATGGCTGAGTAATATTCCATTGTATATATGTACCACAACTTCTTTATACATTCGTCTGTTGATGGGCATTTAGGTTGCTTCCATGACCTGGCTATTGTAAATAGTGCTGCAATGAACATTCGGGTGCATGTGTCTTTTTGAATTACGGTTTTCTCTGGGTATATGCCCAGTAGTGGGATTGCTGGGTCATATGGTAATTCTATTTTTAGTTTTTTAAGGAACCTCCATATTGTTCTCCATAGTGGCTGTATCAATTTACATTCCCACCAACAGTGCAAGAGGGTTCCCTTTTCTCCACACCCTCTCCAGCATTTGTTGTTTGTAGATTTTCTGATGATGCCCATTCTAACAGGAGTGAGGTGATACCTCATTGTAGTTTTGATTTGCATTTCTCTAATAATTAGTGATGTTGAGCATCTTTTCATGTGCTTCGTGGCTGTCTGTATGTCTTCTTTGGAGAAATGTCTATTTAGGTCTTCTGCCCATTTTTGGATTGGGGTGTTTGTTTCTTTGATATTGAGCTGAATGAGCTGTTTATATATTTTGGAGATTAATCCTTTGTCCGTTAATTCATTTGGAAATATTTTCTCCCATTTTGAGGGTTGTCTGTTTGTCTTGTTTATGGTTTCCTTTGCTGTGCAAAAGCTTTGAAGTTTCATTAGGTCCCACTTGTTTATTTTTGTTTTTATTTCCATTACTCTAGGAGGTGGATCAAAAAAGATCTTGCTGTGATTTATGTCAAAGAGTGTTCTTCCTATGTTTTCCTCTAAGAGTTTTATAGTGTCCAGTCTTATATTTAGGTCTCTAATCCATTTTGAGTTTATTTTTGTGTATGGTGTTAGGGAGTATTCTAATTTCATTCTTTTACATGTAGCTGTCCAGTTTTCCCAGCACCACTTATTGAAGAGACTGTCTTTTCTCCATTGTATATCTTTGCCTCCTTTGTCATAGATTAGTTGACCATAGGTGTGTGGGTTAATCTCTGGGCTTTCTATCTTGTTCCATTGATCTATGTTTCTGTTTTTGTGCCAGTACCATATTGTCTTGATTACTGTAGCTTTGTAGTATAGTCTGAAGTCAGGGAGTCTGATTCCTCCAGCTCCATTTTTTTGCCTCAAGACTGCTTTGGCTATTCGGGGTCTTTTGTGTCTCCATACAAATTTTAAGATGATTTGTTCTAGCTCCGTAAACAATGCCATTGGTAATTTGATAGGGATTGCATTGAATCTGTAGATTGCTTTGGGTAGTATACTCATTTTCACAATGTTGATTCTTCCAATCCAAGAACATGGTATATCTCTCCATCTGTTGGTATCATCTTTAATTTCTTTCATCAGTGTCTTATAGTTTTCTGCATACAGGTCTTTTGTCTCCCTAGGTAGGTTTATTCCTAGGTATTTTATTCTTTTGGTTGCAATGGTAAATGGGAGTGTTTCCATAATTTCTCTTTCAGATTTTTCATCATTAGTGTATAGGAATGCAAGAGATTTCTGTGCATTAATTTTGTATCCTGCAACTTTACCATATTCATTAATTAGCTCTAGCAGTTTTCTGGTGGCAGTTTTAGGATTCTCTATGTATAGTATCATGTCATCCGCAAACAGTGACACTTTTACTTCTTCTTTTCCAATTTGTATTCCTTTTATTTCTTTTTCTTCTCTGATTGCCGTGGCTAGGACTTCCAAAACTATGTTGAATAATAGTGGTGAGAGTGGACATCCTTGTCTCGTTCCTGATCTTAGAGGAAATGCCTTCAGTTTTTCACCATTGAGAATGATGTTTGCTGTGGGTTTGTCATATATGGCCTTTACTATGTTGAGGTAGGTTCCCTCTATGCCCACTTTCTGGAGAGTTTTTATCAGAAATGGGTGTTGAATTTTGTCAAAAGCTTTTTCTGCATCTATTGAGATGATCATATGGTTTTTATTCTTCAATTTGTTAACATGGTGTATCACATTGATTGATTTGCGTATATTGAAGAATCCTTGCATCCCTGGGATAAATCCCACTTGATCGTGGTGTATGATCCTTTTAATGTGTTATTGGATTCTGCTTGCTAGTATTTTGTTGAGGATTTTTGCATCTATATTCATCAGTGATATTGGTCGGTAATTTTCTTTTTTTGTAGTGTCTTTGTCTGATTTTGGTATCAGGGTGATGGTGGCCTCATAGAATGAGTTTGGGAGTGTTCCTTCCTCTGCAATTTTTTGGAAGAGTTTGAGAAGGATGGGTGTTAGCTCTTCTCTAAATGTTTGATAGAATTCACCTGTGAAGCCATCTGGTCCTGGACTTTTGTTTGTTGGAAGATTTTTAATCACAGTTTCAATTTCATTACTTGTGATTGGTCTGTTCATATTTTCTGTTTCTTCCTGATTCAGTCTTGGAAGGTTATACCTTTCTAAGAATTTGTCCATTTCTTCCAGGTTGTCCATTTTATTGGCATAAAGTTGCTTGTAGTAGTCTCTTAGGATGTTTTGTATTTCTGCGGTGTCTGTTGTAACTTCTCCTTTTTCATTTCTGATTTTATTGATTTGAGTCCTCTCCCTCTTTTTCTTGATGAGTCTGGCTAATGGCTTATCAATTTTGTTTATCTTCTCAAAGAACCAACTTTTAGTTTTATTGATCTTTGCTATTGTTTTCTTTGTTTCTATTTCATTTATTTCTGCTCTGATCTTTATGATTTCTTTCCTTCTGCTAACTTTGGGTTTTGTTTGTTCTTCTTTCTCTAGTTTCTTTAGGTGTAAGGTTAGATTGTTTACTTGAGATTTTTCTTGTTTCTTTAGGTAGGCTTGTATAGCTATAAACTTCCCTCTTAGAACTGCTTTTGCTGCATCCCATAGGTTTTGGGTCGTCGTGTTTTCATTGTCATTTGTCTCTAGGTATTTTTTTATTTCCTGTTTGATTTCTTCAGTGATCTCTTGGTTATTTAGTAACGTATTGTTTAGCCTCCATGTGTTTGTCTTTTTTACGTTTTTTTTCCCTGTAATTCATTTCTAATCTCATAGCGTTGTGGTCAGAAAAGATGCTTGATATGATTTCAATTTTCTTAAATTTACTGAGGCTTGATTTGTGACCCAAGATGTGATCTATCCTGGAGAATGTTCCGTGCGCACTTGAAAAGAACGTGTAATCTGCTGTTTTTGGATGGAATGTCCTATATATATCAATTAAATCTATCTGGTCTATTGTGTCATTTAAAGCTTCTGTTTCCTTATTTATTTTCATTTTGGATGATCTGTCCATTGGTGTAAGTGAGGTGTTAAAGTCCCCCACTATTATTGTGTTACTGTCGATTTCCTCTTTTATAGCTGTTAGCAGTTGCTTTATATATTGAGGTGCTCCTATGTTGGGTGCATATATATTTATAATTGTTATATCTTCTTCTTGGATTGATCCCTGGATCATTATGTAGTGTCCTTCCTTGTCTCTTGTAACATTCTTTATTTGAAAGTCTATTTTATCTGATATGAGTATTGCTACTCCAGCTTTCTTTTGATTTCCATTTCAACGGAATATCTTTTTCCATCCCCTCACTTTCAGTCTGTATGTGTCCCTAGGTGTGAAGTGGGTCTCTTGTAGACAGCATATATATGGGTCTTGTTTTTGTATCCATTCAGCCAGTCTATGTCTTTTGGTTGGGGCATTTAATCCATTCACGTTTAAGGTAATTATCGATATGTATGTTCCTATGACCATTTTCTTAATTGTTTTGGGTTTGTTTTTGTAGGTCCTTTTCTTCTCTTGTGTTTCCCACTTAGAGAAGTTCCTTTAGCATTTGTTGTAGAGCTGGTTTGGTGGTGCTGAATTCTCTTAGCTTTTGCTTGTCTGTAAAGCTTTTGATTTGTCCATCAAATCTAAATGAGATCCTTGCTGGGTAGAGTAATCTTGATTGTAGGTTCTTCCCTTTCATCACTTTAAGTATATCATGCCACTCCCTTCTGGCTTGCAGAGTTTCTGCTGAGAAATCAGCTGTTAACCTTATGGGGGTTCCCTTGTATGTTATTTGTCGTTTTTCCCTTGCTGCTTTCAGTAATTTTTCTTTGTCTTTAATTTTTGCCAATTTGATTACTATGTGTCTTGGCGTGTTTCTCCTTGGGTTTATTCTGTATGGGACTCTCTGCGCTTCCTGGACTTGGGTGGCTATTTCCTTTCCCATGTTAGGGAAGTTTTCGACTATAATCTCTTCAAATATTTTCTTGGGTCCTTTCTCTCTCTCTTCTCCTTCTGGGACCCCTATAATGCAAATGTTGTTGCGTTTAATGTTGTCCCAGAGGTCTCTTAGGCTGTCTTCATTTCTTTTCATTCTTTTTTCTTTAGTCTGTTCCGCAGCAGTGAATTCCACCATTCTGTCTTCCAGGTCACTTATCCGTTCTTCTGCCTCAGTTATTCTGCTATTGATTCCTTCTAGTGTAGTTTTCATTTCAGTTATTGTATTGGTCATCTCTGTTTGTTTGTTCTTTAATTCTTCTAGGTCTTTGTTAATCATTTCTTGCATCTTCTCAATCTTTGCCTCCATTCTTATTCCGAGGTCCTGGATCATCTTCACTATCATTATTCTGAATTCTTTTTCTGGAAGGTTGCCTATCTCCACTTCATTTAGTTGTTTTTCTGGGGTTTTTTCTTGTTCCTTCATCTGGTACATAGCCCTCTGCCTTTTCATCTTCTCTGTCTTTCTGTAACTGTGGTTTTTGGTCCACAGGCTGCAGGATTGTAGTTTTTCTTGCTTCTGTTGTCTGCCCTCTGGTGGTTGAGGCTATCTAAGAGGCTTGATGGGAGGCTCTCCTCATTGTAGTTTTGATTTGCATTTCTCTAATGATTAATGATGTTGAGCATTCTTTCATGTGTCTGTTGGCACTCTGTATATCTTCTTTGGAGAAATGTCTATTTAGGTCTTCTGCCCATTTTTGGATTGGGTTGTTTGTTTTTTTGTTATTGAGCTACATGAGCTGCTTGTAAATCTTGGAGATTAATCCTTTGTCAGTTGCTTCATTTGCAAATATTTTCTCCCATTCTGAGGGTTGTCTTGGTCTTGTTTATGGTTTCCTTTGCTGTGCAAAAGCTTTTAAGTTTCATTAGGTCCCATTTGTTTATTTGTGTTTTTATTTCCATTTCTCTAGGAGCTGGGTCAAATAGGATCTTGCTGTGATTTATGTCATAGAGTGTTCTGCCTATGTTTTCCTCTAAGAGTTTGATAGTGTCTGGCCTTACACTTAGGTCTTTAATCCATTTGGAGTTTATTTTTGTGTATGGTGTCAGGGCGTGTTTTAATTTCCTTCTTTTACATGTAGCTGTCCAGTTTTCCCAGCACCACTTATTGAAGAGGCTGTCTTTTCTCCACTGTATATGCCTGCCTCCTTTATCAAAGATAAGGTGACCATATGTGCGTGGCTTTATCTCTGGGCTTTCTATCCTGTAATATTTCTTATGAATAAGAGCCTGACGCTGAAAAGGGTAGGAACCATTTAATGAGGATCCTTGAGCTGTAGCAAAACTTCTCCTCACTCCGTGCTCTCCTTTGCTCTCTTCCAGGACTTCTGCCTAGTCTCCCTCTAAACGACTGGCTTTCATTACTTAAAGGTTCAAAGAGATGCCTCTTCTCATCACCTCCAGAAAAGCTTCTGTTCTGTGCTTGAAGCTTTCATTTCTTTGAAGCCTCTTGTGTACTGTTTCCACTTGACCAACACCACAGGGACTTCAATTATCCAAGAATCACTCCCTTCTGAGAATTCTTAAAGAAAAACCCTCCCGTTCTGAGATAAAATAACAGATGCAATAAGTTTCCCATTCACTCCGTAGGATACTGAACAGTGTCAAATTGAATTCTCTGCGATGCAAGGTTTGGAGTGGGTTTTTTTCAGCTACGGAATGGGCAGGGCACTTCCACGTAATGCCAATGGAGGCAATTTTCCTAATCCCTTCTTGTGTCATGTCTGGACTCTTTGAATGCCAGGATGCCTTCTCTTTCTGCCCAGGACATTCCTGAGCTACTCTCCGTGGTTCATCATCAATACACTCGGTGCTTCCTGTCAGCAGGGTTCATGTCATGTTAAAAATGGCTGGGGGAAGGGTATGTCTTGTGACGTACCACACCATTTGTTAAAATCAACACTTATTGAAACAAATGTGCTATGAAGTGTTACTTAGGGATTTCTTTTTTTTTTTTTTTGCTAGTACAGAGACATATTCCAACAGAGTTTTGAAAAACAAAGGGGAAAAAGACTGATTTGTTCAGAGTTCATTATATGTCAAGTGTTTGTTTTCTCATTTAATCATCACCATAGTCCTGTAAGGTAGATGTTTGTGATTCACACTTTACAGAGGAGAAAGGGGCTCCAGTGCACTAAAGAACTTGCTTGATGTCACACACTGGAAAGAATCAGTGCATAAACCCAGGTTTCCTGGATTCCTTGTTCTGTGCTCATTTCAGTGACTCTTCACTTATACTAACATCATTTCAGGGGTAGAAAGATAACTCTGTCTCAGAAAACTTAGACATTATGAAACCAGATTCTTTGTTATGATCTGCAGATCTGAAAAGACAAGAACACAAGATCCATAGGTAAGAATACTATGTTCATTCTTCTGTGAAGAATAGAATAAAAGTTGAGGACACAGACCAAAGAATAAGTTTGATTTTGTTCTCAGGATATTTCAGTGGAAGCTGGGCTAAATAATGAATGAGAATCAGCTCTTTGGTATTTTCTTAGGAAATATGAGCATCTGTTTCATGTTCTGATGTAGTGGTAAAAGTGAGAGTGTACACACACACATGCACACTAGAGGGACACATCACATAGAGTACTGAATTACGGTATCTCCAAAGTCTCAGTCACAGGGAGTGGTAATTATGAATGTGAAGTATAAAGACTGACTGTACGGATCATGTCCTGGTGCTACCACTTACTAGATGACTGACTTTGGGAAAATCATGTAGGCATCTTAGCGTGGTTTTTCCTTTTACTGAAAGTGGAGATAATACCTAACTCATGGAAAATGTATGTGTATCAAATTGAATGCATGTATTTTCAAGCAACAGAAATCCCAACTCAAAAAGGGAATTTTATCCTCATTGAATTGAATATTCCAAGAGCAGTTCTGGATTGAGATCTGACTTCATCTAGGACCCAAGCAAGGTTATCAGGATTCATCTCTAGGATCTGGTTCCTTCTTATCTTGACTCCAAACTCAGGCATAGAGTAGGCTTCTGGCAAATATTGACTTCAGCAGTTTCAGCTCCAAATCCGTGTGCCCAGTGGAGAACATGTGAATTTATGCCCCAGGATTCCCAGAATAGGTACTAAGGCTTATTCTTATTGAACTGGTCTATACTGCATGCTCACCCCTAAATCAGTTACTGTGGCCAGTCAGTGAGATAATCTGAGTGGCTTCAGCCATAAAATTCTTAAGAGCGGACTGGGCTGAAGATATACATTTTGGAGTTGTTAGCATGTAGAGGATATTTACACTTGTAGGATTAGATAAGATTGCCAAGGGAGTGTAGATAGAGGAGAGAGGAGGCCCAGGGTTGAGCATAATAGCCCTTTAATATTAAGAGGTTGAGAGTGGAAAACCAAAACAGGATACCAAGAAGGAGCAATCAAATAAGGTAGGATAAAAATCAGACGAATGTGTTATTCTGAAAGCCAAGTTAAAAGTTTTTTTTTCTAGAAGAAGAGAACAGTTAACTGAATCAACTGTTACTGGTAGATTAAGCAAGAGTAACACCAATAACTGAGAAGCAAGGAGGAGGTCATTGGGGACATTGGTAGCAATGATTGGAGTGAAGTAGTGGGAGCAAAAGCCTGGTTGAGGTGGGTTTATAAGAAAAGGGATGTGACAAATTGGAAAAAGGAAGAAGAGACATCTTTCACGGGATTTTGCTGCAAAAATGGGCAAAGTAATCAGAGTAATAGCTGGCAAAGTAAGTGGAGTCATGAAAATATTTCTCTAAGATGAGAAAGATAAAACTATATTTGAATGATGATAAGAATTATTTGGCACTAATGAAAAAGTTAATAATGAAGGAGAGAGGGGAGGATTGCTGAAGTGATGTAATAAAGGAGGTGAGAAGAGAAGGGATGTAGCAGAGGGATTGGCTTTGGACAGGAGCATGGAAAATTCATCTGTAGCAACTGGATAGAAGATAGGAACGGGGCAGGTACTGATGTTGGCAGTTGATGAGATGCAGTGGCGGGAATCTGGGAAAGTCTCTGACTATTTCAGTTTCTTGACGATCTTACCATCATGAGAAAGGGGAAGAAGATACTGGGAGTTTGAAGGGAGGGGAGAAGAAGTGAAATTGTTTTTAGTTTTGTTTCGTCTTTAGGACAATCAGAGGGGCCTGGAGGATGAACAGGATGATTCCTGAGCAGTATTTTAAGGGCCCACGGGCAGCTATTTGTATGAATTTAAATTGAGGCCAGTTGGCTTAGTTGTATGTTTATCCCAGTCACCTTTAGCTTCTTGGGTACAGGATTCGAGTTGACAAAGAGTTAGCTTTAGCCAGGTTGTGGTATTAACCTTATAGATGATTGGAAAAGGAGCAAGAGAATCAAGGGAGGACAAGAATCAAGAATTTAATGCCATTTTCTTAGCTTAAATGACCATCTTTTCTTTCTTTCTTTTTTTTTAAAACATCTGTGTTGGAGTATAATTGCTTTACAAGGTTGTGTTAGTTTCTGCCTTATAACAAAGTGAATCAGCTATATGTATACCTATATCCCCATATCCCCTCCCTCTTGCATCTCCCTCCCATCCTCCCTATCCCACCCCTCTAGGTGGTCACAAAGCACCCAGCTGATCTCCCTGTGCTCTGCGGCTTCTTCCCACTAGCTATCTATTTTACATTTGGTAGTGTATATATGTCAATGCTACTCTCTTACTTTGTCCCAGCTTCCCCTTCCCCCTCCCTGTGCCCTGAAGTCCATTCTCTCTGTCTGTGTCTTTATTCCTGTCCTGCCCCTAGGTTCATCAGAACCTTTTTTTTTTTTCAGATACCATATATATGTGTTAGCATACGGTATTTCTTTTTCTCTTTCTGACTTACTTCACTCTGTATGACAGACTCTAGGTCCATCCACCTCACTACAAATAACTCAATTTTGTTACTTTTTATGGCTGAGTAATATTCCATTGTATATATGGGCCACATCTTCTTTATCCATTCATCTGTTGATGGACATTTAGGTTGCTTCCATGTCCTGGCTATTGTAAATAGTGCTGCAGTGAACATTGTGGTGCATGTCTCTTTTTTTGAATTATGGTTTTCTCAGGGTATATGCCCACTAGTGGGATTGCAGGGTCATATGGTAGTTCTATTTTTAGTTTTTAACGAACCTCCATACTGTTCTCCATAGTGGCTGTATCAATTTACATTCCCACCAACAGTGAAAGAGGGTTCCCTTTTCTCCACACCCTCTCCAGCATGGATTGTTTCTAGATTTTTTGATGATGGCCATTCTGACCGGTGTGAGATGATATCTCATTGTAGTTTTGATTTGCATTTCTCTAATGATTAATGATGTTGAGCATTCTTTCATGTGTCTGTTGGCACTCTGTATATCTTCTCTGGAGAAATGTCTATTTAGGTCTTCTGCCCATTTTTGGATTGGGTTGTTTAGTTTTTTGATATTGAGCTGCATGAGCTGCTTGTATAAGTTAGAGATTAATCCTTTGTCAGTTGCTTCATTTGTAAATATTTTCTCCCATTCTGAGAGTTCTCTTTTCATCTTGTTTATGGTTTCCTTTGCTGTGCAAAAGCTTTTAAGTTTCATTAGGTCCCATTTGTTTATTTTTGGTTTTATTTCCACTTCTCTAGGAAGTGGGTCAAAAAGGATCTTGCTGTGATTTATGTCATAAAGAGTTCTGCCTATGTTTTCCTTTAAGAGTTTTACAGTGTCTGGCCTTACATTTAGGTCTTTAATCCATTTTGAGTTTATTTTGGGCATGGTGTTAGGAATTGTTCTAATGTCATTCTTTTACATGTAGCTGTCCAGTTTTCCCAGCACCACTTATTGAAGAGTCTGTCTTTTCTCCATTGTATATTCTTGCCTCCTTTATCAAAGATACGGTGACTATATGTGCATGGGTTTATCTCTGGGCTTTCTATCCTGTTCCATGGATCTATATTTCTTTTTTTGTGCCACTACCATACTGTCTTGATTACTGTAGCTTTGTAGTATATTCGGAAGTCAGGGAGTCTGATTCCTCCAGCTCCATTTCTCTTTCTCAAATTGCTTTGGCTATTTGGGGTCTTTTGTGTTTCCATAGAAATTGTGAAATTTTTTGTTCTAGTTCTGTGAAAAATGCCATTGGTAGTTTGATAGTCTACACTGAATCTGTAGACTGCTTTGGGTAGTATAGTCTTTTTCACAATGTTGATTCTTCCAATCCAAGAACATGGTATATCTCTCCATCTGTTTGTATCGTCTTTAATTTCTTTCATGAGTGTCTTATAGTTTTCTGCATACAGAATTTTTGTCTCCTTAGATAAATTCGTAGGTATTTTGTTGTTTTCGTTGCAATGGTAAATGGGAGTGTTTCCTTAATTTCTCTTTCAGATTTTTCATTATTAGTGTATAGGAATGCTGGAGATTTCTGTGCATTAATTTTGTATGCTGCTACTTTACCAAATTCATTGATTAGCTCTAATAGGTTTCTGGTAGCATCTTTAGGATTCTCTGTGTATAGTATCATGTCATCTGCAAACAGTGACAGTTTTACTTCTTCTTTTCCGATTTAGATTCCTTTTATTTCTTTTTCTTTCTGATTGCTGTGGCTAAAAGTTCCAAAACTATGTTGAATACTAGTGGTAGGAGTGGGCAACCTTGTCTTGTTCCTGATCATAGAGGAAATAGTTTCAGTTTTTCACCATTGAGAACGATTTTGGCTGTGGGTTCGTCATATATGGCCCTTATTATGCTGAGGTAGGTTCCCTCTATGCCTGCTTTCTAAAGAGTTTTTAGCATAAATGGGTGTTGAATTCTGTCAAAAGCTTTCTCTGCATCTATTGAGATTATCATATGGTTTTTATCCTTCAATTTGTTAATATGATGTATCACATTGATTGATTTGCGTATATTGAAGAATCCTTGCATTCCTGGGATAAACCCCACTTGATCATGGTGTATGATCCTTTTAATGTGCTGCTAGATTCTGTTTGCTAGTATTTTGTGGAGAATTTTTGCATCTATGTTCATCAGTGATATTGGCCTGTAGTTTTCTTTTTTTGTGACAGCTTTGTCTGGTTTTGGTATCAGGGTGATGGTGGTCTTGTAGAATGAGTTTTGGAGTGTTCCTCCCTCTGGTATATTTTGGAAGAGTTTGAGAAGGATAGGTGTTAGCTCTTCTCTAAATGTTTGATAGAATTCACCTGTGAAACCATCTGGTCCTGGGCTTTTGTTTGTTGGAAGATTTTTAATCACAGTTTCAATATCAGTGCTTGTGATTGGTCTGTTATATTATCTATTTCTTCCTGGTTTAGTCTTGGAAGGTTGTACTTTTCTAAGAATTTGTCCATTTCTTCCAGGTTGTCCATTTTATTGGCATATAGTTGCTTGTAGTTATCTCTCATGATCCTTTGTATTTCTGCAGTGTCAGTTGTTACTTCTCCTTTTTCATTTCTAATTCTGTTGATTTGAGTTTTCTCCCTTTTTTTCTTGATGAGTCTGGCTAATGGTTTATCAATTTGGTTTATCTTCTCAAAAAACCAGCTTTTAGTTTTATTGAACTTTGCTATCGTTTCCTTCATTTCTTTTTCATTTATTTCTCATCTGATCTTTATGATTTCTTTCCTTCTGCTAACTTTGGGTTTTTCTTGTTCTTCTTTCTCTAATTGCTTTAGGTGTAAGGTTAGGTTGTTTATTTGAGATGTTTCTTGTTTCTTGAGGTAGGATTGTATTGCTATAAACTTCCCTCTTAGAACTGCTTTTGCTGCATCCCATAGGTTTTGGGTCATTTTGTTTTCATCGTCATTTGTTTTTAGGTACCTTTGGATTTCCTCTTTGATTTATTCAGTGATTTCTTGGCTATTTAGTAGCATATTGTTTAGCCTCCATGTGTTTTTATTTTTTACATTTTTTTTCCTGTAATTGGTACCTAGTCTTATAGCGTTGTGGTCGGAAAAGATACTTGATACGATTTCAGTTTTTTAAAATTTACCAAGGCTTGATTTGTGACCCAAGACATGATCTATCCTGGAGAATGTTCCATGAGCACTTGAGAAGAAAGTGTAGTCTGCTGTTTCTGGATTGAATATCCTATAAATATCAATTAAATCTATCTGGTCTATTGTGTCATTTAAAGCTTCTGTTTCCTTATTTATTTTCATTTTGGATGATCTGTCCATTGGTGTAAGTGAGGTGTTAAAGTCCCCCACTATTATTGTGTTACTGTTGATTTCCCCTTTTATGGCTGTTAGTATTTGCCTTATGTATTGAGGTTCTCCTATGCTGGGTGCATAAATATTTACAATTGTTATATCTTCTTCTTGGAGTGATCCCTTGTTCATTATGTACCGCCCTTCTTTGTCTCTTGTAATAGTCTTTGTTTTAAAGTCTATTTTGTCTGATATGAGAATTGCTACTCCAGCTTTCTTTTGATTTCCATTTGCATGGAATATCTTTTTCCATCCCCTCACTTTCAGTCTGTATGTGTCCCTAGGTGTGAAGTGGGTCTCTTGTAGACAGCATATATATGGGTCTTATTGTTGTATCCATTCAGCCAGTCTATGTCTTTTGCTTGGAGCATTTAATCCATTTACATTTAAGGTAATTATCGATATGTATGTTCCTATTACCATTTTCTTAATTGTTTTGGGTTTGTTATTGTAGGTCTTTTCCTTCTCTTGTGTTTCCTGCGTAGAGAAGTTCCTTTAGCATTTGTTGTAAAGCTGGTTTTGTCATGCTGAATTCTGTTAACTGTTGCTTGTCTGTAAAGGTTTTAATTTCTCCATTGAATCTGACTGAGATCCTTTCTGGGTAGAGTAATCTTGGTTGTAGATTTTTCCCTTTCAATACTTTAAATATGTCCTGCCACTCCCTTCTGGCTTACAGAGTTTCTCCTGAAAGATCAGCTGTTAACCTTATGGGGATTCCCTTGTATGTTATTTATTGTTTTTCCCTTGCTGCTTTTAATATTTTTTCTTTGTATTTAATTTTTGATAATTTGATTAATATCTCTCTTGACATGTTTCTCCTTGGATTTATCCTGTATGGGAGTCTCTGCACTTCCTGGACTTGATTGACTATTTCCTCTCCCATGTTAGGGAAGTTTTCAACTATAATATCTTCAGATATTTTCTCAGAACATTTTTCTGTCTTCTTCTTCTGGGACCCCTATTATTCAAATGCTGGTGCATTTAATGTTGTCCCAGAGGTCTCTGAGACTGTCCTCAATTATTTTCATTCTTTTTTCTTTATTCTGCTCTGTGGCAATTTTTTCCACTCTTTTATCTTCCAGGCCACTTATCCATTCTTCTTCCTCAGTTATTCTGCTATTGATTCCTTCTAGAGAATTTTTATTTTCATTTATTGTGGTGTTCATTATTGTTTATTTGCTCTTTAGTTCTTCTAGGTCCTTGTTAAACATTTCTTGTGTTTTCTCCATTCTATTTCCGTTATTTTGGATCATCTTTACTCTGATTACTCTGAACTTCTTTTTCAGATTGACTGCCTATTTCCTCTTCATTTGTTTGGTCTGGTGGGTTTTTACCTTGCTACTTCATCTGCTGCATATTTCTCTCTCTTCTCATTTTGTTTAACTTACTGTGTTTAGGATCTCCTTTTTGCAGGCTGCAGTTTTGTAGTTCCTGTTGTTTTTGGTGTCTGCCCCCAGTGGGTGACTTTGGTTCAGTGGCTTGTGTAGGCTTTCTGTTGGAGGGGACTAGTGCCTGTGTTCTGGTGGATGAGACTGAATCTTTTCTTTCTGGTGGATAGGACCATGTACGGCGGTGTGTTTCTGGGTGTCTGTGACCTTATTATGATTTTAGGCACCCTCTCTGCTAATGGGTGGGGTTGTGTTCCTGTCTTGCTAGGTGTTTTGCACGGGGTGTCCAGCACTGGAGCTTGCTGGCTAGTCGATGGAGCTGGGTCTTATTGTTGAGACCCAGATCTCTGGGAGAGCTCTCACCGATTGATATTACATGGGGCCAGGAGGTGTCTGGTGGTCTAATGTCCTGACCTTGGCTCTCCCAGCTTGGAGGCTCAGGCCTGACACCTGGCCAGAGCAACAAGACCCTGCCAGCCACAGAACTCAGAAGAAAAGGAAGAAAAAAAAGTGTGTGTGTGGGGGGGGGGGGAATGAACAGATAGAGCCCCAAAACAAATGGTAAAAGCAAAACTAAACAGATAAAATCACACAAAGAAGCATACACACACACACCCACACACACACACTCATAAAAAGAAAACAAAACACAAACAAATAAAACCAACAGTTAGAACCCTAGGACAAATGGTAAAAGTAAACCAAAGCAGACAAAATCACACAAAGAAACATACACAGTCACAAAAAGAAAAAAAAAAGTGGAAAGCAATAAAACCAATACACAAATCCGCCAATGATAACAAGCGCTAAAAATTATACTAAGATAAACATGATAATCAGAAAGAAATCAGTCACAGACAGCAAACCCCAAGACTACGGTTGCTCCCAAAGTCCACTGCCTCAATTTTGGGAACATTCGTTGTCTATTCAGGTATTCCTTAGATGCAGAGCTCATCAAGTTGATTGTGAGGATTTAATCTACTCTTCCTGAGGCTACACGGAGAAATTTCCCTTTCTCTTCTTTGTTCGCACAGCTCCTGGGGTTCAGCTTTGGGTTTGGCCCTGCCTTTGCCTGTAAGCCACCCTCAGGCGTCTGTTCCCCACCCAGACAGGAGGGGGTTAAAGCAGCGGCTGATTAGGGCTCTCTTGCTTACTCAGGCTGGGGAGAGGGAGAGGTACCGTTGTCATAATTGGAATGTGGGACGAGCCTGCGGCGGCAGAGGCCGGCGTGACGTTGCAGCAGCCCGAGGCACGCCGTGCGTTCTCCCGGGGAAGTTGTCCCCGGATCACGGGACCCTGGCCGTGGCGGGCTGCACAGGCTCCCGGGAGGGGAGGTGTGGATAGTGACCTGTGCTTGCACACAGGCTTCTTGGTGGCGGCAGCAGCAGCCTTAGTATCTCATGCCTGTCTCTGGGGTCCGCGCTGATAGCCGTGGCTCGCGCCCATCTCTGGAGCTCGTTTAGGCAGTGCTCTGAGTCCCTTCTCCTCGTGCACCCTGAGACAACGGTCTCTTGCCTCTTAGGCAGGTGCAGACTTTTTCCCGGACTCCCTCCCGGCTAGCCGTGGCACACTAGCCCCCTTCAGGCTGTGTTCACGCCGCCAACCCCAGTCCTCTCCCTGCGATCCAACCGAAGCCCGAGCCTCAGCTCCCAGCCCCCGCCCGCCCCAACGGTTGAGCAGAGAAGCCTCTCGGGCTGGTGAGTGCTGGTCAGCACCGACCCTCTGTGCAGTAATCTCTCTGCTTTGCCCTCCGCACCCCTGTTGCTGCATTCTCCTCCATGGCTCCAAAGCTTCCACCCCCATACACCCTCCGTCTCTGCCCGCGAAGGGGCTTCCTGGTGTGTGTAAACCTTTCCTCCTTCACAGCTCCCTCCCAGAGGGGCAGGTCCCGTCCCCATTCTTTTGTCTCTCTTTTTTCTTTTTTCTTTTGCCCTACCCAGGTATGTGGAGAGTTTCTTGCCTTTTGGGAAGTCTGAGTTCTTTTGCCAGTGTCCAGTAGGTGTTCTGTAGTGGTTGTTCCACATGTAGATGTATTTTTGATGTATTTGTGGGGAGGAAGGTGATCTCCACGTCTTACTCCTCTTCCATCTTGAAGGTCCAGTGCTTATGGATTTTTAATTTTTCAATAAAAACCTTTTCTCTTCATTTCTAATCACATATTGAGGGGGGTCCAAGGCAGGAAAAATTTGCGTGCTGCGGAGTTCTAGAGAGCCTTTTAAGTAGGGCTCCAACAAGGGCCCTCCTGCCCAGTGTCAGTCTCACCAATAGACAGATTTTGGTTCAGAAGCAAAGGGCAGCATTAGTCTTTGATCAGAGAATGGAGAGGTGGGAGCTCACGCTCTAGAGCACATGCTGTCCCCACAGGCAGAGCTGCTTTCCTGGGTTCTCCTCAACGGGGAGGGGCGGAGTTCTCAGGGTGCACGGTCGTGCTGCCCACAGCACCGGCACCTGTGTACTGGCCATCTTTTCTTACTAACATTAATGCAGCAGTCTCCTAAATGGCATCCTTGCCTGAATCCGGCTTCTCTCAAATCCCTTCTCTGAGCTACAGCAGCAGTGATTTTTCTGAAGAACAAATTTGAGATCACTCCCTTACTTAAAGCCATTTAATGGATCTCCACTGCCCTCAGGATAAAGTCCAAAGTTCTTAAAGTGATTTCTATGGACTTTTATGATCTGGCATTGCCTATTTTCTTATGCCCCATTTCTTTCTACTCCCCCTTCACTATTGAATTCAACCAGAATGAAAGGACTTTAGTTCCATGCTCTTTCTACCCTCTGGAACAATCTTCTCTCATTTCCACACTCTTCTCCTGCGTAACTCCAGTTCGTCCTTCAGGACTCAGTTAAAACACTGATTCATCCCCATCGTCTTCTCTATAATCCCAAGGCTATCTGTAGTTCTCCACTCTCATCTATTTTTACTCATAAGATTTCTTTTGAAGAATGTTTTTGCCCTATTTAAAATGGAGAAAAAAAAAAAAACCCTAAGAATACCACTGATCTAGATTTTAGGTTAATCCTTTCATTTTGTATTACAGAGTACATTGTTCTACACCTAGACCTCTGACAAGCAGAACTCCATAGCTGCCTCAGAGAACTTTTAATCTCAGGGTGGAGGGAAGACAGATACATAGAGATAATTATTGAATCATGGAGGAGGTGCACTAGTAGACATATGCATAATGTGTAGATTATCATTCTAGTTTATCATCTATTGTTTTCATGTGTATTGATCAAACTGCAGTGTAAACTCTGTGCACAAAGTGCTTATTTGGTTTCCTTTGTGTGTTCCCTCATTTCTGCTTAATGTCTAGCACAGGGTTTGTCTCATACTAGGACTTTAATAAAACTTACTGATAGGGTGGGGCTAACCTACTGCTTTCTATTTCCTATAAAACAATGAGTATATGGCTATACCAAGCAAGAAAAGTTAAGCACTTTTTGAATTAGAATACCTTTAATCATATTAAAAATTATAAAAATGAATTTGGAAAGAAATTCTTAGACTTGAAGGGAAGAGTAAGAAAAAATTAATAGTACCTAACACTGAGACATGTGCTCCAAAAGTACTTTATTTATACTATCTAATTTAACATTCACAATATTCCAATTCTGTCATTATTGTTATCAACACCATTTTGCAGATTAGGATGCTAAAGTACAGACACTTTAAAGAACCTTTCAGTATCACATAGCCAAAAAGTCATGGAGCTGGGATCTGAACCCAGGTAGTCTAACTTGGACACACACATTTAACCAAATTACCATAATCTTCCCATTGAACTCCTTCAGGTCCCAGCCAACAGACCAAAACATCTTTTAGGCCCTCCCTGTTTTTGTTTTAAATTTACTTTATTTTAGGTTTCTGGTTTCTGGTTAGGAACGGAAACATTTCCTTGTATTTTGTATAGCATTCATATTTTTACCACCTGCTGATATTAAAATAATTACAGTGCGCATGATCATATTTTCTCAAACTTCAAATAAAATCAGAATACTTGAAAACCAGATTTTTCTGGAAGAATTGAAAAGAATAATTTAATTAGAAGAAATGAATATTTGATTAATCTGGATAAAATGCAATTGGTATATTTCCCTCAAATAAAACTATCACTAGCTTAACATCCTTTCTGCATCCTGAAATCTGTTATGCAGTGATTAATGGCTAGGGAAATTTGTTTTCCATCATGCAGAAGCTAACATTAGATAACCTCTACTCATAAGCAGACAGGCTACTTTAAGCTTTCCTTTCATAACTGGGCCAGCTCTCCAGAGAACCCAAGTTCCCTTATTTGGAGATGGATCTATAAATTGACTGATACTCACACATACCAAAAAGGCTTTTGGGAAAGCCGACCTTCCCACATGCTACTCACTGAAAGATAAATGAAGACAGTTTTTACAAGGTATTTACTTTTTTGGATGAAAGTATAAGTTTATACTCACATATAAGAACTTGCTGTACTTAGAGTATACTATACTCACATAGATGGTCTTCCTGTACTTCATATACGTATACTATACTATGCTCATGAATTTAGACTCAGGATTCATAGTTCTGCTGTTAGGACAGCCCTATACTACACGTTTTCCTTGCAATATTTATGGTATCTTAGAGATGTTTCAGAATACGGTTTCAGATATCCAAGGAGACAGCTACTCTGGACTTGCAGTCAGCTAAAGGGCAAATGGAAAGCACTATTGCCTCAGAAAATGAAAAAGATTGAGAATGTAAGGAAGATAAAGATATTTAAGTAACAAATGGCAACTTGACAAGCAGTGGTCAAAGGTGAACGAAAATCAGTGAAAAGCTATTGCCTTTTGAAGCATCAGAGAAGTTTCTGCTATGAAGTCTTAATCTTGTTAAGATAAGAATTTGTCAATGAGCTCAGTGGAAAAATTAGATTTTACTTTGACCCATGGTTGGATGAGTTGCA
Organism: Balaenoptera acutorostrata; assembly: GCF_949987535.1. NCBI lineage: Eukaryota > Metazoa > Chordata > Mammalia > Artiodactyla > Balaenopteridae > Balaenoptera > Balaenoptera acutorostrata. The sequence goes on from NC_080068.1 coordinate 10,606,454, forward strand.
GAATATCTTTCAGGGCAAGAAATTAAATAAAAACAAATTCAATTCTTCTTTAATGTGGGACATAAATATTCCCCAGCCACCCTCTTTTATCTTACCAAAAAAAAAGGTAAAATGCTACATAAATTAAGAGCTCTAGGGGATGAGTAAAGGTACTATCCAGGAAAAAAAAATTTCCCCTCTACCCAATTATTACATGAAATCTTACCACTACTTCTGGTGTTTTCTTAGCTCAGTTGTAGTCTCTTGCATTTTCACAGTCTTTAGATTTCTCAGTCACTCTCACAGACACTGGTTATTTTCTGCTTAATAGCTATTTCCCTCTTCTTACTAATGGAACTCTTTTTTATGTTTGTTCATTTTCGAGTTGTCATTATCCCTACATATGACGATATACTTCAGGGAATCCTGGCCCTTAACCCAGGGCAGAAATCTTGATAACCCAATTATGTTATTGGATAATTATGGATTGATTAAGCCAATTTTGGTAATTTCATTGCTTATTGATGATGATTGACTGAGGAGTACCGTGTGACCTAATTCAGGTCAATAAAACTGAGTCAATAAGGCTGAAGAGAAGATGGCTAGGGATTCTGAAAAAGATTTTCTAGATCTTATAACGGCACACAAGGGGTTTGTTCTTCCTTTGTTTTGCCTCCAGACATTGCTGTTTATGCATGTACTGTTTGGTATTGCTATACCCATCCGGAGACCACAGTAAGAGCTAGCTGACAAAATGAGAAGAGCAGAATGGAAAATAAGCCTTTCAGTACTGATTTGTTTTTCCACAAGAAATCACAACACTTCATCAAAGTGATTTGAAATGATAGCATGGAGAAATAAAACCAACATCTATTGTTAGACATAGAAAGGAAAATTTCCAGTAGTTTTAAGGAATAAAAGAGGAACTATGTAGTGGCAGAACAAGCCAAGTTGGTAAATTTCCTCCTCATTTCTGGCACATAGCAGGTGCTCAATATTTCAATAACTACTTGGATTCTTGTTGGTCCTTTTGTTTAGTATATTGCTGTATGTGGATGTCCTGTAAATGTGTGAAGCTCCTGCTGTCCTCAAGAACAGTTTCCAGACTTAGATCTCTGCTGCTTGACCTTAGTAATAAATAACGTATCTGCTGTCCTCAAGAACAGTTTCCAGACTTAGATCTCTGCTGCTTGACCTTAGTAATAAATAACGTATCTGCTGTCCTCAAGAACAGTTTCCAGACTTAGATCTCTGCTGCTTGACCCAATACAGCTACAGCTCTGAGCAAAGAGAAGAAAGCTGTTTCAGGGGTTAACAAGGAAAGTATTTAGACAGCAAGCAATTTGCAGAACAGATGGATTAGGGTAGGAGAGGGTAAGGGAGGGAAGCAAAATCTCTGTAGAAGTCATTTGGTTAAGACTTAATTTTTGAAACAAACTGAACAATGGCGTTAGCAGGGACTGGAAAGGAAGTCTTCCCACATGGTAAAGGGAGTCCCTGACAGACAGCACGCACTTGGATCCGGATGCTCACTAGGAGAGTCAGAACCCAGAGGATAAGGATCCTCACAGTTTTCTTGTGGTGATTCTAATTATTCTCAAAACAATTCTTGCTGTGTTCACAGAATCCCTCCAGGTATTTTTAAGATATAAGTACTTTTCCTGAGTAGCTTGTTCCTACTGTTTTTAATAAGTGCTCTAAATTAGCAAAATAAAACATGTAGGACTCCTTCTTGGTCAGGGTCCCATAAGGAAACAAAAAGCATATTGAATTGGGTTTATTTGAGGAGTTTTTAATAAAAGTCTCATTTACAAAAATATCAGCAAGATGTAGGGAAATCACGAGAGAGAGTAGGTCCTCTGGGCTAGTAAGAGGATGCTGTTACCACCCCTAGGTTTAAAGGAACCAAAGGGACAGAGCAGTCACTGGAACCCAAAGGCCACCCGGCAGGAGCTGTGACCATTGATAGAGGGGTGCAGCCAGCCTTGAGTGATCCTGCAGGGAAAAAAAGTGAGGGGATAAGTACCTGAATCTCACTCTCTTCCTTCGCTCTGATATTCTGCTGGTGCCTCCCATTGATTGAACCCAACCAGAAGCCAGGAGGCAAAGGAGCTTGTGGATTCAGTTCATGAAGGTCAGTTCCTGGGGCGCAGTGCAAGATGGAGAAGAGGGGAGGCCTGACATACCCACCACTATCCCTCTTAGAATGCCTCCTTAGCAAGCCCTAATGATGTAAGCCCGAGTGTACATTTGAACATAGCCTACATTCTGCCTGAAATGCCCCTTCATTCTCCATTCTTCTAAGTCACGACAACCTCCTTTCCCTAATCCAAGCTCCATCTGGCTAAAGATCTAGTTCAAGACTCAAGTCAGGTGTTACCTCCCCTGGGAAGGCAGGAACGATTTGTGCCTATTTTTGATAACCAGCTGAATCAGTTAGAATTAAGATCAGTTGAATCAAACAGAAAACCCAATAAAAGAGTAGTTAAAACATGATAGATGTTTGTTTCTTTCTCATGTAAATTGGATCTACTTAAGAAATCCACAAATCTCTAGAAACTGTCCTGTAGAAAATGAATGAACTCACCCTGAGTACTAGGAGCCTGGGTCCAAGAGGAGGGGGTCTGCAAAGCTTATCATTATCAGTTCACAATGTTAAGATGGAGAGACGTTAGTTTCTACAGACTTGTAGAAATATCTAAGGAAGAGTCATTAGGTAATATTGAACCACAGTGAACCATTTTATATTTTAAGAAAACATAATAAGGAAATAAGAACAAGTGGGGGAAAAGGACTTGAGGCACATGGTAAACACATTTTTTTTCTCTCAAGTCTATACAGAAATGTAGTAAGAGAGGAAATCTAATTATGTGAGCTCTTTAAAAATAGCTCTCCCAATAATCCCTCTCCGGTAAGGGTAATTATTGTCCAATTATATGATTTTCCAATTGCAAGTACATTTGAGGACCTGGCATGAGGAGTATGAAGAGTCTGCTAATGATGGTCAGTATTTTCAAACTAAAGTTGACATTTGAACAATGAAGGGGTTATAGGGGCTCCAAACCCTGTGTAGTCAAAAATCCACAAGTAACTTCTGACTCCCCCAGAACTTTACTGATAGCCTACAGTTGACCAGAAGTCTTACCAATAACATAAATAGCCAATTAACACATATTTTTTATGTTATATGTATTATATACTATATTCCTATGATAAAATAAGCTAGAGAAAATAAAATGTTATAAAGAAAATCATAAGGAAGAAGACATACATTTACAGCACTGTACCATACTTAATGATACTGTGAGTTTACCTTGTCTGTTTACAAGATGAATCATCTGTCTGTCAGTACCTACATCAATATTGTCTTATATGATACAAAACACTGTAGCTCTTATACATATTTCCAACACAAGACATCAAAAATGAAAAGATAATGTGAAAAAAAAATTCATATTTATTTACCAGTATAACCATTCATGCATTGCTAACAAAGGCTAGTGTAATTGATATGATTGCTTCATGGTAGCCTAGCAGATACACTAATGAATGAATTCTTATAAAATTTTTATGGCATACAGTATTACAGTCATATTTATAATACAATATTAGAAACAATTGTTACATTAAAAAAAAAACACCTGTGCTGATAGGCTGTTTATACCGTTTTTCTAATTATGAGAAAGAGAGGCATACTGTATGGTAATGTAAGTTTTTGAAAGCAAAGTTATAAAACAGTAAGAAAATGAGCACACTACTAATTTTATATTAAATATCACTCAGTTTATGCCTATGT